>NC_041385.1:313597755-313699713 GCF_002162155.2 Triticum dicoccoides | reverse complement strand
CCGCCTCACCACCGCGCCACCCAACGCCGCCGCCGCCTCACCACCGCGCCACCCAACGCCGCCGCCGCCTCACCACCGCGCCGATTTATTCCGCGATTCTTCCGATCGTGATTTCAGATCCGATCTTCTTTCTAGTCTATCTTCTTGCTCGTTTATCGGAATCAGGTGATTCAAATGCCTGGAGTTTCGCCTCGAAATCGCCGTTCCGACTAACCAACTTAAACTAAGTTTTGTTACTGTAAAATTTTGACCTAGTTTCAACTTGCTAGAACCGAGTTGTTTTCTTTCGTCGTTTGACTTTCGATGCTTTATTTGATTCGATTCTTTTGCAACCAGGGTTCTTAAGTTGAACTCTCTGGTTAGATCTTTTATTCGAGATTTCCCTGTGCATTAGATGAGTACTTATTGTATGCTTGTTGTTTGTCTGCGATAGATTACCCGGATTGCGCCGCTTGTTACTTCGAAACCCTAGGACTCGCGGATCATCAGCAAGGCAAGTAACACTTGATCATATCTTTCCTACTACCCAGTTTTATTGCATTAGATCAAACCCTCAAACACTTGCATTGTTAGGATCTAATTAAATTGTGGGATGGGAAGTAGATGAGGTAGTACCTATTACCTGTTACTTATGAAACCTTGGGAGTTACTTCTACGTTTGCTTATTATGCTATGCTATGCTAGTAGACGTGGATTGGGTGAGTGAATATCCATGACAGATGTGAGATTGTTAATTAATGGCTTATCTAAGGTGGCAACCTAAACACACATCTGGGTGGATTGAGGCACCTGATGTCTATCAGGACTTGCCTGTTTTTTTTTGGACCGCCACCCAGGCTCAAAGGGATCATAAGATCTTTCAAACTGGAAACTTCCGTGTGCAGCCACATGCTACTATGGGCTCTAGCATAGTTGACTAAGTTGTGCGAACTCTTACGGGGTGGACTAGCAGATGTAGGGGATGTAGGTGTACCGGTCTACCCCACATGTAAGGTGCTAGTGCTTCTGAAAGACTATGTCTCGGTCATCCGTTTCTCAAACACCATGTAGTGCGAGAAAACAAACGGAGGCGATCGAGTCATGTGGGGAAAAGTGCGCAAACCACTGCAGAGTAACAAACTAATCATGATTAGCCGTGTCCCCGGTTATGGACATTTTGAGTATCTAGTACTTGAATATCTTTGTGAATCTCAACATGTTACCTCTAATAAAAGCTATTGGGTTTTAATGAGTACTTTTAAATTGGGATTGAGGATGCTGTCAACCATTCTCAATGTTTAACAACCACCATGATAGTTAAACAAAATTATTCCTTTGATGTAGGGAAAAATTGGCTTTTCGCAAAACTGTAACCATAGAGCCTTACCACCAGCCATAATGCATGTAGTATAGGCTTATTGTTTCATTACTCTCAGTGTGTTACATTGCCAGCATATTCCATGTGCTGACCCGTTTTCGGGCTGCAACGTTAATGTTGCAGACTTTTCAGACGACGATTGAGGTGCGTTTAGGTCGTGGTTCTATACTCAGTGATGCCGATGGAGTTGATGGATTCACTTATCTTCCAAGCTTTCCGCTGTTATCGTTATTAGATGGCCTTAAGCCATATTTATTGTAATAAGTTCTTTTTGAGCCATCGATGTAATAAGTGTGTGATTGCAACTCTGCTATAAAACCTCGATGTACCGTGTGGTGTCAGCATTACTGATCCAGGGATGACACCGTAGCACAGTAGACGTGATCCATTCGGGTCAGGTCGCTACAGAGATGGTATCAGAGCACACGCTGACTGTAGGACACGACCACTAAGTTAAGGCCATAGATCACTACTCTCCTCTCATTTTCTAACTCCTCATCTATTCTACTCTTTAGGATGAAGGACGCGAAGATCAAGTACACCCAACCGGATGAAGGCACACCATTTGGATTTCACTTGAAGGAAGTTACCAAGTACCTGAACATTGGACTACCAAGTTTCACCGGGACTTTCAACGCCACTCTGCCTGAAGAGGAGCGCTGGAAGATTCACGCTCACGTTCCGGGAAGAACATTCGCGCCAATCACGAAGCCCATAGATAGTATTTTCAGTGCACCAACTTGGAGTCTGGGAAAGAGCATGGCAGCTCACATCACCATGGGACGCATTGGAGAAGTTTATCAAGAAGACCTCAAGGACACCATCTACCAGATTTGCGGACGCCGAGACGACAAATGGGACATAGTCAGCCCCAAGAAGGATAGATCCATTGCAGCTTTTATCCAGGAGTTAAACCAGCACATTCGACGCCATGAGAACCAGATGTGCAATGATATGGTAGAGTTGAAGAATGCGAAGGCAAGGATCATCGAGCTAGAAGGAGAGATGAAGAATCTACGCAAGGACTACATGGACGAGATCGTAGCTGTCGTAAGGCACAATACGATCTTAAGTATGAGATTGAAGAACTCAAGAAGAAATTGGAGCTCAAGAATGAAGACAAGTACGTCGCATGTCCAGACGACTACATCATCCTCGACGACACCGATTCGGATCCAAGTGAACCCGATTTTGAAGACGAAGCTGGAGCAGACATCATGGAATCTTCCACCGGTTCAAATTTCTAGAAGTCCCCCACATATTAGTAGTATTTCCCCCATGTAAACATTATAGTACACGCACTTGCGATAGATAGATCGTTGTAAGCCTTGTTTGATTGAATGGAGTGATTTTGTGTGCTTTTGCTCATGTGCATTTGGGTAGTGATTCCCCTTAGACCTCATTCTATTCTAAAATTCTCTTCTTTTCTAAACCCATCAGATGCCTCCGAGACGTGACAATGGATTTCCACCAGAGCTCACTCAGTTGATCCAGCAGCAGAATCAATTGATGCAGATGTTAGTTCAGAATCAGCAGAACAACAACAACAACCCACCACCACCACCTGCGGATCATTTGACTCGTTTCCTTAGACTAAATCCGCCGGTGTACTCCAGTAGCACCGAGCCGATTGTAGCAGATGATTGGCTCCGCAAGATAGGAAGGGAGTTGACCACTGCCGGATGCACAGATGGAGAACGAGTGAAGTTTGCAGCACATCAGCTTGAAGGACCCGCAGCCGCATGGTGGGAGAATTTCACAGCCACTTACCCGGTAGACACTGTCACATGGGATCAATTTCAGCAAGCTTTCCGCACTGCCCATGTTTCAGCAGGAGCTATGGCCATAAAGAAGCGTGAGTTTCGCAACTTACGCCAAGGAGGAAGGACTGTTGGCCAGTATGTGGAGGAGTTTAGTAAGCTCGCCAGGAGCAGAATACATGGCCAGACAAGGATGTTTTCAAGTACCATTGAGTATAGGAAGGCATGTATTCCCAACGGATTTAATTATTCTGGAATCCCAAGGTCTGGATGTGATTCTTGGTATGGATTGGCTGTCGATGTATGGAGGAAACATCGATTGCGCCAGTAAGACAATTTTGCTTACCACACCAGAAGGAAGAAGGATCAAGTATGTATCCCGGCATGTGCCAAATAGGACACAAGTGAATTGCTTATCAGGAGTGGTGCAGGAAGAAGTACCAGTGGTGAAGGATTTTCCTGATGTATTTCCGGAAGAGTTGCCAGGCATGCCACCGGATAGAGACATTGAGTTTTTGATTGAACTATTGCCAGGAACAGGCCCGATATCGAAACGACCATACAGGATGCCAGCACAAGATTTGGCAGAAATCAAGAAGCAGATTAAGGAGCTATTGGATAAAGGTTATATACGCCCAAGCTCTTCACCTTGGGGATCACCCGTTTTGTTAGTAGAGAAGAAGGATGGATCTTTGAGAATGGTTGTTGATTATCGTGAATTGAATGCGGTAACAATCAAGAACAAGTACCCACTACCAATGATAAATGATCTGTTTGATCGTTTGCAAGGAGCCAAAGTGTTTTCCAAGATCGACTTGCGATCAGGGTACCATCAGTTGAAGATTCGGGAGCAAGACATACCCAAGACTGCATTTACCACGAGATATGGACTGTACGAGTATACCGTTATGTCATTTGGATTGACTAACGCACCTGCCTATTTTATGAACCTGATGAACAAAGTATTTATGGAGTTTTTGGATAAGTTCGTCGTAGTGTTCATTGATGACATCCTAGTTTATTCAAAGAATGAAGAGGAGCATAAGGAACATTTGCGTTTGGTTTTGGAGAAATTAAGGGAACATCAGTTATATGCCAAATTCAGCAAATGTGAGTTTTGGCTAAAGGAAGTTGGATTTCTCGGACATGTTATATCCGGAGAAGGAATAGCAGTTGACCCCACAAAGGTTGAGACCGTAACTAATTGGGAAGCACCAACGACAGTTGGAGAGATTCGGAGTTTTCTTGGACTCGCAGGATACTACCGAAGATTCATTGAGAATTTCTCAAGGATTGCTAAGCCTATGACTGAATTGTTGAAAAAGGATAACAAATTCATATGGACTGAGGACTGTGAGGCAAGTTTTCAGGAGTTGAAGAAAAGATTGGTTACCTCACCAGTTTTGATATTGCCAGATCAGACTAAGGATTATGAGGTGTATTGCGACGCTTCACGTCGAGGACTTGGAGCAGTGCTTATGCAGGAGGGAAGAGTTGTTTCATATGCTTCACGACAACTTAAGCCCCATGAGTTGAATTATGCCACTCATGATTTGGAGTTAGCAGCCGTTGTGCATGCCCTGAAGACGTGGAGACATTTTCTCATTGGAAATCATTGTGAAGTATATACGGATCACAAGAGTTTGAAGTACATCTTCACACAGAAGGAATTGAATCTCAGACAAAGGAGATGGTTAGAACTTATCAAGGATTATGATATGAGATTGCATTATCACCCCGGAAAGGCTAATGTCGTAGCAGACGCATTGAGCCGTAAGAGCCACGTCAATACCCTAATGATGGGAGGAATACCCAATGAGTTAGCCGAGGACCTTCGAGAGCTATGTTTGGAAATAGTTCCGAGAGGCTACGTAGCAACATTGGAGATTCAGTCGACACTGATGGACAAAATCAGAGAAGCCCAAAAGGCAGATAAGGAAGTTGCCTCTATAAAGGAGAAAATGGTCAAAGGAAAGGCTAAAGGATTTCGTGAGGATGAACACGATACCCTATGGTTTGAAGACTGTGTTTATGTGCCCAATAACCCAGAAATCAGGAAGTTGATTTTACAAGAAGCCCATGATTCACCCTATTCGATTCACCCAGGAAATACCAAGATGTATTTGGATTTGAAGAACACTTTCTGGTGGACCGGAATGAAGAAGGATATTGCGGAATATGTAGCTATTTGCGATGTATGTCAGAGAGTAAAGGCAGAACATCAGAAGCCAGCATGATTGTTACAACCGTTGCCGATACCCGAATGGAAGTGGGATAAACTAGGCATGGATTTCATCACAGGTTTGCCAAAGACCCGTTCAGGATATGACTCGATTTGGGTTATAGTCGACCGTTTAACAAAGGTAGCTCATTTCATTCCAGTCAAGACCACCTATAGCAGTGCTAAGTTGGCAAAGATATACATGACCAGAATTGTGTGTTTACACGGAGTTCCGAGGAGCATCGTATCAGATAGAGGAACCCAGTTTACCTAGAAATTTTGGAACCAGTTGCACGAGACATTGGGAACTAGATTGGAATTCAGTACAGCTTTCCACCCACAGACCGATGGACAGACTGAGAGAGTCAATCAGATTTTGGAAGATATTCTGAGAGCTTGTGCACTAGATTATGGATCTAGCTGGGATGATAATTTACCGTATGCGGAGTTTCTTATAACAATACTTACCAAACCAGTTTGAAGATGGCCCCTTTCGAAGCTTTATACGGAAGGAGGTGCAGGACACCGTTATCATGGAATGAAGTTGGAGACCGTCAATTCTTTGGACCAGATTTGATTAAGGAGTCTGAACAGAAGGTTAAGTTGATTCGAGACAGGCTCAAGGTAGCCCAGTCCAGACAGAAGAGCTATGCCGATTCAAAGCGCAAAACGATTGAGTATGAAGTTGGAGACAGAGTATATCTCAGAGTATCCCCGCTTCGAGGAGTTAAGCGTTTTGGAGTTAAAGGAAAGTTAGCACCCCGTTTCGTTGGACCGTATAAGATTTTGCAACGTATGGGAGAAGTTGCTTATAAGTTGGAATTGCCAGAAGGACTGTCAGGAGTTCATGATGTATTCCATGTTTCTCAGTTGAAGAAATGCCACCCAGAGATAGCAGAGGTACCGTTAAGAGACACAGTGCCACTGGAAGCAATTCAGTTGAAGGATGACTTGACATATGAGGAAAAACCTGTTAAGATTCTCGATTATGCCAGCAGGGTTACCCGCAGCAAAGTTATCAAGTTTTGTAAAGTTCAGTGGAGCCACCACACTGAGGATGAAGCCACCTGGGAAAGAGAGGAAGTTTTGCTCAAGGACCACCCTCACCTATTTTCTAGCCAACCCGAATCTCGAGGGCGAGATTCATCTTAAGGGGGTAGGTTTGTAACATCCCAAATTTTCAATTTGGAATGTTATACATTAGGTCATCATGCATATCATGTTTTTCTCGCATTTTCCGATCCTAGAAAATTTCACGCAACTCAAGGACCCTCGGAGAGAGTTGGAAGTTTCATTATTTTCATATTTGGGATTTCTCAAATTTTGAAAATAGGATCATTTGGATTTATTTAATTATCTTCATAAAGTTTTCCTATAAAAATTTTGAGAGAGGGAATAATATGACTTTCCCAAATTTAGGAATAATGAGGATTTAATAAATAAACCCATTTTGGTTTTGCCGGAGTTTTATTTGCGTTTTATTTGCCTTAGGGAAAAATGCGTGTTTTAAAAAAAAATTGCATTTAGGCCCCGAGTAAAGTTCATTTTTGTTCGACTCATTTTTAGGAGTCGGGGAAAGTTTACTGTATTAATTTTGGAGTTCGTTTAGATTTTTTTTATTTTGTCGCTCTGCGCGCGAGACCGTTTAAAAAAAAAACTGCAGCGCCTTGGGCCAAAGGCCCAAGCTGCTAGCCGCCGGCCGGCCAAGGCCAAGGCCACCGCGCGCGCACGCACCAAGGGGGCCAGGGAGCCACTCCTTTTTCCTTGTCCTAGTAGGACTCTTTTCCTACTTCGTTTATTCCGTATCTAATCCTAGATCTATTCCTAATCCTAATCTATTTCTTGCCCCCTACCCCAAGCAAAAACCCTCCCCTCCCCAATATAAATACCCAAGCACCCCCCCCTCTAAACCATCAAACCAACACCTCTCGTCTCCTCCGCCTCACCACCGCGCCACCCAACGCCGCGCCGCCTCACCACCGCGCCACCCAACGCCGCCGCCGCCTCACCACCGCGCCACCCCACACCCAACGCCGCCGCCGCCTTACGCCGCCGCCGGAGCCCCTCGCTCTTCGAGGTACTAGCCCCGCGCCGCGTCACCTTTTCTTTTCTCGGATCGTTTTCTTCTAATCGTTCCGATTCTTTTCTTCTCTAAACCGTTCCGGTTTTCTAGATCAGTTTTTCGTTCGGATTTTTTTTCCGAAACCCTAGATCGGATTCGTTTTCTTCTCCGATTTAGTTGCCTTTTTACCGTTCGCCGGACCGTTCGTCCTAACGAACGTGATCACCGGATTCTTCTAGGTTAATGAACGTCCGTTCGTTTAACCGTTCGTCGTTCTCTTTTCTCGTCGGATTTATTCCGCGATTCTTCCGATCGTGATTTCAGATCCGATCTTCTTTCTAGTCTATCTTCTTGCTCGTTTATCGGAATCAGGTGATTCAAATGCCTGGAGTTTCGCCTCGAAACCGCCGTTCCGACTAACCAACTTAAACTAAGTTTTGTTACTGTAAAATTTTGACCTAGTTTCAACTTGCTAGAACCGAGTTGTTTTCTTTCGTCGTTTGACTTTCGATGCTTTATTTGATTCGATTCTTTTGCAACCAGGGTTCTTAAGTTGAACTCTCTGGTTAGATCTTTTATTCGAGATTTCCCTGTGCATTAGATGAGTACTTATTGTATGCTTGTTGTTTGTCTGCGATAGATTACCCGGATTGCGCCGCTTGTTACTTCGAAACCCTAGGACTCGCGGATCATCAGCAAGGCAAGTAACACTTGATCATATCTTTCCTACTACCCAGTTTTATTGCATTAGATCAAACCCTCAAACACTTACATTGTTAGGATCTAATTAAATTGTGGGTTGGGAAGTAGAATTGAGGTAGTACCTATTACCTGTTACTTATGAAACCTTGGGAGTTACTTCTACGTTTGCTTATTATGCTATGCTATGCTAGTAGACGTGGATTGGGTGAGTGAATATCCATGACAGATGTGAGATTGTTAATTAATGGCTTATCTAAGGTGGCAACCTAAACACACATCTGGGTGGATTGAGGCACCTGATGTCTATCAGGACTTGCCTGTTTTTTTTGGACCGCCACCCAGGCTCAAAGGGATCATAAGATCTTTCATGCTAGAAACTTCCGTGTGCAGCCACATGCTACTATGGGCTCTAGCATAGTTGACTAAGTTGTGCGAACTCTTACGGGGTGGACTAGCAGATGTAGGGGATGTAGGTGTACCGGTCTACCCCACATGTAAGGTGCTAGTGCTTCTGAAAGACTATGTCTCGGTCATCCATTTCTCAAACACCATGTAGTGCGAGAAAACAAACGGAGGCGATCGAGTCATGTGGGGAAAAGTGCGCAAACCTCTGCAGAGTAACAAACTAATCATGATTAGCCGTGTCCCCGGTTATGGACATTTTGAGTATCTAGTACTTGAATATCTTTGTGAATCTCAACATGTTACCTCTAATAAAAGCTATTGGGTTTTAATGAGTACTTTTAAATTGGGATTGAGGATGCTGTCAACCATTCTCAATGTTTAACAACCACCATGATAGTTAAACAAAATTATTCCTTTGATGTAGGGAAAAATTGGCTTTTCGCAAAACTGTAACCATAGAGCCTTACCACCAGCCATAATGCATGTAGTATAGGCTTATTGTTTCATTACTCTCTATGTGTTACATTGCCAGCATATTCCATGTGCTGACCCGTTTTCGGGCTGCAACGTTAATGTTGCAGACTTTTCAGACGACGATTGAGGTGCGTTTAGGTCGTGGTTCTATACTCAGTGATGCCGATGGAGTTGATGGACTCACTTATCTTCCAAGCTTTCCGCTGTTATCGTTATTAGATGGCCTTAAGCCATATTTATTGTAATAAGTTCTTTTTGAGCCATCGATGTAATAAGTGTGTGATTGCAACTCTGCTATAAAACCTCGATGTACTGTGTGGTGTCAGCATTACTGATCCAGGGATGACACCGTAGCACAGTAGACGTGATCCATTCGGGTCAGGTCGCTACAGAACAACTGAGGGCTTTGGGGGAGGAGCTATAGTTGGTACCGGCCGTGAGGGCTTTGAAGAATCTGGCCATGAGGGCTTTGAAGATTCTGGCCGTGTGGGCATTGCTGAGGAACTTGGCCGTGAGGGCATAGCTGGTGAAGCACTTGGCTTGTGAGCAGGCTTCTTTGCCATTGATTTCTTTGGCTTGACAGAGACCTGAGTGGCAGTAGCAGCAGCAGAGTCTTCATTGAATTTCCTCACTGCTTCTTTGGCCTGTCTTGCCAACTTATCTTGGCGTTGGGCCCATTCTTCAGGAAAATCCTCACCACGCTTGATGCTGGTTTGGTCAGCCTTTTGGCCAGGTGCCAATGGAGCTCTTTGGCATGGAGGATTAAGTGCGAATTTCTTCATATACTTTGGAGTCACATATTTGTACTCCCTCCATTCTCTTGCCCATCTCCGTTCAATCTTCTGTATGCGCACCTTGCGCTGAGTTTTGGTTTCTTTTCCATACTTAGCCTCATCAGGTGTGCAATAATCAGCATAGAGGTCCTCAGGGATTTCAAAAGCAGTCATGACCTCTGGCTTCTTTCCTCCTTTCTACGGCCTCTTACCATCAGCCATATTCTTCAGATGAGGAATTTGAACAATCGAATTTTTTGAAGAAGTATGCAACTTTTCTTCGAGGAACGCTGCAAATGAGTTAAGTTGATGAGAACCTAGTGATTCAGCAGCGGACATGAGTACTTGTGAACAGAGTATAGTTGCGAGGAATTTGGAGAGGTCATATGCGTTCTCAGAAGGTTTTTCAAAAAGAACAAGTTTGAGGAATTTAACCAGATGAGCCTTGAAGAATTTCACTATGCATTCTTTGTCTTAGGTTCCAGAGTTGTATAGATCGAGGATCCACACAATTGAGGAATCTTGAAGAAAAATGACGCTTAGAGAAACGAATCAAGAACAGATGACTAGTGAGGTGTTTTGGGTGTGAGGATTTGAAGAATAAAACACCTTTGAAGATTTTGTAGAGAAATTTCGAATCAAAAGGGGTTGTAAATGTAACTTTTAATTACCCTATGTGAAGAACACAATGAACTGAGAAGCAGAATGGTGAAGTTCGTCGGTGTAGATCTTCCACGCCCTAACTTGGCAGAGGAAGACAGCTACGGCGGCGGTGGAGTGAAGATTTCCGTGGTCGGCGCGAGTACGACGGCGACGAGGTCGAGGCAGTGAAGCTCTTCCTCATCGGTGACGATGGAGTAGCGGCGGCTCTAGGGTTTGAGGAGCTCGAGCGAGAGAGAGAGAGAGCGGTCGAGCGGAGTAAAGGAAGTGAGGAAGGGATGAGGGGGTATTTATAGACGCAGTGAAAACTTGTTCGCCCGAAGATTTTGGATGAACCTGCCCCTGGCCCTTCTCCTTCGCTTGACATGTGTCACCCACGTACTGAGGAGTGGAGATCGTGTTAGATCGTGGGTGAATAGATAAGTCTTTCATGGGATTCGGAACGGATTGAGCGGTAAAACCGAAGATTTGGATAAGATTAATTTAAAAGTTCCGTTCGCAAATTCTTCAGCTGTCAAGGACACAGTGAAGATTTTGAACGAGTTTCAAGTAGAACGCACATGAAGAATTTGTGAATAGATTGGGTTGAGTATAGCATAGAGGGGGAAAGGGTCCGATCACATTCACTCAGCAGAAAAATGCAACTTGAAGAAATAGCCATAAGTGAATGCTGTAGAGGACATAAACTCATATATATATGTAGTCAATGAAGAAAAACGACGGAAACTTTGAAGATTTTGCAAAGTTGAAGACTTTGAAAAAAACTGAAGAATTTCAAAAATGAAGATTTTCAACTTTGGTGGTGGCGTGACCCACCATATAAGAATGATGATTTCAGACATCGCGTACAATTGTCGTAGGGTTCTAAGAATCAATGTATTCATTAGTTTCTTCATACTTAGAGTGTATTCTTCATTGATTGAAGAAAAACGTTTCTTCATGCGTTGCACATCTAAGTCATCAATTTTGCATAAGTGTCAGGATGTATGTGCTTTGTCTTCGAGTGATGAACTGGGTTGTGAGCAATCTTGATGGCACTCTCACTGTCATAGAGGAGAGGCACATTCTTCAGGTTTATGCCATAGTCCTTGAGGGTTTGCTTCATCCATAGCAGTTGAGCACAGCAAGAACCAGCAGCAATGTACTCAGCCTCTGCAGTAGACAGTGATACACAGTTCTGTTTCTTCGAGGACCAGCAGACCAAGGATCATCAGAGGAAATGACAAGTACCGGATGTTGACTTGCGGTCCACACGATCACCAGCATTGTCAGAGTCAGAATATCCAATGAGATCAAAAGTAGAGCCCTTGGGGTACCATAATCCTAGTGTTGGTGTGTGAGCTAGATATTGAAGAATATGCTTCACAACCTTATGGTGTGATTCCTTCGGTGCAGCTTGAAATCGAGCACACATGCAAACACTAAGCTTTATATCTGGCCTAGATGCACATAAGTACAACAATGAGCCAATCATGGAGCGGTATACCTTGTGATCGAAGTCAATACCATTTTCATCAGTGCATAGATGGCCAGTTGTGAGCATAGGAATTTTGACTCCTTTGCAATCTTGCATGCCGAATTTCCTCAGAACTTCCTTGAGGTATTTCTCCTGAGATATGAATATACCATTGTGCTGTTGACAAATTTGAAGACCTAAAAAGAATTTCAACTCTCCCATCATAGACATTTGATATTCTTCACTCATCATGTGAGAAAATTCATCACTATAACGTTGGTCAGTACAGCCAAAGATAATATCATCAACGTATATTTGGCACACAAACAGTTCACCATCATAAGATTTAGTAAAGAGTGTGGGGTCGAGTGAACCGGGTGTGAAGCCATTCTTCATGAAGAATTCCTTCAAAGTGTCATACCACGCCCGAGGGGCCTGCTTGAGGCCATACAGGGCCTTGTTAAGTCTGTAGACTTTGTCAGGATTCTTTGGATCTTCAAAACCTGGGGGTTGAGCAACATATACTTCTTCCTCAAGCTTACCATTGAGGAATGCACTTTTCACATCCATTTGTTGCAAGATAATATTATGATGGTTAGCATAAGCAAGTAATATGCGAATAGCCTCAAGTCTAGCAACAGGTGCAAAAGTTTCATCAAAATCAATTCCTTCAACCTGTGTGTAGCCTTGAGCTACAAGCCGTGCCTTATTCCTCACCACAAGGCCATTTTCATCTTGCTTGTTGCGGTAGATCCACTTTGTGCCGATGATATTATGCTTGCGAGGATCTGGACGCTTGACCAGTTCCCAGACATTGTTGAGCTCGAACTGATGTAATTCTTCTTGCATGGCTTGAATCCACTCAGGCTCCAGAAATGCTTCATCTACCTTAGTGGGCTCTGTGATAGAGACAAAAGCATAGTGCCCACAAAAGTTAGATAAATGTGAAGCTTTTGAGCATGTAAGAGGACCTGGCGCTTGAATGTCATCGATGATCTTTTCAACTTGCACATCTTTTGCAATGCGAGGATGAGCTGGTTGTCGTTGAGGAATTTGATAAACATTTTCTTCAGCACCATTTTCTTCAGTGTTTCCATCAGGTGCACAAGCTCGATTTTCTTCACGTTCTGGAATGAATTCTTCAACAGATTCTTCGGTAGGAATAACATCCTCAGTAGCCTTGAACTTGATAGAATCCTTAGGATCTGGTTCATCTATCACAGAAGGTAGGTGCTCTCTTTGCGAGCCATTAGTTTCATCGAACCGCACATCTACAGTTTCAACAACCTTGTGAAGAACGTTGTTGAAGACTCTGTAGGTGTGCGAGTCCTTTCCGTAACCAAGCATAAAACCTTCATGTGCTTTCGGTGCAAATTTAGCATTGTGATGAGGATCTCTAATCCAACATTTAGCACCGAAGACTTTGAAATAACTCACATTGGGTTTCTTGTCAGTGAGGAGTTCATAGGCAGTCTTCTTGAAGAATTTGTGAAGATATACCTGATTGATGATGTGGCACGCAGTATCAATTGCATCAATCCAAAAATGACGAGGCGTTTTGTATTCATCAAGCATGGTGCGAGCCATTTCAGCGAGGGTTCTGTTCTTGCGCTCCACGATGCCATTCTGCTGAGGAGTATAAGGAGCAGATAATTCATGAGTAATACCAAGTTCATCAAGATAGCCATCAAGACCGGAATTCTTGAACTCGGTCCCATTGTCAGTTCTGATGTGCTTGATCTTCACACCAAAGTTGGTTGAAGCCCTTGAGGAAAATCATTTGAAGATTTCCTGCACTTCATGTTTGTAAGTGACAATGTGTACCCATGTGTAACGAGAATAGTCATCAACAATAACAAAATCATATAGAGATGCACCATTCGAAACAGCAGAATAATGATTAGGACCAAAGAGATCCATGTGAAGTAATTCAAATGGACGAGTAGTGGTCATGATAGTGTTTGCTGGATGCTTGGCCTTGGTCATCTTTCCAGCTTCACAAGCTCCACATAAGTGATCCTTGAGGAATTTGACATTCTCAATGCCAATGACATGCTTCTTCTTTGCAAGCGTGTTCAGATTCCTCATGCCAGCATGACCAAGTCGTCGATGCCATAGCCAGCCTTCTGAAGCTTTTGCAAGTAAGCACATTGCTGGTTGTGGTCCTGTAGAGAAATCAACAATATACAGATCTCCTCTCCTAAAGCCTTCGAAGACTTTGGAATAGTCAGCTTCCATGATCACAACACATCAATATCTTCCAAAGACAACAACCATATCAAGATCACAAAGCATTGAGACAGACATGAGGTTGTATCCTAAGGACTCGACAAGCATGACTTTGTCCATGTGTCGATCCTTTGAGATCGCAACCTTACCTAGACCCAATACCTGACTTTTGCCTTTATCAGCGAAGATGATGTGCTTCAGATGTGACGGTGTTAGGGGAGCATCCATCAATAGTTTCTTGTCACTAGTCATGTGATTTGTACATCCACTATCTAGAACCCACTTGTTGACTTTGGGCTGATCATCCTGTAGATGAGTTAGTGCAACTTACGATCTCATATACTTCATAAGTGAAGAATATGATATCAAGTTCATCAGATGAATTTCATCAAACAGTAGAACAGATATTTCAGTATGAGGACGTGTGAAATGAAAGTTCATTTCATCATGATTCGCCTGCGTCCTTTCAGGCATTTTTGTCAGGCCTCCAGCAAATTCTTCAGACATTTAAAGCACGTCTGGAGGCCTGACCCTGCACAAAGAACTAGTTCTTTTTCTTCACCACCCACATCTGAAGGGGTGGCAAAGAGTTCATCACTCTGCGAGCACCATATGAGAAAGGTGTCATAGAGGCCAATCCATTTTGTTTCACATAAGAGGGGTTAGGGTAAGCATATGAATAAGCAGAGAAATTCTTCGAGGACTTATGAACATAATGATTTGAAGAATAATGAGCATATTCATAGCCGTTAGCTCTACCCTGCGAAACAGAGGGGTTAGCACGATGATGATCATATGAGGACTTTGATCCATTTGAGGAATTTGATCCATGTGAAGAATTAGGTCCATATGAAGAATTTGATCTAGGGTTCTTGTTCTTCACAGGTGGTGTCATGAGAACATTCACCTGAAGACTTTCAACATAACTTTTGGGAACCCAGATTTTCTTCATAGGGGAACCGTTCCTGCAGTTAGTTACAATATATCTAGCAAATACTTCACCATTCTGATTTTTGAACAGTTTATAGTTGGAGTCAAATGACTCATCAGAAGAATGAGAAGATTCACATGTAAAGCCAGATAAGTTAGATGGATCAACGGGAGGTCCCTTTGCAGCAACCCATGAGGTTTTGGGGTACTGCTCAGGCTTCCAGTATGTTCCATCAGCATTGAGTTTCCTCTCAAAGGCAATACCCTCTTTCCTAGGGTTTCTGTTGAGGATCTGCTTTTTGAGCACATCACAAAGAATCTGATGCCCTTTGAGGCTTTTGTACATGCCTGTCGTGTACAATTCCTTTAGCCCTGCATCATTAGTAGTACTAGCAATGTCCTCAGATGAGGAATTAGTGATAGCAGAGGCAGGTGAAGAATTTGTAACAGTTGAAGCATTTGAACATTCAGGTGAAGCATTAGTAGATTCACGTTCAATGCACTTTAAGCATGGAGGAACAAATTCTTCTTGAGTAGCGCTGATTTGTTGAGCAAGTAATGAATCGCGATCCTTATGAAGATCTTCATAACTCACTCTTAGCTTCTCAAGATCTTGCTTTCTTTGAAGAAATTCATAAGAAAGCTTCTGGTGATCAGATAAGAGACTGTTATGATGCCTTTGAAGATTGTCAAACTTAGACTGAAGTCTCTGAAGATTTTCAGTTAAGTCTTTAGTGCGGTCCATTTCATCACCCAACATATCATCACTTTTGTCTAGCATGTTTTGAAGTTTTTCAATAGCCTTTTGTTGTTTCACATCAATCTTAGCAAGTTTAGAGTAACTGGGCTTAAGATTTTCATCAGATTCATCCTCACTAGATTCAGAAGAGGTGTATTTTGTTACCTTGGCACCTTTTGCCATGAAGCAATAGGTGGGAGCGTAGTCATCATTGTCTTCGTCAGCCTTGTTGGTGCGGTCAATTTCTTTAGAGTTGAAGATAGACTTGTTGACGAAAGCAGTAGTGAGAGCCAGACTCGCCACACTAGACTCGGACTCCTCAGAGGCCTCCTCTTCCTCATGTTCCTCAGATTCAGCTTCAGAGTCCATTTCCTTGCCAATGAATGCCCGAGCCTTCTTGGAGCTGCTCTTCCTGTGAGATGAAGACTTCGAGGATTTTGATGATGAAGATTTTGAAGATTTCTTCTTCTTCTTAGCGTCATCGGAACTCTAATCCTTGTATTTCTTCTTCTTTAATTCCTTTTCCCATTGAGGACAATCCTGAATGTAGTGACCAGGTTTCTTGCATTTGTGGCAAAGTCTTCTCTTATAGTCACTTGATGAGGAATCACTATTTCTTGAGGATTTTCCAAAGCGACCACGTCTTGAGAACTTCTGGAACTTCTTCATGAGCAGTGCTAGCTCTTGGCTCAATTCTTCAAGATCACCAAGGCTACTACCAGAGTCTTCACATTCAGATTCAGACACAGCCTTGGCCTTCAGGGCACGTGTTTTGCCATAGCTTGAACCATAGAGATCTCTCTTTTCAGCAAGCTGGAACTCATGAGTATTTAGCCTCTCGAGGATATCAGCGGGATCTAGTGACTTGTAATCAGCTCGCTCTTGAATCATTAGTGCCAGAGTATCAAATGAGGAATCTAGCGGTCTCAGCAATTTATTCACCACCTCATGGTCGGTGATGTCAGTGGCGCCAAGCGCTTGAAGCTCATTTGAGATGTCAGTGACGCGATCGAAGGTTTGCTGAACATTTTCATTGTCAAGTCTTTTGAAGCGGTTGAAGAGATTGCGAAGAACGTCAACACGAGAGTCACGTTGAGTTGAGACTCCTTTGTTTACTTTGGAGAGCCTATCCCAGATAAGCTTAGCAGTTTCCAAAGCACTCACTCTACCATACTGTCCTTTACTCAGATGGCCACATATGATATTCTTTGCTTGAGAATCGAGTTGCTTGTAGCTCTTGACATCAGCAGCATTCAGAGAAGGTGTGACTGAGGGAACACCATTTTCCACAACGTACCAGAGATGGTTATCAATTGCTTCAAGATGCATTCGCATCTTATTCTCCAGTAGGGGTAGTCCGTGCCATCGAAGGTAGGACACCCTGCGGAGACCTTGATCATACCTGCGCTCGACATAACTAGAACTCCAGGTGGTTAAACCAAAATCACACAGAACAAGGGAGTACCTTGCTCTGATACCAATTGAAAGTGCGTTATATCGACTAGAGGGGGGGTGAAAATAGGCGATTTTTATGAATTCTTCACTGAGGAATTTGCTGTTGAGGAAATTCCTAAGCGAAGAACTACTAGCAGCGGAATAAGTACTCAGAAGTAAGCATAACAGGATACAAACATAGTCATCATGATGAAATGAAGACAAGCACAGAGTACAGAAAGCGTAAACACAGGATATCACAAGATGAAGACACACAGACTGAAGAAATAGAACTGAGGAAATTGAGAAAGTCTTCAGACAAAGTCTTCAAAGACAGATATGAACAATCACTCAACATACTAATGAGGAAATGAAAGAGTTGAGGAAATAGAACCAGTAAGGTTGGTGAAGACAATGATTTGTTCGACCAGTTCCAACTGCTGTCTCAGTTGTACGTCTGGTTGGAGCGGCAGAGTATTTAAACTCGAGGACACGCAGTCCCGGACACCCAGTCGCTGAGCACGCAGCTTAGGACACCAAGTCCTCACCGTATTCTCCTTGAACTAAGATCACACAGATCTCGTCCAATCACTCGCGGTAAGTCTTCAGGCGACTTCCAAACCTTCATAGACTCGGTCACTCGGCGATTCACAATTCCTCTTGGATGCTCTAGACCATGACGCCTAACCGTCTGGAAGAAGCACAGTCTTTAAAGGTAACAAGCGTCGGATCCACGCAGGATCAATCTCTTCAGTGATGCTCAATCACTTTGGGGTCTGTAGGTGTTTGGGTTTGGGATTTTCCTCACTCGATGATTTTCGCTCAAAGTCCTCGGAGGTTGGGTTGCTCTCAAATGACAAGTGTCAGTTTCTCTGGGAGCAGCCAACCAACTAGTGGTTGTAGGGGGCGGCTATTTATAGCCTAGGGAGCAGCCCGACATGATAAGACATAAATGCCCTTGTCTGATAATGACCGTTAGGTGGATAAGATATTTTGGGACAGCTGGCGCGCAGCTCAGCAACGGTCGGAATTTTGACTCTCAAATTCCTCAGGGCTATCATGTTCCTCACTGTGTAGGCAATCCACACTGGCGAATTCCTAACTCCTCAGTCAGAACAAATTCCTCAGCGACCAGAAGAACTTCGTCTCTGTCACTAAAGAAATTGACTGAACTGTATGAGATTTCCAAAGGCTTCACTCGAAGGGTTTGGTAGGTGTAGGATTTTGAGTTGAGCATCACATGGAAATTTTTCCTTAGTATTTCCTCGACCCCCTTTAACAGTATGGTGTTTCCTATGAATCAAGAAAGAGAAAAACAAAACTATGAAAACGAAAGTCTTCAAGCTTCATATTCCTCGCATGAATATCAAGTCTTCACGGATACACCAATATCTTCACTTTCAAAGTCTTCATGAAAGTCTTCAGAAATACCAAAGTCTTCAGTCGAAGATATTCATTTTTAGGGGTCGACTTTCCCTATAAATATCAAACTCCTCATAGACTTATAGACCTGTGTACACTCACAAACGCATTAGTCCCTTAACCTATAAGTCTTCAATACACCAAAATCACTAAGGGGCACTAGATGCACTTACAGGCCCGCCGCAGTCCAGCTGGAGACCAAAGATGTCGTTCCTGTGAGCAACTCCTGGAAGATCGAGCATCTCCGCAAGTTTTGCCCATAATGCGTGACTGCTAGGCCTCCCGGCAAGCCACCCTTTTGTACAAGCCTTGACGGCAAGGCATGCAACCCTTTGTACAAAGCCAGGTACAGACCCTGAGCATAAATAAATGAAGCGTCGGCGCCCTAAGTTATAGCAGGCATGCTACATTGAGTCTCTTCCTTGCTTAGGGTTGATAGTGCTTAGCGGCGGCTAACCCCTAGCTTAGAGGTCGAGTGCACGTCTCTCTATTCTTCTCTGTCTTCTTTGGTTCACGGGGCACATAAAATATCCTTGCCGAGCTGTTTTGGAAGAAAGGGGACGGACCAGCGTCCGAGCCCCGACAAGCCAAAGTTGCTGGGGGCTACAAGAGCAAGGATCCATCTGCGGCAAGCCAAGGTTGCCAGGGGCTGCAGATCCAGATAAGTCTTCTATCCTCTATCATGTGTTGCGTTATGGACTGAGGTATGTGAAACCTCATTTTATCCTTAGGCTACCGTGCTCCCCTCATTCCATACCCTAGGACTCATCTCCTGGGGCCGAGTTTGGTCGTAGTCGCGGCAGCAAGGAAATGAAACGAGGAGCCTAAGCCCACCTCATCCCTGCCTCCGCCAAGGGCGTGAGAAAGGTCGAGCGAAGTGGGGGGACGACAAGGCCTGTTGCCGGGCGGAAAAACGTTTATCCTAAATATAACAAGGATTCACTCCTTGTCGTGGGTTCAACCTACGAACGAAAAACCCAGCAAACATCCCCTTTTCATTAAAAACATCCCGTACAGGTACAGTTCATACGAAATGAAAAACATGAGCAAGGGGATTACAAGTTATAAAGTTAACAAACGCCCGAAGGCTTACAAGACTAAAAAGAGATAAGGTGCCCATAATCCCTTTCTTGTCCCTCTCCTCAGGAAATGGAACGAGAAAGCAAAAGGGCAAAAGGGGCACCTAGGCGAGCTATGAGTGGTAGAAGACACAAAGAGAACATCTCGGTGGCCGTCCGAGGGCTGGATGGAGATGGCGGCACCGGAGGAAGAGCTCGAAGACGAGGCGGCAGGACGTCAATACGCGACGAAGGCATCGGTGCCCGTGTACTCTGACTCGACAGCCTTGCCGCCCGCCCTCTTCCTATTCCGCAGCCTCCCCATGCCAGCCGCCTAAGGAGGCGACCCCGAGAAGTTCAAGGAGCCGGCGACACGGATGATGGGGTCACCGGTGCCACTCGGAGCGGCGCCCGACACCTAGTTGGACCCGTCATCCTGCCACCCGCTACCCTCGTCGTTGCTGCCGCTCTCCTCCTCGTCACCCTCGCTCGAGGAGGAATCTTCATCCTCGAAGGATCTCTCCACGGAGCACCTCACGCGAGTTCCGAAGTGCCCAAAGATCTTGAAGGAGAGGAGGCCACCCTCCATTAATTTGAAATGGAGAGTGAGCCCCTCCATCAAGCTATGGACGCGGGCGAAGGTCTTCCACCCTCGGTAGAGGTACATGACATGAGGGGCGGCGAACTCGACATCGGCCCATGTGCCGCTGTTCCCACAACCCCTCATATGCAGCCACAACGCCTGCGGTGGATCCAGCTCCATCTCCCGCGCAAACGGAGTCGGGAGGCGAAGACGACGGCGCGGCGGCTGGCGCAGCCTGATGAAGAACTCACGAGGGTTATCCCAGATGTGGCCCTCCACCGGAGGAGGGGCCATTGGCGGAGGCGAAGCTGATCTGCCGCCCCATCCTCCTCTGCCTCGAGCGCCACGGCGGCCTCGACCTCGCCCCCTCCCCCTCCCTCTAATAGGCGGCTCCACCGCCATGAGCTCTTGGGGAGGAGCAATGCGTTGTCGAGACGAGACCCTCGCCGCCACTGATGAAGCGTCGCCACGCCCCCTCGCCATAGCAGAAGAAAGGAGGAAGCAGGAATAGGGAGAGGTATATGGCTGAGGGTTGAGAGGCACCGTTCCTCCCGCTCCCCTCTTTATAAAGAGGCGGGGGCGAGGCTCGGCTGCCCCCTCTCGGCCAATCCGGCCAGTTGAAATGATAGCAAGTGGGGTCGTCGACCGCCCTCCCCGCCCCATTGAAGGCGCGTGGGAATCAACCTACGCACACGCACGACTTCCCACATCCCGCACGCCTATCATTCGCCCTGCATCGCACATGCAGCGAACGTAGCACAACGGATAGGCGCAGTGGGACACGTGGAACGACGGTTCCCAAGCGAGGGCAGTAAATGAGCAGTGGCCCTACGGCCTCAAAGAGACACGCAAGCCGACTCTTTACTGTCCACCGCAGGATGACGCCAGCATGCTTCCGTCATGCGTGCACACGACCCCCACGTCGCGCATTCAATGAGGGTCGTGAGGAAGCACAGCGGACGGAGCATTTATGGCGGTAAAATCCGCCCCGCCTGCCCGCGCACCATTCTAGGCCTGGCCCAACAACGTGCTGCGCTTATGTATGGCCCAGTCCCGGGGGCTCCTGTCGGTATACAAAAGTGGGGCTCTCCTTTTGACCCCTTTACTTGTGCACGGGCAGTCAGAACCACTCGCTGCGGCCACGCATGACAGGGCAGGAAAGGGAAGCCGGTGGGAAGCCGAAGGCTCAAGACAAACAAAGCAACGACAAGGACCAAGGACACAAAGTTCGGATGGACAAAGCAGGTTTCCCCGGCAAGAACCCTTGCCGGGGCAGCCTCAGCTGCCCCAGCAAGACCCTTGCCGGGGCAGCTCGCCCGCACCAGCTGAGCGAGCCACCTTTGAGCCCCCTAACGCTAGACAAACGCATTGGGAAATTTCTCGGGAGGCACCTCCGTGGTGGCATGCAGATCTTTGTGAATACAAAGAATAATCAAGATCAAATAAGGATAGGAAGGCAACA
The DNA here is from genome assembly GCF_002162155.2 of Triticum dicoccoides. NCBI lineage: Eukaryota > Viridiplantae > Streptophyta > Magnoliopsida > Poales > Poaceae > Triticum > Triticum dicoccoides. Next base: position 313,677,986 of record NC_041385.1, on the reverse strand, counting down.
ATCCTCAGCACGGTACTTGCCGAGGAAGCCCACGAGACCCCCGGCAAGGTCCTTGCCGGGGATGATGGCGTGCCACGACAAGACCCTTGCCGGGCCACCCGGCAAGGCCCTCACCAAGCGCGCCAGCAGGGCCACTGCCAGGCCCACGCCAGCCAAGTCTCCGCCGCCGTTCGCATGCAGCTGCCGACCCAACCAACTGGACAGGCACCTGCGTGGCAACATGCAGCCCTTCGTGGAGGCTCCACCACCACGCCACCTCAGCTGCCTGCCTACCTACATGGCACCGCATGCATCGCTGGCCAGGGCGCGTGTCAAAGCAAGGAGGAGCGGCGATGGACAGGACGGGCCTCGCCCCCGCCCCCGATAAAGTGAAGGGACACCTAAGCCTCGCATTAAATGTGCTTTGTCCTGTAATACCAGCGATAAGCTCACAGCGCTGTAGCACTTTCCACCTCCTGTGTGCCACTGTGGCAACCCCTTTCGCCTATAAAAGGAGGCCCATGGCACCCTTGAGAAGGATTCAGCTTTTTCGAACCTAGCAGCACCTAGAGATAGTTCAAGAGCTCAAGAACACTAAATACATCCACCAAAGCAGGATCGTAGGGTTTTACGCATCTTTGCGGCCCAAAGCTGGGTAAATCCCCTTTGTGCTGTCTGCTAGCCCCGCTCTCCTCACGATCCCCGCGCCCCACAACCATAGTAGGGATTCCAGTGATCCCATAGGTGTCGTTTCCCACCAACAACATGATGTGGTAATTTTTTTATCTCATTTGGGGCAGTTTTGGGTATAAACTTCTCGGAAACCAGAGCTTCTCACAACAATCCAGATGGTTTTGATAGGGAACATGCCACCTTTGGGGATGAAATGATATCCGTTTCCTCTTCTTGCTTTCAAAATTTTTCTAGTGTCAACATAGAACAACAGGAGTGTTGTGTCAATTTTTGGGATTTTTCGGGGTTCGCTACGACATTTTTATACATTAACTGGGGTTTCTAGGCATTTTATGTGCATAATTCAAATTTGAACTACATGCACATGCTCCAGTGCAGAAAAATGGGTTGAAAATCAAATGTGTGTCCTTCGGTGCATGCTTAGGTCCCATGCAAGAAATGGGAATGAGTTTCAAACACCAGGGCACCGTTGATTGCCGACAAAATGTTGAGATACTTTGTTTTAAATTCTAGTAAATCCAAAACTCGTATGAAATTCATGAAACTTGACATGCTATCATGGAATGGAACCCGACATGCTGTGGTATTTTTCATGTCCATTTTGAGAGAAGGTGCACTCAAATAACAACCAACAAAGGCATTTTGAAACAAATAGTTGCGACTTTAACATCTCAAACATTTTGCATAATTTAAATTGTGTGTGTTCAGTTAGCCATTCACGTGACGCTATGCCTCACTCTTTAATGGCTAGTAGGTGCTGCGCGGACAGGTGCTTGACTGAACGGGAGGTGTGCGAGTTGTACTCCAATGTACAGGCTCACTGGGAAGCGTTTGAGTTGTACGCCACGTAGGCTCAAGGGAAAGCGAGCCATTTGGCATCCATGGCCGTCCGCCTTTGCTATTAATATGGGCGGCCTTACTATTCGCCTCCCATTCCCCTCCCACAGACCTCCACCAATGCCATGGCACAGAAGGATCATCTGCCACTAGTCTTGTAGTTGGGTTTAATACTGTATCTCGATCATATGAATATAAATTCGTAGTGTGACTAAATGAAAGATATAGTTTGAACGAACTTGCATCTTTCTCTCTGAATGTACAGACTTATCAAACGATTTTGTTAAAAAAGGTCAATGGTTTTCAAATATAAAACACTCATCGCAAATGTTTTAGTTAGAACACCCGTATGCAAATCGACAGCTTCCCCAGGAAGCCAAGGGAAAATGTGTCGAGCAGGATTTGTGCAGCTCTTGATCACAAACATTTTAGATAGAACATCCATATGTAAACCGACAGCTTCCCCAGTAAGCCAAGGGAAAATATACCGAGCAGGATTTGCGCAGCTCTTGTTCGCAAACGTTTTAGATAGAACACTCGTATGTAAAGTGAGAGCTATGGTCTTCCCCAGTAAGCCAAGGGAAAATTCGATGCACAAGATTTGTGCATCTCTTCAACACAAACGATTCAGATTGAATATAGTACGCAAAGAGAGACTTCAATGCTAAGCTAAGAGAAAATCTGGCAAGCAGGATTTGTAGCTCCCTTCAACACAAACGGTTTTCCGGATGACCTGTGTGCAACCACAATTTGGTAAGATTTGCATCTCTCATATTGGGTATATTGCCATTTGTGAAACTGGAAAGTTTAACATTTGTTGATCTAGTAACATTGCCATTTGGCAACCTTCTAACACTGTCATTTGTCAAAATATGCAGCTAAAATTCACTACCACTATCTAATTTTTGCAACTAAAATTCAGCAATTAAGCATATATTTCATTCATAGATTAAGCAGTCATTCTTTTATACAAACAGTTCAACTCGGCAGCTGAACCGACCAAAGTTTTTCCCAATTGTTGCCAACCACATATTGAAATAGCTAGTTCAACTATATATACTAGCTAATTTTAAGTATGTTGTATAGTTCTACCACATCTATAGTCAGATGAGCTAAACAAAATAGGCCCTAAATATTACTACTACGGAGGGGCTTTGTGCTACTTCCGATAGCCTCTCCACTGCCGAGCATGCTCAGTAAGAGGCAGAGGAGGACGAGCCTACCGACGAGCTGGACAACTGCAATACGATGTCTGCCGTTGCTGCACCTTTAGCGACGCTCACCTCGAACGCCCTCTGCCGCTCCAGACGACCTCTTTCGAAGCGGTGGTTCTCCTTGTAGATCTCCTGATTCCTTGCCTCTGTGGCCGTGTGTGCTGCGGCCACGGCGGTAGTAAGGCTCTTTGCATGCTCGACGAGGCGCTCCTCCTCCTCCCGTAGGAACTCGATGTAGAGCTCAAGGTCACTGACGCATGTGCGGGCCTCCACCTTCGCCTCCCGCATTCGGGCGGCGGTGGCAAAGCGGGTCATGAACCCGACGGTCGACGATGGCTGGCGGCAACGATGATCGACAATGGGGTGGCGGCCACGACCACCACCTACCGCCTTTGGGCCCCGGTGGCGGAGCGGGTGATGGCCACGGTGGCCGGCAGTGGGGTGGCGGCCACAACGGCCACCTTCCGCCTTCAGGCCGCGGCGGCAGAGCAGGCGACGGCCCTGGCTTTCGACGGTGGTGTGGCGGCTGCTACCTCTTGAGCTTGCGTTGGTTTTTACCTTGAGGAGGAAAGGGTGATGCAGCAAAGTAGAGTAAGTATTTCCTTCAATTTGAGAACCAAGGTATCAATCCAGTAGGAGACAATGCACAAGTCACCAAATACATGCACAAACAATCAAACAAACTTGCACCCAATGCGATAAAGGGGTTGTTGTCGGCGTTCAGGGAATGAGGGTCCCTAGACTTGCCTGCCTGCGGACTGCGGCGTGGCTCAAGTGGTGGCCCAGTACGTCCCGTCTTCATCAGCACAAGACTCAAGACCCTCGCGAGGGGCCAAGCCTCGCGGGGCGGATGACGCAAGGCTTCCTCAGGGATGGCCTTGCCAGGCAGGCTCGCGAGGAGGCGGAGAGATCAAGGCAGGGTACCTCGCGAGGTGCTCGTGACGCAAGCCATGACGATCGAGACCAGGCGGGCGCCGGCCTGCGTAGTGTCCTTGTTTCATCTTTGGTGCAAAGGGGGCAAGCACGGACGTGGAGTAACGAGGCATTAGGAAAAGGTTGCCAGTTCAGTGCAACGAGACCAAGACCTGTGGGGCGGCAGGATGGATGTCACCGTGGAGCCCAAGACAACGTCATCGTCAGTGCTTTTGGCAGCCGAAGACCAACTTTAGTTAGGATAACATGTACTAGATGTTCCCCTTCGAAATGGCCATTGTTGGCACCCTTCCCGCTCAATATTTGGGAAGAGGCCCAGGGCCTCTATAAATAGGACTAGCCACCACGCTAGATCGGATGCAGACTTTGGGAATCCTAGAGAGAGAGGCGATCGAACTCACCCAAGCAGTTCATTGCACCAGCTCAAGAACACCTCTCACGAGGCCGTTCTTCCTTTTTACTATTCATCATCAGCCCCTGAGGCAATCCACCACACCACACACTGGAGTAGGGTATGACACCACAACGGTGGCCCGGACAAGTATAAATCTCGTGTCCCTTGTGTTGTTCATTGTTTTCAGCTTAGATATCACGAGGCGATCGGACGTAGATCGGTAGGGGGGAGATCTTCATGCGCACCCCAGAGTTCGAACTTTAAGGGTCTGCAGGAACCCAACATCCAACATTTGGCGCGCCAGGTAGGGGTGCGCCGGAATCTTCTTTCCTCCGTCCAACATCCCACCGCGTCACCGCCTCCATGTCCGGCGACTCGACGACCAACTCTGACCGCTGGGCGGCATGGCCTGCCCATGCCGTGCCGCCTGCCCAAGGTGACCTCAACCCTGCACCTCAGGCAGCCCGCGCCCCGCAGAATGCTGCGGGACACGGTCGATGCAGTCAGGCGTCACCTGCCCTCACTCCACGGCAATTACAATCGGCAGCAAGGGCCTCAACCCACGCTGCGACCACGGCGCCGCACACCCGGCGGGAGCAGGAAAACATGAAGGCCGCACTCACGGTAGCGCGGGAGCTACTGCGGTGCAGACTGCAAGAAAGCGGCCGCGACGTGTTGCTGGAGCGTGTCGCCGAGCTCCTGGATGCCGCTGCGTCAGGGGAACCCCCGTTTTGCGTCCACCTTCCACCCCAGGCCCCGGGAGGATCACGAGGCGGGCCAATCCGTGCCCACGCGCCCCCGAGCGCGCTTCAAGGCTTCACAACACCGGCTTGGCCATCAGCGCCGAGCAGCAGGCTGCGCCGGCACCGCCCCTGGTAAGCAAGGGCATGCGCAGCACTTCCTTTGGTCCCAGCGGGACGCCATCCTACCGTCCCCAAGATGGAGCTTCAAGTCGAGCTGCATGCCGTGCGGAGCACCACGGCAAGGCCTTTGGGGTGGTGGCCCCGGAAGCCTATGTGCCTCGCATGGTGGATCAAGGGTACGCGCTGGAGGAAGACCACGACTTGTTCCTCGGGGCAGGATGGGAGGAGGAGGCGCCAGAAGCCGAGCTCTTTCAGGAGCCTCACGGGAGCCTCGACAACTACCGGGTACCGCTAATTCCTCAGGAGCGGGTTTATGCTAACCATGGGTTGCAGGATGTTCAGGTTACTACAACGGATGGCTGCCCCAGTACGGCGATCTCCTTCCCCTCAGGAGGAGGGCGCTGGGGGCAACAAGAGAGGGACCGGGAGCTAGGCTCCTCCCCGTGGCGCGCGGAGCAAGGTGTTCTTCGGAGGTAGGCCCTCTGCCGGGGAGGTGCCCCAGGGCCTGCCCCCGGCAGAGGACCTATGGTCGTCGGGCGAACCGCTGGCCTCCCCTTTTCCCCATTGGCGTCGTCCTGGTTTCCGGTTGCCGCCGGTGGGGTCAAGGGTGGCGCAAGGCGGGGCCCTCATCTGGCGATATGAAGCAAGGCCAGTACATGTGAAGAAGGCCCAGTGCCTGTGAAGCTCGCCGCCCGTGACACTCTCACGTAATAATGAGTTGGGGCTGTACACGCCCTGGAGTCTCCGGAGAGCCGCCCTTGGGCCTCGGGGGCTCCCTCCCATGCCCAGTGGCAACACTTAGCTCCATGCTGGTGAGAAGACGTCAAAGACTAGACTAGATGCCGCACGCGGCCATTTTCTCTTGTTTTCTCTTTTCGTGCGAACAAGCTTTCTTGCCTCAGATCTAAGTTGAAGTTGAATTTGTGTTTGCGTATGCGGGAAGGGGTGTTGTGTCTTATTCACGTGCTTTCTCGTGCTCCCATTTTCTCTCAAGTCGGAATTCACACTAGCTGCCTCCCTCTCGCGGGCCCCTTGCGAGTAGGGCAGGGCCAAGCACGTGCGCCTGCCGTCCCACGGCCGGTGTTCGCTCTAGCCAGGCCCTCGCCGCATGGTCAAATGGGACCCCCATGGGCCCTCAAATGTACCCCACAAGCCCACTCAAGGCTCGCCAAGATAAAGGTAAAACCATAACAACCTATTCATCACAACAATCACGGCGTCATGCAGAGACTCCTCCTGCACAAATCTTCATAACACATAGGCAACAATCTTCTTACATGAGGGGCTTCCCCTCCCAAAATGCTCTCACAACCTTCAGGGCCAAGCCCAAGTCTCTTTCTGTGACGGGCAAGCAGCGGGAGGAAGCGCGGGGTCAGTCGGACAAATCGCTCGCTGCATCTACCAAGGCATCCCGGAGGCATCGTTGGCGCCACCATCATCGTCGCCAGCCTCTTCATCACTGTTGTTGGCGCCATCTCCACCATCGTTCACCACGAGGCCTTCGTCGACAGCAACGATCACCCCGTCGCCGTCAGAAGTGAAGGCCCGGACGAGCGCGTCAACATTGTCCTCCACCCACCACGCTAGGTCGCCTCGAACGGCCTCAAGCATTGGGGCGATGGCGGCATCAAAATTGAAGAGGGGATCGAGGTTCTGAACATGGCTGAAGACACGGGAGAATGCCCGCACGAGCAAGCCGCGGCTCTGTTCCTCCACCAGCTGGTGAGACCTCTCAGAGCGGTTCTCCAGATGCGTCACCACGTCAGTGAAGAACTGGAGGTTGCCGGCATAGTTGGTCACGTGCGGCTCCTCAGAGGAAGCCTCACATATGTTGCCCAAGGCCGTGTTGGCCCTTTCCCTAAGCGTTCGGAGCATGGGGCCATGCATGTGCTCCAACGTCTGCCGCTGGCGGATCTCGCCGCGTTCCGCTCCGCGACGTCCTCGGCATCATCAACCCGCCGATGAAGAAGAATCAGGTCAGAGCGGGAGGAGGCCAGCTCGGCCTGCACCGATCTTAGCGCGGCAGTGGTGGCCTCAGCTTTCTGTGTGGCTTCAGTCAACCTGGTCCTGAGGTCCGCAGTCCTGCCCATGGCTTCAGCCCTGATCGACTCCAGCCGTTCTTCATACTCGCTGTAGGACCTTGAGAAGAGGTGTCTAGAGGGGGGGGGTTAGACACTAAGTATCAAAGTTGCAGTTTTTAAATTCTTTACGTTTAAGTGGAGTTTAGGCACAAGTTTAACATTCACAATACATAACAAGCAAGCATGCAAAGAGTGTATGAGCAGCGGAAAGTAAAGCATGCAACTTGCAAGAATGTAAAGGGAAGGGTTTTGGAGGATTCAAACGCAATTGGAGACACGGATGTTTTTGTCGTGGTTCCGATAGGTGGTGCTATCGTACATCCATGTTGATGGAGACTTCAACCCACGAAGGGTAACGGTTGCGTGAGTCCACAGAGGGCTCCACCCACAAAGGGTCCACGAAGAAGCAACCTTGTCTATCCCACCATGGCCGTCGCCCACGAAGGACTTGCATCACTAGCGGTAGATCTTCATGAAGTAGGCAATCTCCTTGCCCTTACAAACTCCTTGGGTCAACTCCACAATCTTGTCGGAGGCTCCCAAGTGAAAACTAGCCAATCTAGGAGACACCACTCTCCAAGAAGTAAAAAATGGTGCGTTGATGATGAAGTCCTTGTTCTTGTGCTTCAAATGATAGTCTCCCCAACACTCAACTCTCTCTCATAGGATTTGGATTTGGTGGAAAGAAGATTTGAGTGGAAAGCAACTTGGGGAAGGCTAGAGATCAAGATTCATATGGTAGGAATGGAATATCTTGGCCTCAACACATGAGTAGGTAGTTCTCTCTCGGAACTGGTAAGTTGGAAGTGTAGGTTTGTTCTGATGGCTCTCTCCATGAATGAAGAGGAGGTGGAGGGGTATATATAGCCTCCAAACAAAATCTAACCATTACACACAATTTACCAAACTCGGTGGGACCGAATCGAGAAACTAGGTCGGACTGATTTAGCAAATCTAGTGACCGTTAGGGTTTTCGGTGGGACTGACATGCTACTCGGTAAGACCGATATGGTTAGGGTTAGGGCATAACATAATCTCGGTGAGACTGATTACACAAACTCGGTGAGACCGATTTTGGTAAGAAGCTAACCAGAGAGTTGGTCAGGCAAACTCGGTGGGGCTGATTCACTCATCTCGGTTGGACCGAAATGTTACGAAGAGGAATAGAGAGTTTGCATTGTAATTTCGGTAGGACCGATTATGCAAACTCGGTGAGACCGATTTTGGTAATGGACATACACAGAGAGATTACAATCCCATCTCGGTGAGACCGAGATCCCTATCGTTGAGACCGATTTGTCTAGGGTTTGTGGCAGTGGCCATGACATTTGAAACGGTGGCGCCGGATAGAAAGAATCGGTGGGGCCGAGTTTGACTTTAGGTTTAGGTCATATGTGTGTAAGTGGGAAAGTAGTTGAGGGATTTGGAGCATATCACTAAGCACTGTGGAGCAACAAACTCATTAAGCAACACCTCATCCCTTCTTGATAGTATTGGCTTTTCCTATAGACTCAATGTGATCTTGGATCACTAAAATGTAAAATGAAGAGTCTTGAGCTTGAAGCTTGAGCCAATCCTTTGTCCTTAGCATCTTAAAGGAGTTCCCACATCTTTTAGTCCATGCCACTCCATTGTTGAACTTATCTGAAACATACTAGATAAAAGTGTTAGTCCAACAAGAGATATGTTGACATTAATTACCAAAACCACCTAGGGAGCACTTGTGATTTCAATCTCCCTCTTTTTGGTAATTGATGACAACATACATCAAAGCTTTAGATAAAGATATAAATAATAGCAAGTAAACCTTTGGAAGGACATGTAACAGGCATAGGCTCCTCCTACATGTATGCAATCATGTGAATATGGAATATAGAAGCATGTGAGAGCATAACCATGATAGAGTAGGCAATGTGGTACATGTATCTTAGCCATATGCATCAGAGTAAAGAATATTAAAGAAAATACCTTCATGCCCATGAGTCCTTCTTGCAAACAGTATGTACATCAGCAAGAATTCATCACACACATGATTGTGATGCATATACTTACCTTGTAGTCTTGAGTTGGCTTAGGATGGAATGAACCTGCGTAAACAATTTTAGATAACACAGGTACATCTACTAGCCAGAGCTGTCGGATTTCGGGTTCCGGCAGACCCTTAAGGTTTGAACACTGGGGTGCACGCGGAGATCACACCTCCTGCCTACCCATGTCTCACCGCCTCGCCAGGATCTAAAACTACATGAAGAACAACACAAGGGACACGAGATTTATACTAGTTCAGGCCACCATTGTGGTGTAATACCCTACTCTAGTTTGTGGTGTGTGGATTGCCTCAGGGGCTGATGAGGAACAGTGCAATGGAAGAACAACCTCGCGAGGGTCTATTCTTGGCTGGTGGGATGAACTGCTAGGGGGAGTTCAGTCGCCTCTCTCTCTCTCTCTCTCTCTCTCTCTCTGTCTTTCTATCCTTGTTCTTTCGATGCCTCTACCCTGTTCTTTCGATGCCTCTACCCTGTGGGTGGCTAGCCCTATTTATAGGTGAAGGCCCCATGCCTCTTCCCAAATATTGAGCGGCAAGGGCGCCAACAATTGGGCATTTTAAAGGGGAACATCTAGTACACTTATCCTGACTAAAGTTGGTCCTCGCCTACCAAAGACCCTGACAATGACGCCGGCTTGGGCTCCACGATGACCTCCGTTCTGCCGTCCTGCTGGTCTTGGTCTTGTTGCACCGATATGGTTGCCTTTGCTTGATACCCTTGCCTGCGCTTGCCCCCTTTGAACCAAAGAGGAAACAAGGACTCTGCGCAGGCCGGCGCCCGCCTGGCCTTGGTCGTCATGGCTTGCATCACAGTCACCTTGTGAGGTACCCCGCCTTGATCTCTCCGCCTCCTCGTGAGCCAGCCTAACGAGGCCGTGCCTGAGGAAGCCTCCTTTCGTCCGCCCCGCGAGGCATGGCCCCTCGCGAGGGTCTTGAGCATGTGCTGATGAAGATGGGCCATACTGGGCCACTCCTTGAGCCACGCCGCGGGCCGCAATCATGCAAGTCTGGGTACCCCAGTTCCCAAAACACCGACAGTATCCCCCGGGCCCAAGGCGCGCTTGGACTTGGCTTAGTAGAGAAGCGAAGAGGCAAGTGCGAAGCGCCGCGTGCCCTAATAGCTTGTGGCCTTGGGCGCCGCGTGGCGGTTGATTGGACGTGGGCGTCCTGGCTTCCCCACGACGCCTCGGTAACTGCATGATTTGACAAATCCCTACACGCAAAACGGGTCATGATTACCTGGATCGTAGTGGCCGGCGGTTGGCCTCCCTCGGCTATATGTACGGAACGGTGCGAGCCCTTCCAGTTCACCCCTTCTTGCTATGCCCCTTCTCCTTCTTGGTTGCTCGTTATCCCCATGGCCCCGTCGAAGAGGTTCTCGGGCGCGGAGAAAGGAAAGGCTAGCCAAGAAGGACCCAGCTCTCCTCCGGCCAAGCGTGGCCGAGGCCGCCCTCGCAAGCACCCTACGGCCTCCGCCGCGACCTCCCGTGGCCGTGGGAACAGCCCCCTACGCGGCGGTGGGTGTTCGGCTGCCAACGAGGGGTACGTTGGGGCCGCGCGACCCCCAAGGCCGCGTTTTCGCTCGGCGTAGGTGCTGCCGGAGTTTGTCGTGTGGTCGGCGGACCCGACCGGCACCTAGCTCCAGCTCCCCCGCTTCTTCATAGGTGAACTTCCGGCTGGTGCCCCGGGCGGCCTTTGGCTTCAGGCAGATGGTTGCTGCAGCAGGGCCTCCTGGGCTACCCTGGAAGTCTCCACCATCGGGGAGGCGGCCTTGACCCGCGGCTGGCAGGCATTTGCCCGCACGCGTGGCATGAGCCGTTGATGCACTCTACACTTCAAGTTTGATGGCGACGCCACCCTCTACGTGAGGGTGTTCGGGGAAGACGGCCGCCGCACCGGATGCTTCCCCGAAGATAGTGACCGCGGCCGCGCGCCCAGCCCTGGCATTGGTCGGGGTGAAGGTGGCGGAGGGCGCGCGGCCAGCGGTGCCCGAGGCCCGCCAAGCTCCGGTGACTCCCCCTCGGATGACAGCTCCTCCAGTGGCGGTCACGACCAGCCCCCTCGTCGTCGCGCTCGCCTGGGAGAGGGCAGCCGGTCGGCCCGACGCCGCGCTCCGGTGAAGCAGGAGGCGGAATCCAGCTGAGCTGTGGAGGTAGTACGAGCCTCCGCTGAGAGTTGGCGCCAGGCAAGTCGTCCCTCCCTTTGCTTTCCTTTCTCTCCTGCATGAAAAGAATGTACTCCGGTGCCCCACGGGGCGTGCTGAACTGCTGCTATTTAATTGGTGCACTGTTTCTACTGTTTATGTGCTATGTTTTCATTCTGTGTGCCTATGCATGGAAATCACTTGGGGGGGGGGCACGTCGCGGTCCTCGCCTCCTGAGGCTAGGGCCTCGTCCTGCGCCTTGTGCCCTGCAGAGTTTAGTCAGCAGGGGTAGTCTCCAGCCTTGGTAGCAAGGGGAACCAACTCAAGCCCCGTGATCGTGTCGCGATACCCGTGGGGCACGGAATGGGAGGGGTGCTCCCGCAGCGGACACGAACAGGGAAGTTCCAAATAACTGGGTAGAAAACACTCACGAGGTTGCCCATGCTCCTCCCTCGTGAGACTTTGCGCGAGAGAAAACGAAACAAATAAGTGAAATGGATGAAGTGTCGCAAGCTCGAAATGGCAACAGCTACAGAAAAACTTCAAATAGAAACGAACAAGCCAACTGTAGAAAGCAAATGAAAGAAGCCGCGTCCGGCACCTAGTCTATTCTTCGACGTCTTCTCACCAGCGCGGAGCTAAGTGCTGCCACTAGGCGTGGGTAGGAGCCCCCGAGGCCCGAGGGCGGCTCTCCGGAGACTCCGAGGTGTGTACAACCCCACTCATTATTACGTGAGAGTGTCACGGGCGGCGAGCTTCATAGGCGTTTGCCTTCTTCATAGGCACCGGGCCTTTTCCAAAACGCGGCTACTTCACAGGCATTCGCCTTCTTCACAGGCACCGGGCCTTTTCCAAAACGCGGCTACTTCACAAGCATTCGCCTTCTTCACAGGCACCGGGCCTTCTCCAAAACGCGGCTACTTCACAGGCATTCGCCTTCTTCACAGGCACCGGGCCTTTTTCATGGGTAAAATCTTCGGAGATGTTGGATGTTCCACGCGTTCTCTATGGGCACCCCTCCTGGGTCTCCATGCGTGCCGAGCCGGGCCTGGAAACATGAACGACCTTGAACGGGCCCTCCCACATGAGGGAGAGCTTATGCAGTCCCTCCCTGGAGAGAACCCGTCCGAGCACGAGATCCCCTACCTCAAGAGTCCTGGGGCGGATGTTGCGGCAGTGGTACCGCCGCAGTGCTTGTTGGCACCTTGCTGCCCGCAGTGCGGCTTCTCGGCGATGCTCCTCCCCCAGCACGAGATCCGTCCCCCGCATGGCGTCCTGCTGCGCTTCGTCAAACGCCAGGACCCGCGCGGAACGACGCCTGACCTCGTGAGGGAGGACGGCTTCAGCTCCATAGACCAGAAAGAGCGGGGTCTCGCTAGTCGGCTTGGTTGCGGTCATGTGGATTGACCACAACACGGACTGGAGCTCATCGTACTAGCCCCTGCCGCAGGCCTCCAGCTTCTTCTTGAAGGTCCTGGTTTTGAGGCCCCTCAGGACCTCCGCGTTGGCTCGCTTAGCCTGACCGTTGCTTCGCGGGTGCGCCACCGAAGCGTAGCATATCTGCGTTCCAAGGTTAGCACAGTATGTTTTGAAAAGGTTACTGGTGAACTGCAGACCGTTGTCGGTGATGATGCGGTTCGGCACCCCGAATCGGCTCACGAGGCCCTTGATGAACTTGACCACGGAGCCTGCGGGGATGGTGCGGACAGCTTCCACCTCATCCCACTTGGTGAACTTGTCCACGGCGACATAGAGGTAGCGGTAGCCTCCTGGCGCCCGAGGGAACGGACCCAAGATATCCAGCTCCCAGACTACGAATGGCCACAAGAGGGGTATAGTCTGCAGGCCCCCCGCCGGCTGATGGATCTGCTTGGCATGGAGTTGACAGGCCTCGCAAGCTTTCACCAGTTCCACAGCGTCATTGAGTGTCGTGGGCCAATAGAACCCGCCACAGAATGCCTTACCAATGAGAGTTCATGAAAATGAGTGATGCCCACAGTCCCCACTATGTATGTCTACCAGTAGCTCCTTCCCTTGCTCCCTGGAGATGCAGCGTAGGGACACATCATTCGGTCGTCTTCGGTAGAGCTGTCCATCCTTAAGGCAGTATGTCGTGGCCTGCTGTGCCACACGTTCCGCTTCCTCCTCCTTTTCCGGCAATGTACCTCGTGTCAGGTAACTCCTGAGCTCTGTGATCCAGCACGCCTCCTGAGGCTCCAGCGCAAGGAGCAGGCGCGCTCCTGTGGTCGGGCCGCAGACTGGGGCTCCCGAGGCAGGGGGCTGGGGAGCTCCCCCCGAGGCTGCGCCGTACTTGACAGTGATGGTGTCGTCGAGGGCTTAAAGAGCCATTCCTCGAAGACGCCGGGCTCTTGTGGCAGCCGTCTGGATGCCCTTTTGGTGATGTCATCAGCCTCTTGATTGGTGCCGCGAGGCACATGCTGCAACTCCAGCCCCCAGAACTGTTTCTCCATTCTGCGGACTTCCGCGAGGTAGGCTTCCATGTGCTCGTCCTTCGGCTCGTATACCTTGTTGGAGAAGTTGACGAGGAGCTGCGAATCTCCCTTGATGGTGAGATGCTTCACCCCCAGGGCGACTGCGGCTTTTAGACCTGCTGTCAGGCCTTTGTATTCTGCTATGTTATTGGAGACCTTTTCTCCGTGCTGGAAACAGAGTTGCACGGCGTAGTAGAGTTTGTCTTGAGTGGGAGATACGAGCACCGCACCAGCCCCCGTGCCATGTCGGGAGAACGCCCCATCGAAGTACATGACCCATCCGTCCGGTGCCTCGCTTCCTGGGGAGAGTGATCGATCCTCGCCAGCCTCAAGGCCTGGCGCTTCCGCCCATTCCGCCATGAAGTCCGCACGCGCGGCCCCCTTGATGACTCTGGTCGTGATGAATTCTATCTGAAACGCTTGCAGCTCGATGTTCCACTCAGCGACTCTTCCAGCTGAGTTGGGGCTTCTGATCACCCTTTCCAAGGGATATGCTGAGACGACCTTGATGGGATGGCCCTGGAAATAGTGCCGCAGCTTGCCCGAGGCTACCAACAGCGTGAGGATGAGTTTCTGAGGCATGGGGTACCGTGCCCTCGTGTCCCGCAACACCATGCCGATGAAGTACACAGGGTGCTCGACGAGGTGGGGAGTGTTGGCGCTGCTGGCGCCCTCTGGAGGCTGGGGCACCTCCCGAGACAATGGAGCCCCTGGAGGCTGGTTGCTTAGGTGAGGGGCTTCTTCTGTCCTGGGTGTGCTTACCTGCTGTGGCTGGTTCCTTCTCGCCTGCAGCCGCGGTCTCTGTGAGGCCCTCTTGGCCCTGCCTCGCTTTAACCCGGACGGTTGCCGCGGTCTTGGTCCTATGCTCCTCCCTATCAACCACAAGGGCTGCGCTGGCAGAGTAGGGGGTGGCCGCAAGGTAGAGCACCAGGGGCTCTTGAGGACGTGGAGCCACCATCATCGGTGGGCTGGTTAAGTAGCTTTCGAGATCCTGGAATGCCCTGTCGGCCTCTTCAGTCCATTCAAAGGGGCCCTTCTTCTTCATCAGCTTGAAGAAGGGCAGCGCTCGATCCCCTAGCTTGGAGATGAAACGCCCTAGTGCGGTCACGCACCCGGTGAGCTTCTGCATCTCTCTGAGGGTCTTCGGCGGGCTCATGTCCTCGACTGCTTTTACCTTTTCTGGGTTGGACTCGATGCCCCGGTGGGATATGAGGAAACCCAGGAGTTTGCTCGAGGGGACTCCAAACACACACTTCTCCGGGTTGAGCTGCAGGTCCACTTTGTTAAGGCTCGCGAAGGTTTCCTACAAGTCTTGTATTAGCGTTTTTGCCTCCCGAGACTTCACGACAATGTCTTCAACATAAGCCTCAGCATTCCTCCCAAGCTGCCAACCCAAGGCGATGTGCATCAGCCGCTGAAAGGTCGCACCGGCATAGCGCAACCCGAAATGCATGCACGTATAGCAGTACACTTCGCACGGGGTCAGGAAGGCCGTCTTTTCAACATCTTCTACTGCCATCTTGATCTGGTGGTATCCGGAGAAGGCATCCAGGAAACACAACAAGTCGCACTCAGCGGTGGAGTCGACGATCTGGTCAATGCGAGGGAGCGGGAATGGATCCTGCAGGCAGGCCTTGTTCAGGTTGGTGAAGTCGACACACATGCGTTCCTTTCCCCCCTTCTTCGGCACGACAACAGGGTTAGCCAGCCA
The DNA here is from genome assembly GCF_002162155.2 of Triticum dicoccoides. Taxonomy (NCBI): domain Eukaryota; kingdom Viridiplantae; phylum Streptophyta; class Magnoliopsida; order Poales; family Poaceae; genus Triticum; species Triticum dicoccoides. The sequence continues at coordinate 313,662,599 of NC_041385.1, read as the reverse complement.
ATCTGGGTAGCGGACCTCACAAATGACCCCCGCCGCCTCCAACTTGCTGGTTTCTTGGACGATGAAAGCTTGCTTCTCAGTGGACTGCCGCCTCACCTTCTGCTTCATTGGGCGCACGTTGGGGCACACATTGAGGTGATGCTCGATTACGCCCCTCGGGACGCCTGCTAGCTGATCAGGTTCCCACGCGAATACCTTTTTGTTCGTGCGCAGGAACTTCACCAAGGCTTCCTCCTGTTGGGGCTCGAGGTTGGCGCCTATGGTGAAGGTGGCACTGGTAGATCCGTCCTCGTCGACCAGTACCTGCTTGGTTTCCGCCTTGTCTTGAGTGAATAGCTGCTTCTTCTTGGCCGGTGCAGTCCCATTGGGCTCGGGGGCGTCTGAGCCGGCGGGCTGCGGCACCGCCGCGGCCTTGAAGGTAAGCTTGAGCGCCTGCAATGCATCCCCTATGTCTCCAGACACGGTGAGGACGCTGCTACTCACGCGCATCTTCATGAGGTTGTACGCTGGGTGAGTTGCGGCCATGAACCAGGCTAGTGTCGGGTAGCCAAGGATGGCGTTGTATGGGAGGATGATGGGGGCGATGTCAAAGTCGATTAGCTCCCTGCGAAAGTTGTCGTAGGTGCCGAAGGTCACCGGGAGGCGGATCTGCCCCAGGGAGCCGGTGGAGTTGCCTCCGACGCCCAAGAAGGGCTTGCTAGGCTGTAGTCGCTCCGGCGGTACATGGAGGAGGCTGAAGGCCTCCACCGAGAGCACGCTGAGGCCAGCACCGCCATCGATGAGGGTCTTGGTGACCGCCACGTTGCAGATGGTGGGGGTGCATAGCATTGGGAGCGCGCTCGAGCAGGCCGAGTTGGAGGGATGATCATCTGAGCTGAAGGGTAGGTCGGCTTTAGGTGCCGCCCAGCCCAGAGGCGCCCCGCGCGGCACGGAAGCGGCGCCGATCTGGCGGACGAACGACTTGATGTGGTGGCCTGAAGGTGGTGCCTGCGAGCCGCCTAGGAGAGCTGCGACGATTGGGTGCACTGGTGCAGCGTACTGGGCGAGGAAGAGGCTGTGCAGCTCCCCACAGGAGGCCACAGAAGCCGTTGGCAGGTGGAGCAGCCACATGCGTGGGACATCAGTGAGGGCCATGGGAAACCAGTTGGTCATGACCCTGTCGTCGCCCCCGGCCTCCAGGACGGCCTCCTCGTAGGCCAGCAGGAAAGCCAACGGATCGGCCGCGCCGTTGTAGCGTGGTGGCATCTTCGGCTTGAACTTGTTTGTCCATTGCACCTGCGGCAAGGCGGGGGCCAAGGCTCGGAGCCCCCCGCCCCCCATGCTGGCGCCGGCGACCGAAGCGGGCGGCGCATTGCCCATCATGAGGGCGAACCGCGGTGTTGACAGAGAGCGGGTTGGTGGAAGGGAAAGCTCCGGCGCACCCCTGCCTGGCGCGCCAAATGTCGGATTTCGGGTTCCGGCAGACCCTTAAGGTTCGAACACTGGGGTGCACGCGGATATCACACCTCCTGCCTACCCATGTCTCACCGCCTCGCCAGGATCTAAAACTACATGAAGAACAACACAAGGGACACGAGATTTATACTGGTTCAAGCCACCATTGTGGTGTAATACCCTACTCCAGTTTGTGGTGTGTGGATTGCCTCAGGGGCTGATGAGGAACAGTACAATGGAAGAACAACCACGCGAGGGTTTGTTCTTGGCTGGTGCGATGAACTGCTAGGGGGAGTTGAGTTGCCTCTCTCTCTCTGTCTTTCTATCCTTGTTCTTTCGATGCCTCTACCCTGTTCTTTCGATGCCTCTACCCTGTGGGTGGCTAGTCCTATTTATAGGCGAAGGCCCCGGGCCTCTTCCCAAATATTGAGCGGGAAGGGCGCCAAGAATTGGCCATTTTAAAGGGGAACATCTAGTACACTTATCCTGACTAAAGTTGGTCCTGCCTTCCAAAGACCCTGACGATGACGCCGGCATGGGCTCCACGATGACCTCCGTTCTGCCGTCCTGCTAGTCTTGGTCTTGTTGCAGCGAAATGGTTGCCTTTGCTTGATACCCTTGCCTGCATTTGCCCCCTTTGCACCAAAGAGGAAACAAGGACTCTGCGCAGGCCGGCACCCGCCTGGCGCCCGCCTGTCCTTGGTCGTCATGGCTTGTGTCACGGGCACCTCGTGAGGTACCCCGCCTTGATCTCTCCGCCTCCTCGCAAGCCAGCCTGACGAGGCCGTGCCTGAGGAAGCCTCCTGTCGTCTGCCCCGCGAGGCTTGGCCCCTCACGAGGGTCTTGAGCATGTGCTGATGAAGATGGGTCGTACTGGGCCACTCCTTGATCCATGCCGCGGGCCGCAGGCAGGCAAGTCTGGGTACCCCCGTTCCTAGAACGCCGACAAGAGCAACCAGAAGAAACCACAAGAATACCAAGACTGGGATGACATGTAGAGAGTGAGTACTAAGTACCACATTGGATTAGACATGTCCCCAAGAGTAAAGATATGCAATGAATTTAAATGATTTCTTTCCCTTAGATGTCTTGCTCCCCCTGAATCTATCATGGGATACTGGGAGAAGATAGGGAACAAAAAATCAGAGCTGAAAGATATAAATGAACAGAGCTAATGCAAATAAGCACATATGAACATGTCTTTCCCCTCAAGAAGACATGTGGCATCTCTCCTCTTGAACACCAAGCATCTGGGATCCTTGAGAAATACTTTCTACTTGAGTATTCTCTCCCCCTGGAGATCTCTTTCTCCCCCTGAGGAGGTGATACTCTCTCTCTGATGTGATCTCTCTAAGTGATAAGCTTTGATGTGATCTCTCTCTCCCCCTTTGTCATCAATTTCCAAGAAGGGTTTGATCCTTGAGTCACAGCACAAAGCATTTATATAAATGTGATGCTTGTAGAGGACAAGATTCATTGAGTGGAGCTGGATCAGAAGAAACACAGAATAAGTGGCAAACTGTTTTTCCTGTTGTGAAATCGGTGGCACCGAGTGGTATGCTTCGGTTGTACCGAAAGGATTCGGTTGGACCAAAAACAACAAATCGGTGAAACTGAGTTCTTCGCAGAGAAAACACTTGTCACCTCAGCTCACTAGACTAGTAAGATCTCACAAAGATTTGCAAGGAATTTACTGAATGATATGCAATGAATTGGATGCAGAAAATGCAGAGCAAACAGAAAGAAATCTAGATGAAGTTTTTTTTGAAAGGGGAAACAAATATGCATGATACAAATGCAAAAACATAGAAAAGAACACAAGAGAACTTCATCTAGAGATGGTCGGCGACAAAGTCACCTATGTTAGAGTATATTGACTTAGGAGTCAAGTGAGATCACTTGATCATATGTCATACTCATCGTTTAAGCTCAAAATGGGGTTGCCATTTTTTGTTTAAGCATCTTGATGTATTCACATCTTGTCGAGTTGCTTTAGCTCATGACTTGGAGTAAAGCTTCTCTAAGATGGAATAACATGCCTTGGTTGGTGCTGTTGAACATGTAGTTGAACTTGTGTGGGTTGCTCAAGGTTGATGTAGCTCATCAAGAATTGGGAGCACCACTTGGAATTTGAGTCCATCTACCTACATGGGTTAGTTCTTGCAAGGAAGAGCACTTGTGTATCCAAAAATGACAATGATGAAGCTCAACATAGAATTTGTCAAAAGATATGCTTGAATGGTTTCGTGCTTCCTTGTCTTCAACCACCATTGTGTAGAAACTTGGTGATGTAGAGATTGCTCAAGATGTGAGTAGATTACAATCTCATGCAATTTGATTCAACCAACTACCTACATGGGTTATATAACATGCAAGATGCAAATATATCCAAGACATAAGATTTTCATCATAAGAGAAATATCAAGGATTAGTCATAAGCTCATGTCTTGCATGTATCCAATGGAGTTTCTACTCCAGGTTTGAAGCATCTATGATGTTCAATTCTCCTCTCAACCTGCAAAACACTTTCTCATCAAGAGGTTTAGTGAATATATCCGCTAATTGCTTTTCGATGCGAACATGCTTAAGATTAATGTCACGCTTAGCAACATGATCTCGAATGAAATGACGACGAACTTCAATATGCTTAGTTCGAGAATGTTGTATGGGATTATGACCAATTTTGATAGCACTTTCATTGTCACAAAGCAATGGAACATGTTTCACATATATCCCATAATCTTTAAGAGTTTGGGTCATCCAAAGTAATTGAGCACAACATGAACCAGCGGCAATGTATTCCGCTTCGGTGGTGGATAAGGATATCGAGTTTTGTTTCTTGGAGGACCAAGACACAAGAGATCTACCAAGAAATTGACAAGTACCGAAGTGGACTTTCTATCAACCTTGTCTCCGGCATAGTCCGAGTCGGAGTAGCCAACAAGATCGAAAGAGGCCCTCTTAGGATACCAAATGACAAAAATTGGTGTATGGATTAAGTATCTCACTATCCTTTTCACGGCCTTAAGATGACATTATTTAGGAGTAGCTTGATATCGTGCACACATGCACACACTTAGCATGATATCGGGACGTGAATCACATAGATATAACAATGAACCAATCATAGAGCGATAAACCTTTTGATCAACCGGTTCACCATCTTTGGTCAAGTCAAGATGTCCACTAGTAGGCATGGGTGTAGTCATACCTTTGCATTCTTGCATATTGAACTTCTTGAATAGGTCCTTGCTGTACTTCGTTTGAGAGACAAAGGTACCTTCCTTAGTTTGCTTGATTTGCAAACCAAGAAAGAATTTGAGTTCACTCATCATAGACATCTCAAACTTCTCCGACATTAGCTTCCCAAACTTTTCACTAAAATGAGGGTTAGTTGAACCAAATATAATATCATCAACATAGATTTGGCACACAAATAGTTCTCCATTAACCCTTTTAGTAAAAAGTGTGGAATCAATTTTCCCAATTTCAAAGCCTTTTTCAATGAGGAACTTGGTCAAGCATTTATACCACGCTCTAGGAGCTTGTTTAAGACCATAAAGGGCTTTGTGAAGTTTGTAAACATGATTTGGTTTCTTAGGATTGACAAAGCCGGGAGGTTGTTTGACATAAACTTCCTCCTCTATTTCACCATTTAGAGAAGCACTTTTAATGTCCATTTGGTACAAGGTGATATCACGGTGATTAGCATAGGCAAGTAAGATGCGAATGGACTCAAGTCTAGCAATAGGAGCGTAAGTCTCACCATAGTCCATACCTTCGACTTGTGTGTAGCCTTGGGCAACGAGACATGCTTTTTTGCTAACTACTTGTCCATCTTCATCTTGCTTGTTGCGAAACACCCATTTGGTACCGATGATGTTGTGGTTGTTGTCGGGCTTCTCAACAAATGTCCAAACTTGGTTCATCTCAAAGTTGTGTAGCTCTTCATGCATAGCATTTATCCAATCCGGATCTTCCAATGCTTCTTCAACCTTCCTAGGTTCAATGCTAGAGATGAAAGAATAGTTTTCACAAAAGTTAGCTAAAAGAGTTTTAGAGCGAGTGATTCTCCCGGTTTGAATATCATTGTAGATTTACTCGACGGGATGGTCTTTAGCAATTCTTGCTCGAACTCGTGAAAGCTTGTGCTTGGTTCTTGGTTGAACTTCTTTTTCAACTTGTTCTTCTTCTTGGCCTTCTTCATTGTTGGCGTTGTCGTTCTCTTGTCGTGGTGGAGAAGGAGGTTGTTTACGTTCATCTTGATGCACTTCCTCGTTTTCTTCATCTTGGTGTGTCCCACCTGTGGATGCTTCCGTGTCAACTCTTGGTTCACCTTGTCGGGAAGTAGAAGCTTCCACTTGGATGGACGAGGTACTCTCCTTCACCTCCGTTGGACGGACCTTGCCAATAGACAAGTCTTGGATTGCTTCCGAAGGATCTTTGTCTCCTACATCAATTGGCAATTGCTCTACTTGCGAGCCATTAGATTCATCAAACTTCACATCTACCGTCTCTTCAACCTTTCGGGTGAAATTGTTGTAGACACGGTAAGTGTGAGAGTTTGAGCCATAACCTAGTAGGAAACCTTCATGAGACTTAGGAGCAAATTTAGAACGGTGATGCTTATCAAGAATGTAGCACTTTGAGCCGAATACTTGAAAGTATCCAACTTGGGGTTTGATACCGGTGAGGAGCTCGTATGCCGTCTTGCTGAGTAGCTTGTGAAGATACAAGCGATTTGTTGCATGACAAGCTGTCTCAACCGCTTCTGCCCAAAAGTGCTTCGGTGTCTTGTACTCATCATGCATCGTTCTCGCCATTTCGATGAGAGTCCGGTTCTTCCTCTCAACAACTCCATTTTGTTGAGGTGTGTACGTAGCCAAGAACTCATGTGAAATCCCTTCTTCATCAAGAAAGGTGTCCACGTTTGCGTTCTTGAACTCCGTTCAGTTGTCACTGTGAACCTTCTTGATCTTCACTTCAAACTGATTTTGAGCCTTCCTGGCGAAGTTTTTGAAGATCTTTTGGACCTGCGATTTATCATCGAGAAAGAACACCCACGTAAATCTTGAAAAATCATCAACTATAACTAGACCAAAAGAATTTCCACCGAGACTCTTGTAAGCGTTGGGACCAAAAAGATCCATGTGAAGTAGCTCAAGTGGCCTCCTTGTGGTCATGATGTTTTTCACGGGATGCCTTCCTCCAACTTGTTTACCTGCTTGACAAGCACTCCAAAGTCTATCCTTATCAAATATGACATCGTTAACACCAAGGATATGATTCCCTTTAATAACCTTGTCAAGGTTTCTCATGCCAACGTGACCTAGTCGTCTATGCCATAACCAACCTTTTGAGGATTTAGCAATGAAGCAAGTTTTAGGTTGAGCCTTTTTAGAGAAATCAACAATGTAAAGATCTCCTCTACGTATGCAAGTAAAGACCATTTTATGATTGTCTCGACGAAACACTTGGCAATCTACTTCAGTAAATAGGACATTGAAACCGAAATCAGCAAGTCTAGATACTGAAAGTAAGTTGTAGCCAAGAGATTCAACGAGCATAACATTCTGAATGGAGCTATCATGTGAGATGGCCACCTTACCGAGGCCAACCACCTTAGCCTTTGAGTTGTCACCGAAAGTGATATACTTTTGAGGACTATCATTTTTAGCAAGCTCACGAAACATGTCTTTATCTCTAGTCATGTGATCGGTAAATCCACTGTCAAGAACCCATTCCTTTCCTCCTGACATATATCCCCGAAGATTTTCCATAAGACCAAAATGTCTCATTGCATCGTCAAGATCGAAGTCACTATCATCATCCTCATCATAGTATCCATGTTCAACATCGTCATGTGGTGGATCAAGTCCTAGAGAGGGTAATTCATTAGAGTGAGTTTGACAATGATCTTGCTTATGAATTCTTATAGCTTCGGAAATAATATCACCAATAATTCCAACATCTCCTTTGGCACGCATAAGGTTTGTAAGTTCAAATAGACGATCACCAAACATAGGATCACTAGTATTCATCTTACTCAAAGCAATAGACTTATGGAGAATTTCATCTAGATTTTTCAAGGAATAATTTGGAAAGCGTTCCTCAAGAAATTTCCATATGGTGTAGGCACACTTAAGAGTAGGCAAGTTTCTAATCAAGTTTCTAGGCAAGCCTCTAGTGATAAGTTCAACAGTTCTAAGATTCCTAATCATGTCAATTGACTCACATGAGGTGCACAAGGGCTAGCAATGTGCTTGTTCAAGTTATATTGATTGAAAATTAGAAGCATCTCATTTTTCCACTCATGAAAATACTCTCCATCAAGAATAGGCACTCTATGTCTAAGACTCCCCAAAGTAGACTCATCCATCTTCCTCCAATGGTGATTAAACCAAGGCAATGGAGACCAAAGCTCTAATACCACTTGTAGGACCTTGAGAAGAGGTGTCTAGAGGGGGGGGGGGGATTAGACACTAAGTATCAAAGTTGTAGTTTTTAACTTCTTTACGTTTAAGTGGAGTTTAGGCACAAGTTTAACATTCACAATACATAACAAGCAAGCATGCAAAGAGTATATGAGCAGCGGAAAGTAAAGCATGCAACTTGCAAGAATGTAAAGGGAAGGGTTTTGGAGGATTCAAATGCAATTGGAGACACGGATGTTTTTGTCATGGTTCCGATAGGTGGTGCTATCGTACATCCACGTTGATGGAGACTTCAACCCACGAAGGGTAACGGTTGCGCGAGTCCACGGAGGGCTCCACCCACAAAGGGTCCACGAAGAAGCAACCTTGTCTATCCCACCATGGCCGTTGCCCACGAAGGACTTGCCTCACTAGCGGTAGATCTTCACGAAGTAGGCGATCTCCTTGCCCTTACAAACTCGTTGGTTCAACTCCACAATCCTGTCGGAGGCTCCCAAGTGACACCTAGCCAATCTAGGAGACACCACTCTCCAAGAAGTAACAAATGGTGCGTTGATGATGAACTCCTTGCTCTTGTGCTTCAAATGATAGTCTCCCCAACACTCAACTCTCTCTCATAGGATTTGGATCTGGTGGAAAGAAGATTTGAGTGGAAAGCAACTTGGGGAAGGCTAGAGATCAAGATTCATATGGTAGGAATGGAATATCTTGGCCTCAACACATGAGTAGGTAGTTCTCTCTCAGAACTGGTAAGTTGGAAGTGTAGGTTTGTTCTGATGGCTCTCTCCACGAATGAAGAGGAGGTGGAGGGGTATATATAGCCTCCACACAAAATCTAACCGTTACACACAATTTACCAAACTCGGTGGGACCGAATCGAGAAACTCGGTCGGACCGATTTAGCAAATCTAGTGACCGTTAGGGTTTTCGGTGGGACCGACATGCAACTCGGTAAGACCGATATGGTTAGGGTTAGGGCATAATGTAATCTTGGTGAGACTGATTACACAAACTCGATGAGACCGATTTTGGTAAAAAGCTAACCAGAGAGTTGGTCAGGCAAACTCGGTGGGGCCGATTCGCTCATCTCGGTTGGACCGGAATGTTACGAAGAGGAACAGAGAGTTTGCATTGTAATCTCGGTAGGACCGATTACGCAAACTCGGTGAGACCGATTTTGGTAATGGACATACACAGAGAGATTACAATCCCATCTCGGTGAGACCGAGATCCCTATCGGTGAGACCGATTTGTCTAGGGTTTGTGGCAATGGCTATGACATTTGAACTCGGTGGCGCCGGATAGAAAGAAATGGTGGGGCCGAGTTTGACTTTAGGTTTAGGTCATATGTGTGGAAGTGGGAAAGTAGTTGAGGGATTTGGAGCATATCACTAAGCACTGTGGAGCAACAAACTCATTAAGCAACACCTAATCCCTTCTTGATAGTATTGGCTTTTCCTATAGACTCAATGTGATCTTGGATCACTAAAATGTAAAATGAAGAGTCTTGAGCTTGAAGCTTGAGCCAATCCTTTGTCCTTAGCATCTTGAAGGAGTTCCCACATCTTTTACTCCATGCCACTCCATTGTTGAACTTATCTGAAACATACTAGATAAAAGTGTTAGTCCAACAAGAGACATGTTGATATTAATTACCAAAACCACCTAGGGAGCACTTGTGCTTTCACTCACGCTCAAGGCCGGCGTGAGCCTCCGCCACGCGATGGTCGATCTCCTCCTAGATCCGGGCCTCCCGCGCGCCGACGTCGTCCTCCGCCTGGGCAACCTGGCGCTCCCTCATCTCCAACCGCTCCAGATCGAGGTTGCGCTCGGCAGTCTCCAGCGTCGGCGCTTCCTCGCGCCTCCGGAGTTCCTCCTCTTCAGCGGGCCCTCCCTTCGGTAGTGCGAGGGCGGATCGGTGCAGCTCCACCTACTGTTCCATGGAGTTGCACCAATCATGGAGCTCCCACGCGCGCTCCTCCGCAGCTTTGCGTCGCTTGTCAGCCTCCTGAGCTTCTTCAAGGGACCGGGAACAGGCCTCCCAAGAGGCCGCCAAGGACACTTCGGCCTTGGCGTTTTCGAGGTCACACTGGTGGCGCGCGAGACCAACAGCTTCCTTCATCTTGCGCCGCTCCTCGACCAGCCTCAAGCCTTCAGCTTCGAGACGCGCGTCTTCAGCCGCCAGCTCTGCGTCGAGCTGGCTCACTGCATCGACTGCCCTTTGGAGGAACTCTTGGCGGAGAACTTTGCGCTCCCGCGCACGCCCAAGCACGTCGTCAACACCATCCTCCACCGTCGACGCCGACGGAGGGCCTTAGGACAGTTCGCCCCCTCTCGGCAGGGGGCTGGGGGTTGTTGCCCCTGCGATCGCCGGGCGGGCACCGCGAGAGGTCCAGCCTGGCTTCAACCACTCGCCGCCGATGATCAATGAAGGAGCTCTGGGCAAGCTAGATGTGCCCAGGGAGAGCTCACGAGGGAAGAGCGGCGCGACGACATGATCAAGACGCGTCGCAGGACAGCCTGCCTCTCCAGCCAAACTTGAACGCAAGGCGGCGCGCGAGACCGAGGCAGTTAAGGTTGGTGATGGAGGAGGAACCCGAGGGAGCGGCTCCTCAGCTGGCTCCGTGGGCTCGTTGGAGGGGATCCTGAAAGGCCATGGTCAGCAAAAAGAGAGGCAAATAAGGAACCATGAGAAGGAGAGACTTACTCGTCCATGGCGAAGTACCTCCTGTGCTTCAATGGGCGGTGCGGGCGCTCATCACCACCGGAAGCCTCCTTCCTCTTGCGAAGGGCCTCGAAATCTATGCGGAACCAGCCCAATCTCGCGACGTGAGGGCCGGCGCGCGACATAGGAGCCGGGGCATCAGGCTGGCCTGCATCAGGGGCACCGGCCTGAGGGGAGCGATCAGACACCACCTCTTGGTGGCCTGCCGGGGCCTCGAGGGCTTCAGCCTCGGGAGCGGCAGGCCGCGATCCCTCGCTAGCCACCACCTCGCGAGGAGTACCATGAACCCCGGGGAATGGCACCTCGGGAGCCCCACGCGACATCAGCACCTCGACGTCTGGCCCCTCGGTTCCCGCCAATCCTTTCCTCCCCGCAACGACTCCTGAGGCGGGGTCACCGCGGGTAGCCGAGGGAAGGACCACGGCGACCGGATTCTCGCGAGGTCCCACAAGGTTGGCTGGGCGCAGCCCCCATTCATCAAAGCGGGGCATCTGCCTCACGAAGTCGACCCTGTTCTTGCAAAGATACAACAGGGCACCCCCATGGCCAGCGCTGCCGGGAGAGGGGTCGCCCGTCAGGATCAGCAGCACCTTCTTCAACATCTCCGGCGCAAGATCCCCTTCCTGGAGCCTCATACGGTCCTGGCGACTGGTGTAAGTCCACATTGGGCGGGAATGGCGCTGGAGAGGAGCAATGCGGCGCCCGAGGAACTCCTTCACCACCTTGGGCGCCGTCACTTCGAGCTCCCTCAACCTCTGGAAGCGGAGCCAGGTGAAGGCAAGTTGGGAGCTCGTGAGTTCTTCGTGATCCCAACCAGGATTGGGAATAGCAGGCAGCGCCGGGTGCGTGAGCAGGGGACTGGGCACCCCAACATCTACATACAACCACCGCTCCCGGAACCCGCTCGCAGAAGGTGGGAAGCTGAAATCGATCCCCGAGGCGGCCGTCTCCGGCATGACCTGGAAGCTCACACACCCCGAACACTGGGAAGGATCGGACAAGTGCAGCAAGAAGAAGTGGCACAGAAGGGCAACAGGAGGTGGAATCCCCACCATGGCCTCACAGACGAAGGTGAAGACAGCAAGCAAAGCAATTGATTGGGGGCCGAGATGCATCATGTGGATCTGGTAATGGGAAAGCACCGCATTGAAGAAGGCGGAAAAGGGAGGAACCAGGCCTGCCCACATGGCATCAACGAAGAATCGGACCTTCGTGACGACCCTGTCAAAGGAGGCGTGGGACACGGGCTAGACCGTCGTCTTCCCGCACTCATTGAAGCTGGAGGCAAGCGCAGAGTAGACCTTCTCCAGAGCCTCCCGATTGAGTATGAGCGATTTGTCGATGGCGGGAGCAGCCGCCAGGGGCGTGCTGGTGGAGGGTGCATGTTTCTTCCCCTCATCCTTTTTCGTCGGTGCCATGGCAATTGGACAGGGGGAAGAGATTGAGATGGATTGGAAGTGGAAGCAGAGGCTCGAGGAGGAAAGAGGAACAAGAAGTGCGCAGGTTGCGAAGGGAGGATAACCGGTCATGAGGGTTTATATAGCAGACTGGTAAGCATTGGGATTTGGGGGATTTCACCGAGTCAGGCGGGAAGCTTGCACGGGAACCTGCGCAGTTGCGCGTGAACGGGATCACCACCGTTTGGCCAATAGAACACCCCCGCGCGCTGCTCAAGCTTTCACTTGAAGCCGTCTGCGGTAGCGGGGTGACAAGACATGCGAGAGGAGGACAAAAGGACACGTACACATACGATTAATAAAAAAACGTTTGCAATTTTATTACCTACTACCCTCGTCCTGGTTTACAAGTAGGATTTAACTAATAAAATATGAATGCATGTCGCCAAATATTATATCGTTGGATTTGTATTTGAACATAGTTTCCAATTATATAATTTCAATAACATGCATTAACATTTTTTGGTTAAATTTAAGATCAAAATATGGTACAGAATATAAAGGGAACTAATAGACCAAGACGAAGGTAGTAGCACGCGGATGCTCTCTACGCAGCGACGCAATTGCCGACCAGCTTGTAGATGATCATTCCATGTGTGTTCAACTGCTCTATGCGTGTGGTTTGCTCGTGAATGAGGCGGTCGTGACGCGCTCTGCTCACGTCCCGCCGACTCGGTTTTAGCAGCAATCGTAGATAGAGCAAATCACACGGCTCATTAGCAGCAATCGTCTGTATTATTATTGGTCTTCGCACACATTTCTGATTACGGACCTGTTTGTCGCGTATCACAGACATCTTGTTCAGTTGAATTGTTTCTGTTGTCTTGGCTCATCGCAAACAGTTCATCCAAGTGAACTGTATGCCCTCCATCGCACACACCTTGATCTGGCCGACCGTTTCTATTGTGTTCGCTAAACGCACATAGTTCATCCTAGTGAACTGTATGCTGTATATCGCACACACCCTCATCTGGCTGCCCATTTCTATTGTTCTGCCTCATCGCAAACAGTTATGCTAGATTAACCGTTTGCCACGCATCACACAACAACTCTAATCTGAACCATGTTTGATGTTGCCGTCATCACAAACATTTTGTATCTTTTTTTATGGTTTTATTACATCGTTGTTTTTGATTAATGCATCACACACAGTTTCGGTGAAGGGTCTTTGATTGGACTGTCGCATTTGGACCAACCTGCAGTAGTAACTTAACATTTCGGGAGGCAGGCAGCCGGTTTGGAGCCGCATTGTGTCCTCTGGGCCGATGAAGGTCCACATGGGGCAGGAGTGGCGCTAAAGGGGAGCAATTCACCGATGAAGGAATTCCCTCACAACCATCATCACCGTCTTTCCCGCCACCCTCAGGTCGGCCATCCTCGCCAAGACCCGCAACAGCCTCGGGTCATCGAGCCTCTCGTGCCCCTATCCGGAGCTCGCCACCGCCAAGAACGATGGAATCAACAGCAGGGTGCTAAACTGGGTCGCGCCATGTACACCCACTGCCGCCTCAAGTTCTCTGCTTCATGGTTGATCTCCATGTCGATGCCCTCACCCACCATCGCACCCATGGCACAGAGCAACACGCACCTGGAGCGTTGGTTGGCGGCGGTTAGCTAGAGGCAGAAGAAATGGTGGAGCAGCGCTATCAAGGGAGGCATGCTCACAAAGGCTTCGCACAGGAAGGAGAAGGCCGAAAGGAGAAGAACATATATTGGGTCTAGGTGCAGCACATGCACCTGATAGTGTGAGCGCATGATGTTGAAGAATTCTGAGAATGGGAGAGCAAGCCAGAGAAGATCACGGGTAGATGAATGGCAATCATGGTGGCATCCAGATCGGCTTGAGGTCGGGAAGCGGGCCAAATCTTCGTCACCCCCACTCGTTGGAGTCATCCGCAATCATCGGGCGGACCTGGTCGACCCTTCGAGTTTGAGCACTATGGACTGGCCCAGGGTGGACTCTGGTCCCGCTCGGCTGCCTGCTGCCGCCGATGCCTGACCTTTTTGACCTGGCGGCGCCATGGCGCCATAGTGGACGAGAGCGGCGCGGGTCTGGCAAAGTGATACGTCTCCGTCGTATCTACTTTTCCTAACACTTTTCCTCTTGTTTTGGACTCTAATTTGCATGATTTGAATGAAACTAACCGGGACTGACGTTACTTTCAGCAGAACTACCATAGTGTTGTTTTTGTGTAGAAATAAAAGTTCTCAGAATGGAGTGAAACATTGCAAGGAAGTTTTATACAATAAAAGAGAACTTTAGGAGCCAAGAACCACCGGAGGGGGGCACCTGGGTAGGCACAACCCGCCAGGGCGCGCCACCCCCTCCAGGCGCGCCAAGGTGAGTTGTCCCCACCTGGTGTCTCCGCAGACCCTGAAACCGACACTATAAAATCCTATTTTTCTAGAAACAATCAGGGAGAAAAAATGATCGCGTTTCACAAGATGGAGCCGCTGCCGTCTCTTGTTCTTCATTGTGAGGCCATATTTGGATTCCATTTGGGGCTCCGGTGAGGCGGATCTTAGATCTTCGCCATCACCAACCCTTATCCATCGCCAATTCCATGATGCTCCCCACCGGGAGTGAGTAATTCCTTCGTAGGCTCGCTGGTCGGTGAAGAGTTGGATGAGATTCATCATGTAATCAAGTTAGTTTTGTTAGGGCTTGATCCCTAGTATCCATTATGTTCTAAGATTGATGATGCTAGCCATGCTTAATGCTTGTCACTTTCGGTCCGGGTGCCATGATTTCAGATCAAAACATTTATGTTATCACCATTATATCCATGTTTTGGATCCTATCTTGCAAGTGATAGTCACATACTATGTGTTATGATCCGGCAACCCCGGAGTGACTATAGTCGGGACCACTCCCGCTGATGAACGTAGTTTGAGGAGTTCATGTATTCACCTTAATCTAATGCTTTGTTCCGGTTCTCTATTAAAAGGAGGCCTTAATATCCCTTAGTTTTCAATAGGACCCCGCTGCCATGGGAGGGTAGGACAAAAGATGTCATGCATGTTTTTTCCATAAGCACGTATGACTATTACGAAATACATGCCTACATTACATTTATGAACAGGAGCTAGTGCCATATTGCCCAAGGTTATGATTGTCCCATGATGAATATCATCCAACAAATCGCCGATCCAATGCCCACAATTTTCCTACATATTGTTCTTGCTAAGTTACTACTGTTATTGTTACTATTGCACTTGCTACAAAATCACTACTATCACTGTTACCGTTACTATTGTTGTTGCTACTACTATCAAAACTATCATACTACTTTGCTACTGATCACTTTGTTGCAGATAATTAATCTCCAGGTGTGGTTCAATTGACAACTCAGCTGCTCAAACTTGCAAATATTCTTTGGCTCCCCTTGTGTCGAATCTATAAATTTGGGTTGAATACTCTACCCTCGAAAACTATTGCGATCCCATATACTTGTGGGTTATCAAGACCCTTTTCTGCCGCCGTTGTTGGGGAGCATAGCTATATTTGTTGAGTCACTTGGGATCATTATCAAATTATCACTATGAAGAATCTAAAGGATGCTAAGACTAAGATTTTTCCCTCTAAGACGAGGGGAGGTAAGGAACTGCCATCCAGCTCCGCTTTAGATTCACCTTCTATTATAAGTAAACTTGAAACACCACCACATGCTTTTAATTCTGATATGTCACAAGTTATGGATGATGCTACTTCTGATATGAATGCTACTCATGATGATGCTAGTATCTTGCTTGATGATACTGTTCCACTAGGTGAATTCCTCCATGAACAAATTGCTAGAGTAAGACAACATGATATTGTTGAAACTGATGATGAGCTTGAAACTAAAAATCTTGAAACTCCTATTAGAACTAGCCCTCCTAGATATGAATTGCCAAAGGTACCGGAAGGTTATGTTATAGGTGAGGAGGCAACTAGAGATATTCTTGCTTGTAAGGATAGGGATGATCTAGAAAAATTACTATGCAAGTATAAAGAAAGATATTTGAATGCTAGAATGAAATTTGATCCTAAGTTTGCTACTTCACCTATCTTTATTAGTTATAAGGATTATGAATTATCTGTCGACCTAGAGTTAATTACTTTGGTTGAATCTGATCCTTTCCATGGTTATGAAACTGAAACTGTTGTCACACATCTTACTAGGTTGAATGACATAGCTAGCCTTTTTGCTCATGATGAGAAGATTCGCTATTACTATATCCTCAAATTATTTCCGTTCTCATTAAAGGGTGATGCTAAAACTTGGTACAATACTCTTGCTCCTGGTTGTGTGCGTAGTCCCCAGGATATGATTTGTTACTTCTTTGAAAAATATTTCCCTGCTCATAAGAAATAAGATGCCTTGCAGGAACTATTTAGTTCTATGCAAATTGAAGAAGGGAGTCTCCCACAAGCTTGGGGGAGGCTTCTCCAATTGCTTAATGCTTTGCCTGATCATCCTCTTATGAAAAATGACATACTTGATATCTTCTATAATGGACTAACTGGTGCTTCTAGGGATTTCCTAGATAGTTGTGTTGGTTGTGTTTTTAGGGAACGAACTATTGAGCAAGCTGAAGAATTATTGTTCAAAATTTACCACCTATTAAAGAAATACATGGCCTTGAAACACCACCACCACCTAAGGTCGTAGAGGTAAATTATTTAATGAAATTCAATGATAGTGTTGATCTTAATAATAAACATCCTAGTGAATGCCTTTATGAGTTTGACAATTACATTAGAAAGCAAGATCACTTCAATGCAAATGTTATGAAACAATTGAAATACAATTCTGATATGATTGCTCACTTAAGTGACTTGCTATTTGGAATCTCAAATGATGTCAGAGGTGTAGAAAAGCATGCCTGTTTCAGTATTTCGAACAAAAGGAATATCAAACGGAGTCCAAATGGAATGAAACCTTCAGCAGCGTGATTTTTTGGAAGAATATGATCCTAGAGACTTGGAGTTCACGTCAGAAGATACTCGAGGAAGCCACGAGATAGGAGGGCGCGCCCCCCTACTGGGCGCGGCCCCCTATCTCGTGGGCCCCTCGAGGCTCCCCTGACCGACTTCTTTCGCCTATATAAGCCTACGTACCCTAAAAACATCGAATATCAAGATAGATCGGGAGTTCCGCCGCCGCAAGCCTCTGTAGCTACCAAAAACCTCTCGGGAGTCTGTTCCGGCACCCTGCCGGAGGGGGAACCCATCACCGGTGGCCATCTTTATCATCTCGGCGCTCTCCATGACGAGGAGGGAGTAGTTCACCCTCGGGGCGGAGGGTATGTACCAGTAGCTATGTGTTTGATCTCTCTATCTCGTGTTCTCTCTATGGCACGATCTTGATGTATCGTGAGCTTTGCTATTATAGTTGGATCTTATGATGTTCCTCCCCCCTCTACTCTCTTGTGATGAATTGAGTTTCCCTCTTGAAGTTATCTTATCGGACTGAGTCTTTATTTCAGAACACTTGATGTATCTCTTGCCGTGTTTATCTGTGGTGACAATGGGATATCACGTGCCACTTGATGTATGTTTTGGAGACCAACTTGCGGGTTCCGCCCATGAACCTATGCATAGGGGTTGGCACACGTTTTCTTGACTCTCCGGTAGAAACTTTGGGGCACCCTTTGAAGTACTTTGTGTTGGTTGGATGAATCTGAGATTGTGTGACGCATATCGTATAATCATGCCCACGGATACTTGAGGTGACAATGGAGTATCTAGGTGACATTAAGGTTTTGGTTGATTTGTGTCTTAAGGTGTTATTCTAGTATGAACTCTTGAATTGATTGATCCGAAAGAATAACTTTGAGGTGGTTTCGTACCCTACCATAATCTCTACATTTGTTCTCCGCTATTAGTGGATTTGGAGTGACTCTTTGTTGCATGTTGAGGGATTGTTATATGATCTATCTATGTTATTATTGTTGAGAGAACTTGCACTAGTGAAAGTATGAACCCTAGGCCTTGTTTCCTATCATTGCAATACCATTTACGCTCACTTTTATCATTAGTTACCTTGCTGTTTTTATTATTTCAGATTACAAAAACCTTTATCTACTATCCATATTGCACTTGTATCACCATCTCTTCGCCGAACTAGTGCACCTATACAATCTACCATTGTATTAGGTGTGTTGGGGACACAAGAGACTCTTTGTTATTTGGTTGCAGGGTTGCTTGAGAGAGACCATCTTCATCCTACGCCTCCCACGGATTGATAAACCTTAGGTCATCCACTTGAGAGAAATTTGCTACTGTCCTACAAACCCGTGCACTTGCAGGCCCAACAACGTCTACAAGAAGAAGGTTGTGTAGTAGACATCAAGCTCTTTTTTGGCGCCGTTGCCGGGGAGGCTAGATAAGTGGCACTCACACCTCGTCAACTAATCTCTTTTCTGGCGCCGTTGCCGAGGAGGTGACTGCTTGAAGGTATATCTTTAGATCTTGCAATCGAATCTTTTTGTTTCTTGTTTTATCACTAGTTTAGTTTATAAAAGAAAATTACAAAAAAATAGAGTTAAGTTTGTCTCATATGCTTCGTCTTTCTAATATCTTTCGTGAGTTTGATGGAAAGGAAAATTGTGCTCAAGTGCTAGAACAAGAATGCATTAAAATGCTTGGTACTAAATCTTTGAATGATGAGCATGATTGCAATGTTGTTAGTATGAACTCTTTGAATATCCATAGTACTAATGATGATTGCACTAGTTATGATGAAAATGTCTCTTATAAGCATGTTGATCTTTGTGGAGTAGATTGGATTTGCATGGACACACCAAATAGAGAAAATAGATATTGCAAGAGGCATAAGTATTTAAAAACTAAAGGTTTGCAAGAAAGCCTTGATGATTGTGCTGAAATATTCAATATTTTTCGTGCCCCTTGTGAACTTTGCAATGAACATGGTCATTTAAATCTCCAATGCAAATTGTTTCATGATCGAATCATGTCCAAAAATTGTGATAACTTGATTACCCTTGGGCATCATAAAGAGCTTAGTCTTCTTTTGGGGTATGAAGAAATGAAACGTATAACCGAGGGTATTCCAAAATTTAATCTTGATAGATTTCTTGATTTTGATCTAGAGGATATTTATATGTTTTGTGCAGTGAATTGCATTGAAAATCCTTATATTGCCAATTACCTAAAGAAAAGAAAGAAAATAGAAGATGATGAGAATACTAATGAAAGGGAAGAGACTTCCCAATATCCTCCTATTATTTCTTATGATGAATCAGGTAACGAGGAGGAGCTTTCTATTCAACCAATCTCATCAATAAGGAGCTCAAAGAGGAAGGTTGAACCCACACATAATATGAATAAGAAAAAGAAAATAAGGAGAAACAAAGGTAGAAAGGTATCCCTCCTAAATGATGTTGCTCCTACTACTCATTGTGATGATGATAATTGCTATACTATCGGTGCTATCCATATTTTTAATGATGAGAGTGATTATGCTTATGATATGAAAGGGCCCAAGCTTGGGGAAGCTATGTGTAAGTGCATCTAGTGCCACCCCTAGTTGGTTTTGGAGTATTGACGACAAAGTTGGTTGAGGGATTAATGCGTTTGTGAGAATTGCAGGATAACGCAGGTAGTGTCCCTCATTGATTCGGTTTACCTACCGGAGATGACCCCTAAAAATATATGAAGACATTGAAGACAATGGTGGTATGAGAAGATATTCATATTGAAGACTATGGAGCGCGAAGACTGTGTGGTTTCGTTGTTTCCTTTTTCTTCTTTGTTGAGTCATAGGAACCACCGTACTATTAAGTGGGGTCCAAGTGAACTAAGTCAGAGTGACTGAAGTGATGCTCAACCCAAATCCTATGTCTTCGAGCGAAGACAATGAGAGCAAATCTTATCCAAAGTTGGATGAGTCAGCTTTGCTTGTAGCCCAACTAAAGTTGCCGCGTGTGTTTGAAATCTGACCGTTGGAACACATGTCAGTTCCTTAGTGACCCAGGGTCATTTCGGACAAATCAGGTCGGGTTGCCTTGTGGCTATAAATAGCCCACCCCCTACACCATAAATTGGTGGCTGCTCAGAGTTAGTATACGGCTTTTGTCGTTTAAGAGCAACCCACCTCGAAGCATTTGAGAGAGAGAAATCCTTGCGAGGACAAAGCCCAAACACCCAGAGCCAAAGAGTGTTAGGCATCACTGAAGTCTTTCTGTCTGTGTGACCTGAAAACTTATTACACTTGAGGACTGTGCATCCTCCAGCCGGTTAGGCGTCGCGTTCTGAGCATCCAAGAGTCATTGTGGATTGCCGGGTGAACGAAGTCTGTGAAGGTTCGGAAGTCTACCTTGAAGACTTACCAGAGTGATTGGGCAAGGACTAAGCGTCCTTAGCTCAAGGGGAATAAGGTGAAGACACGGTCTTCTGAGTTGAATCTCAGCCTCCCTAACCAGACGTACAGTTGTCACAACAACTGGAACTGGTCCAACAAATCCTATGTCTTCAACAAGTGACTGGTTCTATCTCTTCCCTCCTTTAATTTGAGTTTATCTTCGTGAAGTCATTGCTTATCTGTCTTATCTGATTGACTTCATTGCTTGACTACTATTGTTGATTGGCTTCATACTATCTTCCATCCTGATCCTACTACCTAGCTGCTATTAGTCTTCGTACGTTAACGCTATTGCATACTTGACTATGGCTTGCTTGTTGTAGTTTATCTTCCGCTGCATATCAATTAGGTTATTTCTATTGTTTGTCTTCGAAACTTCCACGTTTTGAAGACTTCGATAAAAATCGCCTATTCACCCCCCTCTAGTCGATAACTAGCACTTTCAATTGGTATCAGAGCAAGGTACTCCCTTGTTCTGTGTTATTCGGTTTAACCACCTGGAGTTTAGCTATGTCGACTGCAGGGATAATCAAAGTCTCCGCTGCTTGCCCCGTGTTCGATGGAACAGAATATCCCTACTGGAAGAATAAGATGCGCATGCATCTTGAAGCCATTGATGTCGACCTCTGGTATGTCGTCAAGAATGGCGTTCCCAAAACTGGTGAAGGTGTCACCCCTACTGATGTCAAGAAGTTCATTCAATTGGACTCAACTGCAAAGAACATCATCTATGGTCATCTGACCAAAGGACAATATGGCCGTGTGAGTGCTCTGGAAACGTCAAAGCTAGTCTGGGACTGGCTGTCCAAGGTCAATGAAGGCGTCTCTACACAGAGAGACCAGAGGATCAGTGTTCTTCGCAATCTCTTCAATCGCTTCAAGAGAAACGACAATGAAAATGTCCAACTCACGTTTGATCGCCTCACCGACATCACAAATGAGCTTCAGGCTCTCGGCGCCACTAAGATCACCAAGCATGAAATTGTCAAGACACTGCTGAGATCACTTGACACCTACTTTGACACCCTTGCCCTCATGATACAAGAACGGCCTGACTTCATGACACTCGATCCGTCTGATATACTTGAGAGGCTCAACACACATGAGTTCCAGCTTTCTGAGAAAAGAGATATCTATGGCCCCAACTATGGCCGAACTCATGCTTTGAAGCCAAAAGTTGTTTCCTCATCTGAAGAAGAAGAATGTGACTGCGGTTCTGATGATCCTGAAGACATTGGAAGGGAGCTTGCTATGCTTGTGAAGAAGTTCCAGAAATTCACCAAGAAGAAGGGCTTCAGAAAGTCTTCACGATCCAGTTCAAGAAATGATGAAGTTTCCACTCAAGACAACAAGAAGGGAACATGTCACAAGTGTAAGAAGCCTGGGCACTACATCTCTGAGTGTCCTCAGTGGGACAACGAGAAGAAGAAGAAGAAGAGCAATGAATATTACTCCAATGACAAGAAGAAGAAGAAATCTTCGAAGTCTTCTTCCAAGTCCTCATCAAGGTCTTCATGTCACAAGAAGAGCTCATTTGGCAAGGCTCATGCTTTTGTTGGAAAGGAAATGGATTCAGAGGAGGAGTCTGCTTCTGAGGAGGCAGAGGTGGAATCTGAAGCTGAGTCCGACTCTGGTGTTGCAAGTCTGGCTCTGGCCACAGGCTATGTTGCAAAGTCCATCTTCAACACTGAAGACAATGACTCCCACACCAACGCTGATGATGACAAGGACGATCCTGCTCCCACCTACTGCTTCATGGCACATGGTGCCAAGGTAAAATCACGCGATGCTTACTTTCAAACATCAAGTGAAGATGACTCTGATTGTGAATCTAAACCCAGCTACAAAACACTTGCTAAAATTGCTACTGAACAACAAAGAGCTATGGAACATACTCAAAAACTGTTAGACAAAAGCGATGACCTGTTGGACGCGGAAATGACACGTTCACAGTCCTTAGTCGAAGACATAAAAAATCTTCATGCTAAGTATCAAGAACTTGAAAGTCTTCATGAGATGCTCTCAACCACTTATGAAAAGCTCTCCTATGATTATCTTCAAAGGAAGCAAGAGCTTGAGAAATTGAAAGCGACTCATGAAGATCTTCAAAAAGAGAATGAGTCATTTCGCGCTCAACAGATCAGTCCCGCTCAGGATGAATTTGAACCACCATGCTTAAAATGCATTGAGCATGATAACGCTGCCTCTATTGCTGAATGTTCCACTGCTGCTACTGTTGCTCTATCTTCAACTACTGATGTGGTAACGAACCCCTCTTCTGAGGATACCACTACTATTGCTGATGAAAATGCTAGGTTGAAGACATTGCTTGAAACAGGGATTTATAAAAGTCTGAAAGGGCATCAGACACTTTGTGATGTCCTCAAAAAGCAGATTCTGAACCGAAACCCTAGGAAAGAGGGTGTTGGGTTCGAGAGGAAAATGAATGCTGATGGTTCCTACTGGAAGCCTGAGCAGTATCCCAAAACCACATGGGTTGCTGCAAAGGAACCTTCAGTGGATCCATCCACTTTATCTGGCTTTACCTGTGCTAATCCTATTATCATTGATGAATCCTTTGATGCAAACTATAAACTGTTCAAAAATCAGAATGGTGAAGTGTTTGCCAGGTATATTGGTACTAACTGCAGGAATGGACCGCCAATGAAGAAGATCTGGGTTCCCAAAAGCTTTCTTGAGAATCTTCATGTGAATGTTGTCATGACACCACCAGGGAAGAAGAAAAACCCCAGATCAAAGGCGTCACATGGTCCAACGGCTTCATACTGAAACAGGACTCACCTGAGTCACCCTAACGCCAATGTTTTGTAGGGAAATCACACTCAAACTTATGAATATGAGCGTGTGTCTTCAAACCGCTATGTTCACAATACTAAGAACTTTTCTGCTTATTCATATGAGTATCATTCATCACCTGCAAGGCTATTTGCTAGGGCTCCAAAGCCGAAATTCTCAGATGCTGCACTTAGACTCATTGCTTCTAAGCCACCCCTAAAGATGTGGGTGGTGAATAAGAACTAACTCTCTTTTGTAGAACATGGTCTCCAACCAGCAATCAAAGGCGTTCGATATTATTGCTGGGGACCTAAAACACAAAGGGATGCATGATAAAATGACTTACTATGTATTCCACATTTGAATCGCTTACCTGTCATACTATGTGCTAACTTTCATCTATGATGTGATAATCCAAATGTGCATCAAATGCTTATGCTTCACAACATACCTTGTGAATCCTATCCTCCTAACTGCACTGTAGGGCATGTCACCAAAAGCTTCAGAATGGATTATTGACAGCGGATGCACTAATCATATGACTGGTGATCGAAGTCTTCTCATGGACTCAACCTTACGTCCATCCGACAAGAGTCAAATCACATTTGCTGACACTGGTAAAGGCAAGGTATTGGGTCTAGGTAGAGTTGCAATCTCAAAGGATCAACACATGGATAAAGTGATGCTTGTTGAATCCCTTGGATTCAACTTAATGTCTGTCTCAATGCTTTGTGACTTAAACATGATTGTGATATTTGGAAAATATCGTTGCCTTGTACTAATGGAATCTGACAAGTCTCTAGTCTTTGAAGGGTATAGGAAAGGTGATCTATACATGGTAGATTTCTCAGCAGGTCCACAGCTTGCCGTATGTCTTCTTGCAAAAGCTTCAGAATGCTGGCTCTGGCATCGAAGGCTGGGGCACGCTGGCATGAGGAACTTGCACACTCTCATCAAGAAGAAGCATGTCATAGGCATCGAAGGTGTCAAGTTCAAGAAATATCATTTGTGTGGAGCTTGCGAAGCTGGGAAGATGACAAGGGCCAAGCACCCCTTGAAGACAATCATGACAACATCTCAACCCTTCAAGCTGCTACACATGGACTTATTTGGACCTACTCACTACTCCACCCTCACAACAACGGCGTGTCTCTATGGCTTCGTCATTGTTGATGACTACTCAAGATATACATGGGTGCACATAATTCTCTACAAGATTGAAGTACAAGATGTCTTTAGACGATTCGCCAATCGAGCAATGAACAATTATGGCGTCAAAATCAAGCATATCAGAAGTGATAACGGAACTGAATTCAAGAACACCGGCCTTGATCTTTATCTGGATACAATGGGAATCACTCATGAATTTTCTGCTCCTTACACACCTCAGCAAAATGGCATTGTTGAGCGCAAGAACAGAACCCTCATTGAGATGGCTCGAACAATGCTCGACGAGTACAAGACACCAAGAAAGTTCTGGTCTGAAGCAATTGATACTGTATGTCACATCATCAACCATGTTTACATCCACAAGCTTCTGGGCAAAACATCCTATGAGCTCCTTACTTGCAAGAAGCCAAATGTCAGTTACTTCAGAGTCTTTGGTGCTAGGTGCTGGATCAAGGATCCTCATCACAAGTCAAAATTTGAACCCAAAGCTCACGAAGGCTTCATGCTTGGCTATGGAAAGGATTCACACTCCTACAGAGTATTCAACCTCTTCCACTACAAAATCGTTGAAACAGTGGATGTGCGATTTGATGAAACCAATAGTTCACAATGAGAGCTCCTGCCAAGCACACTAGATGAAGCTCCTTCCAGTGAATCTATCAGGCTGATGGGAACTGGGGAAATTATGCCTTCTGAAGCACAGCCTGAAGAGGAACTTATCATCTCTGCACCAAATCAACCTGAAGACAATGCTCAGACCGAAGACAATCATCCCAATGATGACAATGATCAGCAAGAGCAAAGTCTTCGTCCTGTTCATCCTCGAGTTGCAAATGAAGTGCAAATCGAGAAGATAATTGACAGCATCAATGCGCCTAGTCCACTTACTCGCTCAAGAGCAACACAGTTAGCAAACTTTTGTGGGCACTTTTCATTTGTGTCAATATCAAAACCCAAGAAAGTTGCTGAAGCTTTTATGGAACCTGAATGGATTCAAGCCATGCAAGAAGAACTTCAACAGTTCAAGCTGAATAATGTTTGGGAACTTGTCAAGCGACCTGACCCTCGCAAGCATAACATTATTGGAATGAAATGGATAATATCGAAAAAAGCAAGATGAGCATGGTCAAGTCGTCAGAAACAAAGCACGTCTTGTGGCTCAAGGATATACTCAAGTTGAAGGAATTGACTTCGATGAAACATTTGCTCCTGTTACTAGGCTTGAAGCTATTCACATACTGCTAGCCTATGCTAATCATCACAACATCTTGCTATATCAAATGGATGTGAAGAGTGCATTTCTCAATGGCAAGATTGAAGAAGAAGTATATGTTGCTCAACCACCTGGCTTTGAAGATCCAAAACATCCTGATGTGGTGTACAAGCTAAACAAAGCACTGTATGGCCTCAAACAAGCTCCTCACGCATGGTATGATACGATCAAAGACTTCCTGAAGAGCAAAGGCTTCAAACCAGGATCCCTCGATCCCACACTCTTCACGAAGACATATGATGGTGAACTGTTTGTGTGCCAAATATATGTGGATGCTATTATCTTCGGCTGCACCAACCAGAAGTATAGTGATGAGTTTGGATACATGAGGCAAGAGCAATATTAGATGTCCATGATGGGAGAACTGAAGTTCTTCCTTGGTCTTCAAATTCGTCAGCAAAGCATTGGCATCTTCATATCTCAAGAAAAGTACCTCAAAGATTATTTGAAGAGGTTTGGAATGGAAGACTGCAAAGGTTATATGACGCCAATGCCAGCCAAACACCACCTTGGTCCCGACGACAATGGTAAAGAGTTCGATCAAAAGGTATACCGCTCCATGATTGGTTCTTTACTTTATCTATGTGCATCTAGGCCAGATATTATGCTTAGTGTTTGCATGTGTGCTCGATTCCATGTGGCACCAAAGGAATCGCATCACTTAGCTGTGAAGCGAATTCTTCGATATTTGGCTTACACCCCAACACTCGGACTATGGTATCCAAAGGGCTCAAGGTTTGACCTAGTTGGATTCTCGGATGTTGATTATGCTGGTGACAAGGTGGATCGCAAGTCAACATCAGGAACATGTCACTTTCTGGGACGATCACTTGTCTGTTGGTCTTCAAAGAAGCAGAACTGTGTATCACTCTCAACTGCTGAATCTGAATACATTGCTGCTGGATCCTGTTGTGCTCAGCTTCTATGGATGAAGCAAACTCTCAAGGACTATGGCATCAACCTGAAACAAGTACCTCTCTTCTGCGACAATGAAAGTGCCATCAAGATAGCCAACAATCCAGTTCAGCACTCGAAGACAAAGCACATTGAAATTCGTCATCATTTTCTCAGAGATCATGTCATGAAGAAAGATATTGACATCATTCACGTCAACACAGAAGAACAACTGGCAGATATCTTTACAAAGCCCTTGGATGAGAAAAGGTTTTGCAAGTTACGGTGTGAGATAAATATCTTGGAATACTCTAATGTCCTATGATCAGGCACACATCCTAACACTTATGCATGTTGATGACTTAGATGTGCAACACACGAAGTAAGGTATATCTTCAATCAATGAAGACTTACACTCTGAGTGTGAATACATTAACATGGAATTTGACTTCGGAGCTCCACGATAATTGTGCACCGTGTCTGGGTCTAATACCTCCTATACGGTGGGTAACGCCACCACCAAATTTCTCTGTTTGAAGTGTTTCACTCATGGCGTTACTTTTGCAAAGACTTCGCATTTGGTTTGTCTTGAGTTTCAATTTATCTTCATGATTTTCTGCGCTATGATGATTTGATTGCATATATATATATATATATATATATATATATATATATATATATATATATATATATATATATATATATACTAGCGTTCTTGTCCTCTACAGCATTCACTTATAGCTATGTCTTCAAGTTGAATCTTTTGAACTAAGTGAATGTGATCGGACCCTAACCCCTCTATGCTTTCTATCTCAAACTCTATCTGTCCAAATCATATGCCTTCTATTGAAACTGTCGAATGTCTTCTCTGCGTCCTAGTCAGCAGAAGACACAGAGACAAACATCAAGTCCTATTTAAATGATTCATCTTTATTGTCGATATCCGGAGAAGCCGGAACGAACATCCAACAAACTTGGTGGGCGTGGGAACGTGGGACAACTCTAAGTATGTTGCATGCTTGCCACGTGTCCCACGGATGTGAACAGACTGGGGCACCTGCATAATTGCGCTGTGCCGCACACCTACTTATAAATACGTGTCCCCTGCGGTCAAGAAAACCTTCTTCCACCTCTCCACCTCGTCAAAACCCTAGCGCCACCGCTAGCTCTCGACAACGCCGGTGACGAAGCGCTTAGCTGCCGCGACTTCTCCGACGCCGTCCTCACGCCGACCGCGGACATCATCCTCTCCACCGTCGCCATAGGTGTCCTCCGTCGCCAAGTTAGGGCACGGTGGGCTGAACTGCTCGGTCTCCTATTCATCCCTTCTAGCAGTTCTTCATGCGGTAATTATAACTCTATTTTTACCACCTTTTTGATCTTCATAGATTCATCCTATTTACTGACAGTGGTTTCTACCTACTCAATGTTAGATCTATTCTGTCTGCATCTCATTATGCCTAGTCTATTCACTTAGATTTCCTATCTAGTTTGATACCTCACTTGTACTTATTCACAGATTGGTACAAATCTGGAACGAACTCAACTCATATAAGTGAATGTCTTCGCATCATGAGGTCAATGTCTTCAAACTGATTTATCTTCAAAATCTTCTGAGAATGCATATGACCTCTTCCCCTTCCCTCGCATCTCTAATGATGTCACAGGTACATGTCCATGGGAGAATCCCTAGGTTCTCATAGTCTGCATTCGTTTGTAGAATTCTTATAGCAACACGTTAATTCTCCTGAAGCCAGTTCCTGTCTGACCAGCAAGCGAAAGCCTTTGAAGCCTTTGAACATATTGAAACCGTTCAGTTTGAAGTTCATGGCTACGGAGAAATCTGTCAGGAAGGGTGGCAGACATCGTCATGGGGGAACTTCAAAGGATCTGCCTGAGGATCTGGCAGAAATGTATAAAACAGATCTTGAAGAAGATTACAATCAATGCAAGACTCAAATCCAATGGATTCGACGCTATTGGGCTGAACAGTGGTACAAGTACAAGTTCGTCACCCAGGAGTACGCAGAGAAAAATGCTATCAAGAGCCCTTGGGGTGATATTCTCTATCGAGGCCTTCCCCCAAAGAACAAAGCTGAAGCCATTGCGCAAGAATTCTATATTTGCATGGTCCGTGGACCACAGCCTGAAGAAGCCGACCCATCATCATTGCTCTGCTATCGTGACGACAATCTCTTCAAGCGCAACTTCCAGTTTGCTAAGGCTTCGGCAAAGGAAAATAAGAAGTCACGGGGATTAGACTTCAATCCTGGTCCCTCTGCTCCCCGTGATGATGGCACACGTGAAGCTGAAGAAAACAGAATTGGCCCCTTTGCAAACCTTGATGGCCTCATCTCCTACATCTTGGTACAAGGTGCCAAAGTGGATCATTCTGACAATGAGGTTGATTTTGATGAAGCCCCAGCTCCTCCTCCAAGGCCGCAGAAGCCAAAGAAAATTAAGGCTTCATCATCAGCTGCACCTCCAAAAGCTTCTCGT
Organism: Triticum dicoccoides; assembly: GCF_002162155.2. NCBI lineage: Eukaryota > Viridiplantae > Streptophyta > Magnoliopsida > Poales > Poaceae > Triticum > Triticum dicoccoides. The sequence goes on along the minus strand of NC_041385.1, from coordinate 313,633,548 downwards.
GTGAAGCCATTGGCCACTGCACCTCCTGAAGCTAGTGTGCAGTCTGAAGATCAATCCCGCATCTCCAAGAAGACGGAGAAGAAAAAGCAACTTGTCAGGCATACTGAGCAAGCCTTGACTCCTGCCGCCATTCTGCGTGAAGAGCCCATTGATCTGTCCAGTGATGAAGATCTTGCTGATGATGCCCTTGAGCAACTGATAAAGAGCAAGGAAGAAGCAGAAATCTTCAACAACTTGCCTCTCTTTGACATGGCCATCATCCATAACTTCATTGATGAGTGGTTCGACACGCCCAATCTAAGCTTTGAAGATTTGCAGCTTCCCATTGGCCTCCGCGTCTCTTTCAATGGCGCCATTGCTTTTGAGCTAGCTCTTGCTCAGTGCATCGTTGAGATGAAGAACAAAATTGATTATGAGAAGGCTCAATTCAAGAAGCATGTGGCGAAGCTCAGTGTTCAAGACGTCAGAAACTTCAAGGTCATCCTGCATGAGCTTAAAGAAGCGGTGGGTTCAGCTGCTAGTATATCTTCAGCTTCTGATATCCTCAGATCGAATATAATATGGGTATCATCGCCTGTTCGTACGAACAGCGAAAACATCAGCATTGGTCGTCCTCTGACGCCAATTGCTCAGGATGCATCATGGGCTGATCACCCACAGCAACAAGACTCCCCCAGTACTCCCCAACAACAACAAACCACACCATCCATCCAAGTTGAAGAGGATGAGGACCTGCCCACTCCATCTCCAAAGGCGTTGCCTGTACTACAAAGGCTTCCCAAAGGACCAAGGCCTCAAGTCCCTCTTCCGAGCGTTCGAGAAGGAGGAGTGCACCGTCAACCTGTTGCATGTCAAGTGTTCTCTGAAGCCACTCCAACTGTGAATGTCTCTGTGTCTGAAGCACAAGCTGCTAAAGACAATCCGGCTGCATCAGCCGATGAGGAACGTCAAGAAGAACATGTCCAAACTCCCCCCATGCCTGAAGAAACAGTTCATGAAGTGAACGTGTCTGTGCCTGACCCTCCAGCTCCTCAAGTGGAGGTTGAAAGTCCTGAAGCTGCCACAACCAACGCAAGTGAAGCCAATGACGTTGTCATGGCTGAAGCTAATGTGGATCTTGAACCAACCAGTGTGCCTGAAGCTAATGAGGCCACTGCACCTGAAGCTAATGAGGCAACTACTCCTGAAGCACCTGTTGTGCAGCCTGAAGCCTCAGTTGCTGCCACTGCTCCTGTTCCTCCACCACGGCCCTATACAATCGAGCAAGCATACAACCATGGTGAGATAATCACAGTAAGATGGCCCGTTCTGGTCCCTCCGCCTAATGTCTCTGGTCCTCAATTTCACTATCACATTGAGCATAGGCCTCAGGTCCAGAAGCCCAAGCCAAGACTGCCAAGGTTTCCAGGTACTGCAAACTCACCAGGGTCTTTCAATGTGAATGGCTTCAAGAGCCACAACACATTCTTTGACAGCTCGAAGAACCCCTACACGAAGCCAAGAATATCATCAGATCGGTTCTGGAGTCATCAGCAGCGAAGCTATTACTCCTATGTTCTGTATGATCAAGGGTGCATTTTCCCTCATATGCGCCTCGACACTGAAGCCACTACTGGACTGCCCTGCTTAGAAGAAGCACTTGACTGCTTTCGTGATGCTGGGCTGCTCAGTTTTGTCACAGATAAAGAACACTGGAATGAAGAGCTATTGCTTCAATTCTATGCTACTCTGCACATTCGCGGCTACAACAGAGATATCAAGACATGGATTCTAGAGTGGATGGCAGGAAATGTTCATCATGAAGCCAAAGCTCTCGACATCATTGAGCTTACAGGCCTATCCACTCCCGGAGAACTCTATGAACCTGGTTGTCAAAATCACCGCAATGCTTTGGAAAGCATCTTCCATAAGCCTGAACCCAATATGAGTCAGATGTTGAGCATGATGAAGCCTTTGCCATGTGATGCTGAATACCCAACAGAGTTCTTTGTTGAAGACCTTGAGTATGTGCCACGCACCATATATCACATCATCAGGAGAACTCTATGGCCTATCAAAGGACATTCATCAGCGGCAAAGCTTGAAGGAGCTATGAAGACTTTGGTCTTCTACATCCTCAATGGCATCAGCTTCAATGCGCAAGACTTCTTCATTAGGCAACTGGCTGCATCTAGATCTGATCTGTTTGGTCTGAAGTTTTATGCTCCATGGGTCATGCGCCTCATCAAGCGACACTCATCTGTCAACTATCAACCTTATGCTCGCAATCATGTGATTTTTCTACCAGAGGTTGATATGTCAGTTGAAGCTATATACCCTGAACCTGCGAAGAAGCCTCTTTGTCTTCAGAATGCTGAGCACCAAAGCTTCACTCAACCCATTGAAGGTGTTCAAGCAGCAACACGAATCTATCCATTGGCTGGAAATACTCGTCTGCCTCATCGAGCACCTACTGAAGCCACTGAAAGCACCATTGCCCAAAGGCCTCGGAAGCGTTCTCGCGTTCTCAACGACCAAGAACTTCTTGTGGCCCTTCATCAAAAACAGGATAAACATCACTTTTGGCTCAAAAGACAGATGCAAAGCCTCTTGGTGGATGCCAATCGCATTCGTAACCTTGCCACCAAGAATGCCTTTGTTGCTCATGAAACTTGCCGGCGATCATGGAAGAGCCTGACCCTGCTTAGTGCTGAAGCAGATCTTCAAGATGATGGCTTCAATGAACAATTCTAGTTTGACTCCACTCCTCCACGGACTGCTGTCCTACGTCGTACTTCATCTCTTGAAGACTCTGAATATTCTTCCTCCGCGGCAACTGTCAATGCCAGAGTGATCGATGACGAAGATGATGCTACTTCACCACCTCCTACTTCTGCACGCATCGACACTGCACCAAGTTCGTCTGCACCGCCAAACGACAATGACAACCCTGCTGCTTCAACTACTCCTCATGAGGACGAGTAGATGCTCTATGTCTTCAAATCTTTTTGGTCATTACTAACAAAAGGGGGAGAAGCATATTAGTTTGATAGTCTTCAAGCGGGTTCATATGGGCGGTTGCATTATATTTTTGCCTCGTGCTTACAACTCTTGATTTTTAAAACATTTGGTTCTTTGAGTTGTAACACCTAAACTTAATGGTCGTCTGCTACTTATTTGCTTTACTGTGATGCGATGATAAATTCCGCATGTGCGATGACAACTTCCGCACTTAGATCATCCTGTAGACGTCCATTTTTCATTATGCATGTCATCCTATATGCCATATCATTTCATGCATGATGAATTATCTTCATAAGTTGAAGTGGATCTCCACGAGTACAACCTGCCATGTGCATTTGCATTCCAAAAGCAAAATTACTTATATGCACATCTTCAGGGGGAGCCCTTGCTACTTATGAAGACAATTTCCTATCCTTTACAATTTCACATACTTTATCCCCGTTGAAAACTTCAACCAGTTTGTCAACAATCACCAAAAAGGGGGAGATTGTAAGTGCATCTAGTGCCACCCCTAGTTGGTTTTGGAGTATTGACGACAAAGTTGGTTGAGGGACTAATGCGTTTGTGAGAATTGCAGGATAACGCAGGTAGTGTCCCTCATTGATTCGGTTTACCTACTGGAGATGACCCCTAAAAATGTATGAAGACATTGAAGACAATGGTGGTATGAGAAGATATTAATATTGAAGACTATGACATGAGAAGACATTGCGTGAAGACTATGGAGCGCGACGACTGTGTGGTTTTGTTGTTTCCTTTTTCTTCTTTGTTGAGTCATAGGAACCACCATACTGTTAAGTGGGGTCCAAGTGAACTAAGTCAGAGTGACTAAAGTGATGCTCAACCCAAATCCTATGTCTTCGAGCGAAGACAATGAGAGCAAATCTTATCCAAAGTTGGACGAGTCAGCTTTGCTTGTAGCCCAAGTAAAGTTGCCGTGTGTGTTTGAAATCTGACCGTGGGAACACGTGTTAGTTCCTTAGTGACCCAGGGTCATTTCGGACAAATCAGGTCGGGTTGCCTTGTGGCTATAAATAGCCCACCCCCTACACCATAAATTGGTGGCTGCTTAGAGTTAGTATACGGCTTTTGTCGTTTAAGAGCAACCCACCTCGAAGCATTTGAGAGAGACAAATCCTTGCGAGGACAAAGCCCAAACACCCAGAGCCAAAGAGTGTTAGGCATCACTTAAGTCTTTCTGTCTGTGTGACCTGAAGACTTATTACACTTGAGGACTGTGCATCCTCCAGCCGGTTAGGCATCGCGTTCTGAGCGTCCAAGAGTCATTGTGGATTGCCGGGTGAACAAAGTCTGTGAAGGTTCGGAAGTCTACCTTGAAGACTTACCAGAGTGATTGGGTGAGGACTAAGTGTCCTTAGATCAAGGGGAATAAGGTGAAGACACGGTCTTCTGAGTTGAATCTCAGCCTCCCTAACCAGACGTACAGTTGTCACAGCAACTGGAACTGGTACAACAAATCATGTGTCTTCAACAAGTGACTGGTTCTATCTCTTCCCTCCTTTACTTTGAGTTTGTCTTCGTGAAGTCATTGCTTATCTGTCTTATCTTATTAACTTCATTGCTTGACTACTATTGTTGATTGGCTCCATACTATCTTCCATCCTGATCCTACTACCTAGCTGCTATTAGTCTTCGTACGTTAACGCTATTGCATACTTGACTATGGCTTGCTTGTTGTAGTTTATCTTCCGCTGCATATCAATTAGGTTATTTCTATTGTTTGTCTTCGTAACTTCCACGTTTTGAAGACTTTGATAAAAATCGCCTATTCACCCCCCCTCTAGTCGATAACTAGCACTTTCACTATGTTTGATGAGGATGAAATATTTGAGAATATATTTGCTGAAATTAATGTTTATCCCAAGCTTGGGGATGCTATGTTTAATGAAGATGATATTTTTAGCATCCCAAGTTTCGATATGCAAAGTTGTTATGATGATAGCATTCCTCTTACCTATGATGATTATATTGATGAAAGTGGGTTTGGAAGAGTGTCAACTTTAGGAAGCAGTGATCCCACTATTTTGGAGGATGTTGAATTTTATTGTGATGAATACGAAAGTGGATTTGGAAGAGTGTCAACTTTATTTAGTAATTCCACTATCTTGGGAGAGGTTTTAATCGATTATGATGAGAACGAAGTTGCTACTTATGATGATTATTGTGATGAAACTTATACTATAAAAAGTAGTGATGATTATATTTACAAATCTTGTCATGATTATGATTACCCTTTTTCTGAACATTACTCTTTTAATGTGGAAACAATGTTTAGTGTTCAAGTCTCTTATGATACTCCCACTATTCTGAATGAGAAGAATTTTGCTTATGTGGAGAGTAGTAAATTTTCTATGCTTGTGGATCATGAAAAGAATGTTTAGGTGCTGGTTATATTGTTGAATTCATTCATGATGCTACTCAAAATTATTATGAGGGAGGAATATATGCTTGTAGGAATTGCAATAATGTCAAGTTTCCTCTCTATGTGTTGAAAATCTTGAAGCTATGCTTGTTTTACCTTCCTATGCTAGTTGATTATTGTTCCCATAAGTTGTTTGCTCACAAAATCCCTATGCATAGGAAGTGGTTTAGACTTAAATGTGCTAGTCATGTGCTTCATGATGCTCCCGTTATGTTTCAATTGTTATTTTATGTGAGCATCATTGTCATCATCATGCCTAGCTAGAAAGGCATTAAAGAAAAGCGCTTATTGGGAGACAACCCAATATTTATACTTACTGATTTTGTGTGTCCACATGTATTCTACTGTAGTAATCGTGATTTATAGCTTTTGTTTCAATAAAGTTCCAAGTAAGACCTTTAGGATAGCTTACGGTGATAGTTGTGTTGATCCTGCTGAAAATCAGAAAGTTTTGCACCCAGTAATTTAGTTTTGTTAATTCACATAAACGTGCTTCTGATCTGATTATTTTTGATCTGGATTTGTACATAACTTTCTTAGGACTTCCTAATTTGGTAGTATTTTTGGAGTTCCATAAGTATAAGTTTGTTACAGATTACTACAGACTATTCTGTTTTAGACAGATTCTGTTTTCTATGTGTTGTTTGCTTATTTTGATGCATCTATGGCTAGTATTAAGTGGTATGAACCATAGATAAGTTGGAGTACAGTAGATATTACACCAATATTAATTTAGAATGAGCTCATTACAGTACCTAAGTGGTGGTTTTATTTTCTTATACTAACGGAGCTTACGAGTTTTCTGTTGAGCTTTGTGTTGTGAAGTTTTCAAGTTTTGGGTAAAGATTCGATGGACTATGGAACAAGGAGTGGTAAGAGCCCAAGATTGGGGATTCCCAAGGCACCCCAAGGTAATATTCAAGGACAACCAAGAGCCTAAGCTTGGGGATGCCCCGAAAGGCATCCCCTCTTTCATCTTCGTTCATCGGTAACTTTACTTGGAGCTATATTTTTATTCACCACATGATATGTGTTTTGCTTGGAGCATCATTTTATTTTGTTAGTATTTGCTTGCTGTTATTTAGAATAATGTTTTGCATCTTTAGTTTCAATAAAAAAAATCAAGGATAGCCTTTACCATGCTTATTTTGCTAGTATACATGTTGCTGTTTGAAAACAGAAAGTTTACCGCTGTTGCAAAAATTCCCTAGAAAATTCAGAGAATGATATAATGATGAAACCTTTTGCATAATGAGCTCTGATAAATTTACTACAGTGGGAATTTTATTTCATAATTTTTGGACTTTGGGAAGTATGATGAATCTTGCATTCTTTACAGACTGTACTGTTTTGACAAATTGCTGTTATGGTTGCATTGTTTGCATATGTTTGCTTGTTTAATGATTCTATTTGAGGATAGGTGTCACGACCGGTTTTCCGGGTATTAATTTCCTAGAAAATGGCCTCTGTGCTCACCAGCCCCAGAATTACTGTTAGCTGATGAGGCACCAACTTGATACAGAAACTCCAAGCAAAAATATGTAATATGTAGTACAAGACCATTCTGGCCTATGAGTACAACATAAGGTTGCTAGGGGTTGATGGCAGAAGCGGTTTGTGGTACATCAGCGTCTATGGGACTCCATTTCCCACAGGAACAGCTGACCATGTTAACTCCTATCTTCGCGGGGCTGCTATCACCGTTGCTTAGGTTCCGGGGCTGCCATCGCAGCGCTCCTCTCCATGCAAGAAATCTGGCCAAGACAATAGCCAGGGACAAGCCAGTGAGTGCTTTGAATGTACTCGCAAACATTATGAACACAGGTATAATATAACAAATCATGTTCTGAAATATTCTATGATCACAACATCAGTCATAAAATAAAAATCTCTGATGCATGCAAGCAGGTTATTTATATGCAACATGAATATGTAGTAACAGAGTAGTAATAAAATGCACCAATCGGGTGTCTGAAGCGACGCCTCGAAAGGATAATAAATAACGAGCATGCCTCAATCGGGCGTCTGGGCGACACCACATGAAGGGCTTATAGAGTAAATAATTAACAACATGCCACAGTCGGGCGTCTGAGCGACACCACATAAAGGGATTATAAAGTAAATAAATAACAGCATGCCACAGTCGGGCGTCTGAGCGACACCACATAAAGGGCTTATAAGAAAAACAATCATAGTGAATATCCAGGAGGTAGAACCGTCCCAGGGATACCCATTACTTCAAATAATATAAAGGGGTTAGTCCATAATAATAAATATCATAATCATCATAAGTCACACGACATGATCCATGTTCTGGTTTAGTAGTTTCTCCTCCGAAGACCGACACTAAGACCGACACTTGACACATCCCAGACAGTTGTCCTTAACCATGGACACGGCTATTCGAATAGATGTTTAATCTCTGTAGAGGGTGTACTCTTTACCCCCGAGTAACAGATTCCTTTAGTCCACCGGGACTAATTCCGTCTACGGTCTTTCAATTGAAAACACACCTGACCTGCACACACCAGCTTACTTTCCAGTGTCTGGAATCACCCACGACACCTGTTAAGCAAAACTCTAAGTGGGGAGGCTACAACCTCGCGTAGCATGGGAAAAAATTTATATCGCGCGCTCTAAGGGGTGGCCTCCCCTCTCGGTCCCAACCGGAAACACCCATGCCCCCAGACCAGGTGGCCTGCCTACCAGCTACAACCGGTATCTTCCACCATGGCCTCTCTGTACGGTGTGTTCTAGAGAGGGGTTGACGACTTACTGAACCGTACCCTACTTGTTGTAGGGACAAGTGGTACTACGAAACAAGTATGGGGGTTACTGGAACAAGACTCGATCTATGGTCGACTCAGGAGGTTTAAGTATTCCTTGCATGATTAGCATAACGAATATATTTCACCCAACAGACATAATCACCACTCATCATACCCCATCATGCCATGCCGGACACACTCGTCTCGACGAGGAACTAGGGACAAGCTTAGGTCTACCCAAGACAGTGACTTTCCCGGCTTCCTTCTGGCAGGCACAAAAAGCATTCGAGGATGATTGCTGTCACAAGTATGACCATTACCAACAGCAAGGAAATCTCCAACATGCAATCATGCAAACGATCGTATCACCACATGAAGTAATGAGTCCTATGTATTAAGGTGGTGTTATAATCGTGTCAAATAACACACACAATATTATGCCAGGGTTCAGTATGCTTGCCTTCAAGTTGTGGAGGGGTGAGGTGCACTCCAAAACTTTTGAAAGTTATAATCTCCCCTCCAAATTCCTATTTTCAAAAATATTTAAATAACACATACTTTAAAAACAGTACAAAAAAGTTTCTTGAATTTTTTTCAAATAAATATGAAAAAAAACTAGACAATATTTGGGAAACAACAGAAAAAGAATCAAGTCATTTGGAGTTTTATTTAAAAAGATACAGCCAGTCAAAGTTTAGTCAATATTCTGTTTTTTAATAAAAACCAGAAAGAGGAAAACGTTTTGGGGAGAATACTTTTTCGAAGCAGAGGAGACGTACTCGGGTCATTTGTGCTTTCACTTAAAACACGTGGCGGCGGGGCTGGTCACTAACAGTGGGTCCGCGGGGCCCACTGGTCAGGTTTGACCAGTCTTCTCTCCCTCCTCTTCCTCTGCCCGAGCGAAGGCGGGACTCCGGCGATGCTCGCCGGCGAATCGCGGCACCGTTCGAGAAACCGAGGCCATCCGCAGGCTAAGGGGGTCGAGGCGGTCCCTTCGGTGGTCGCTATGGTCCCTGGGGTGGACGCAGTCGCCGGCGGCGAGCTCCGCACCGGACGGTGGCCGTCGGGCAGGGTGGGGCTCTTGCCTCTTGCGGCTCCTGATCAAAATCGAGCAGGGGGATGGATTCACAAGATGAAGAGAGAGCTTCTGGTGAAGATATTGGAGAGGGGGAGGCCCTGGTGGCGCCGGAATGATCGAGACAGTGGCGGCGGTTGTGGTAGCCGGAGAAGAAGAAGACGACCTCCTACGGTCAAACTGCTGCGAGGGGAGTTAGCTACGGTCGACTTGAGGCTGTTGACGAGTGCAAGAGAAGCCGGGGGCGCTATTTATAGTAGGGCAGCATCAGTTCCCGACGCTAGCAGTGGATAAGCTTGACGGTGCGCTTTCTACTGTCGTCGGAGGCAACATGGCGATGGCCGGCTGGCTCCAGGGGCTAACGACGAACCCTCCACTATCCAAGGAGGTGAGCTGGCGCGCTGCGGTGGTTTGGGCGGTGCCGACCTCAGCAGGGGCGGGCTGCCGACGCCTGCGTGCCGCCAAAAGGCTCTGCGAGGAGCCAGGGGTGGCAGCATGTCACGGGCGAACAGATAAGATCGTGTCTTGGTCCCTCGGGCAAGAAAAGACCAGGAGGTATGGAGTAAGCGCGACGCGGCGGCTCGGGCGCGCGACTGTAGTTGGCGCGCTCTTGGCGCGCCCAGTGCACGCCCAGGAACCGCTTGGCGAAATGCCATGGCACCCCAGAGGGCTTGGATGATACTGCAAGTTACCAGACTGGTTAGGGTGGTTACTAAATCTCTAGTGGACAAGCTGGCTAGGCAAATAAAGCAACTCTATAATGCTAACTAAAATCTATGCCAAAATGGTTCATGCACTCCAGGTATTTGACAGAATGCCAAGAGCATCTAGGAAACTCTTGGAGGGGCCAAGATCTCCATATCAGGGTCTCTTTAGATGCAGGTGAGGATGGCAAGGTTAGTTGGCCAAATCTAGAAACTTGTTAGTGTAAGTTTTGCAAAACTTCAGTTTTGGACAGAAAGAAAAAGGCATGATTGCATGCGCTTAAAATCCTCCCATGGGTCCACTCTCTTGGACTTAAGGGTTTGGTAAGGTGCACTATAAGAAGGAGAAACCTCATGGTCATTAGAGCACAAATAATTAGGGATGCAGTAGAAAACACCCAACTGGGCCAGAATGAAAAAGAGGTTGTTTCACTCATTTTTCAAAGGACATAACTAGGTTTTTGCATAAAGTTGAATAATATACTCCTATTAACATCCCATAATTTTGGTGGAAGTTTTAAAGAAATATTGCAAAATTGCCCACTGGACTAGATTTGAAAACTTGGTGTAGAGCTCAAAATCTCCAATGAACAGAAGATAATTTTGCATAAAAGTGGTTTAAAAACATCACATTACATCCCCAATTTTTGGTGAAAATTTTAAATGCATTATTCAATGGTTGCAGTGCAAAAGAGGCCCTAAAACCTTTGAAAAATTATTTTAAAAGAATAAAGCTCAGGAAAACAATTATGCAAATAGATCCACTAATAAAAGAATTGTTTTATTGATAGAGTATACAAGTTCAGTAATATTTTTTTGGAAAGTTTTCACTTAAGGTAAGAACTCCACAAAAATTAAAGAGAAGGGAGGTTTCTGAGATTAAATGAAAATCCAGAAAATAAAATTTTTAAACTCCTGGTAAATTTTAACAAACAAAACATGGTTAATTTTTGGGGTGTTACAATACTACCCCCTTAAGAAAAATCTCGTCCTCGAGATTTACTAAGGGCTGTCGTTGAAAAAGAATTACTCCTACTTTTCAAAAATAATATCACAAAAATAACCATCGCACTCATGTAATTGAAATGTGGCTATAGTGAGTGGGCAATAAGTGGTGTGAAACTACAGTGTGGCATACTGGCGTTGCGTGGAAATTTTTTACGGTAAAAGCTACTGTTAGACACGGTAAAATTTTGATTAAAAATCTAAACTACTAAAATACGCTGGTCGTACCCGAGAGCACAATGCTCTCTCTGGCTGACAGGTGGACCCGAGGACCACTCTCGGTCTCTTCTTCTTCCTCTGGCTCTCTCTTCTCCCTCTCTCCTGTGCGCTTTCCCGCGCTTCCTCCACCGGCGACGGCTAGCGCATAGGGTATCTAGGCCGTACTGCGGTAGTGCACGGCGTGCTAGCTGCCGGCGCAGCGTGCACCCACCTCGCGGGCCAGTGCATTGTCGGCACTGCTCGCGGATTCGCCTCCGAACACCGGCGATCGGGCGACGAGCGATGCTGGTGGACTTCGCCCACCGTACACCGATCTTGAGCTATAAGACGACCGAGGTGTTCCTTCTTCTTCCTCACACCTGACCTTACTTCTTCTTCTCCTTCCTTCTCCTCCATTTGTTTGTAGGAGCTCGAGACGAGGCTGCAATGGCGGAGGTGATGCCGGACTGGTACGTGATCCTGGTGTGTGTGGAGGGTTGGCGGCTTTGCTGGGGCTCTATGTGCTCCTGTGCGTGATGATCTACGATGATCGTCGTGATGCGGCGCTCGAGTGTTAGCTCTCCGCTGTGGCGGGGATCATGAGGATTAAGTGTGGTGTCGGGTCCTAACTGTTGTTAGAGTGCTGGAGGTAACTTGTACCCGAATAATTTCCCACAAATCTCTTCTTCAGAGACTATGGTGTTAGTGAGGCGATCAGTTAGGTGCAAAAATGTGTGTGTGGTCGAGTGGTTGTGGTTGTGAGTCTGCTGTCATGGTGCTGCGTGAATAAAAATCTATGTCGTGAAGAGGCACATGCCGCAACAACATAGGGAAACATATCACTTCATGATTTTCCGAGAGAGAAAACAGTTAGTAAAAAAACTTGAGAGCAGCAAGAACAACTCACATAATTTAATTCATCGCACAAATCTAGGATACTACGCATAGATTGCAACATATCATTGAAATTATAACATGGCAGTGACATTTACAAAGACAACGGTAAATGGACAGGATCCTGAGAGAACGTCTCTAGGATTGGGGCACACTCTTCTTCTATCGGAGGAAGCGGATTGACAAGTCGGTGAACGCGTTTCTCCTGGTCGGGCCTCAGTAGTCTGCCGATGGTGATCTAAGGATTTAAATCAGCGAGGCTCTAGAGATAACCCATTATTCGCTGGGTCAAACGCTCTTGGGCTATGACATACTGGGCAAGGTTTGCCAGTACTGGGTGTCTCTCGATTCGTCCACCGGGAAAAGATGTCACTTCTCCGGGTGCTGCGTGACTCGGGACGTAATAATACCCCCGATCGCTGGCATAGGGTACCGCGAATCGAAGGCGAGCAAGCGCTTCGTACGCAGCAGCTTCTACAGCCATATGTGGGGTTGGCATAGATTTCCCCACAAAAGAGACTTCCGTTAGGTCTTGGTTTGGGTTTGCGGGAGGGATGTGCACCACTGCCCAATATTTCGAGGTGGATGGGGTGATCCTCGATTTGAGCAGCTCGTACTAGGGTGGATGGATGGCACTCATGGTGCTCCAGGTAAAGTCCCACATAATTTTAACGAAGCTACCTGGGGTTGTGTCTGGAGTCCTCAGATAAATGCTGGGGCTCGGCATGGTAAAGAAATAGTTGTGAGAGTTGCGCACAAGATGAGGGATGCTTGGCAAGGTCACAAGGTGGCCTTTTATATAGCTTCAGGGCGGGGTCTTTTACCGTGGTGAAGAGTAACTAGTCTGAAGGTTCTTCTCTACAGGGCCAGGGTCAATGCTACAGATACACATATCTCACCAAAGTGACGCATTACTGTGGGTGTCGTCGGGGTGGTTTTTGGTAGTTGTGCCCGGGGTAAAAATGCAACCGCAACCTAACATATTTATGTAAGGCTACTATCCAAAACAGAGGCACACAAGCAGGACGCGTTTATTCAAGGTGATGCAAGACTACATAATTACAGGGTGTGGGCATGCTAAGACTCGGTACTACTCGAGTGACTTAGTCTACCTCGTTGATATCCAAGCAGACATGCCTTGTCGATGTCGAGGCTTCTCCACGGGTTTCACCTTCGGGATTAGCTCGATGGGGTTGAGGGGCTGCGGGGTCGGGGTAGCGATGATGACCATCCCGGGGATTGTTGGCCACAATCCCGTTGGAACGTGTTCCCAAAAGGCGACGAAGCACTTCTGGGGTCATCAAGGTATTTTGGTCGATGACTGGGGCAGACCTCGAGGACTCGATCAGTTGTCCGAACAGCACGACTAGGTTGTCGGCGTCGGGCTCATCTTCTCCTCTTGCTGGGGCTCGACGAACTAGCTCTCCACGAGCTGCGATCAGATCAAGGGTGATTTGATTGAATAGTTCCTTTAGTGCACTTACATAGCGCACCAGATGCAATAATGCAGGATCCGTTTCGTGATCTCCGTTGACAACTTGGGGTGGCCTACCATACCCATCACGGTTGGGGTAGTAGTAGAACGAGCGACAGTTAACTCTGGGCAACAAGTGCCGGAGTTGAACTATAGCCTCTCGAGCTGCTAGTTGGATGGCTTGTGGCTCAAAGGAAGTCGTCCTTCCGGTGAACCGGTAGGGGCGTTCAGGCGATAGGCCCCTACCATAGATGTGCATAGTGGCCCAGAATTGACGGCTTTCACCGCTCATGGGTCCTTGGTACACAACATATTTTGGGGGCTCTTCTAATGCAACGGCACGGTGGGTGAGGTTTGCGAGCACGGTCACAAAACCTCCAAGGTTGTTTGTTGTGGTCTCATTGTGCACGACGGGGCCAGGCATTATGGCTTGGTTTGGAAAGAGGCTGTGCTGTGCTGGGTTGAGGCTAGCGTGTCCTTTTTATAGGAAAAGGGGATGGAGTCTTCCTCCGCACGCTTGCGAATGAGACAATTTAGGTGTCGGTCACTGGCGTGTGATCGACAGGCTAGGCTGATAGGTTGGGCACCAACTGCCAAAAAGGTGTCCGGGTCACTGTGTGGCTATCTTACACGAGAAGCTTGGCCGGGATTAGGCTAAGGTCTGGTGGGTTGGTTAACCTAGGTTTATCGACCTGGCTAAGATAGTCTTAGCCAATGGTCAGCCTGGCTCTGATACCAAGTCTGTCACGACCGGTTTTCTGGGTATTAATTACCCAGAAAATGGCCTTTGTGCTCACCAACCCCAGGATTACTGTTAGCTGATGATGCACTAAGGGCGTCCTGGATTAGGGGGTGTCCGGATGGCCGGACTATGACCTTTGCCCGGACTCCCGGACTATGAAGATACAAGATTGAAGACTCCGTCCCGTATCCGGATGGGACTTTCCTTGGTGTGGACGGCAAGCTTGGCGATACGATATGAAGATCTCCCCCCATTGTAACCGACTCTATGTAACCCTAGCTCTCTCCGGTGTCTATATAAACCGGAGAGTTTTAGTCCGTAGGACGAGCAACAATCATACCATAGGATAGCTTCTAGGGTTTAGCCTCTCTGATCTCGTGGTAGATCCACTCTTGTACTACCCATATCATCAATATTAATCAAGCAAGAGTAGGGTTTTACCTCCATCAAGAGGGCCCGAACCTGGGTAAAAACATCGTGTCCCTTGTCTCCTGTTACCATTCGCCTAGACGCACAGTTCGGGACCCCCTACCCGAGATCCGCCGGTTTTGACACCGACATTGGTGCTTTCATTGAGAGTTCCTCTGTGTCGTCACCTTTAGGCCCGATGGCTTCTTCGATCATCAATCACGACGCGGTCCAGGGTGAGACCTTTCTCCCCGGACAGATCTTCATATTCGGCGGCTTCGCACTGCGGGCCAACTCGTTTGGCCATCTGGAGCAGATTCAAAGCTACGCCCCTGGCCATTAGGTCAGGTTTGGAAGCTTAAATTACACGGCCGATATCCGCGGGGACTTGATCTTCGATGGATTCGAGCCACGGCCAAGCGTGCCGATCTGTCCTGATGGGCATGATCTAACTCTGCCGCCGGACAGCGCCCATAGTGCCGCTCAGGTGTCCGCTCCGATCATTAGCTCGGAGCCGACTGCGCTAGTCGGGGATGGACGGTTGGACGCCACCCCTGGAGCCGCAATCTCTACGGCGATAGAGCCGAATACCAGCCTAGTCCTTTGTAGGGCCCGTGACTCCAAGGTGCCGGACTCTGTTCTGGACTCCGTATATCCCATACCTCTTCCGCTCAAACCCGATTGGGCTCCAATCATGGAGTTCACCGCCACGGACGTCTTTCAGCACTTTCGCTTTGGCGATATCCTGAATACACTAAAGTCTCTCTCTTTGTCAGGAGAGCCCTGGCCGGATTACGGTCAGCATGGTTGGGATGCGGACGACGAAGAAATTCGAGGCACACCCACCACCCACCTCGTAGCCACTGTCGACGATTTAACCGACATGCTGGACTTTGACTCCGAAGACATCGACGGTATGGACGCCGATGAAGGAGACGACCAAGAACTAGCACCTACAGGGAACTGGAAAGCCACCTCGTCATATGACATATACATGGTGGACACCCCCAAAGCTGGGGATGGCGATGAAAAAACGGAGGACGACCCCTCCAAGAAGCAACCCAAGCATCGACGTCAGCAGCGCCGCTCTAAGTCCTACCAAAGCAAAAACGGCGATTCCGGCACCGGAGATAACAACACGCCGGACAGTGCCGAAGACAACCCCCTCTAGCAGGATTCAGTGCAGGAGGACGAAGGAGACAGCCCTCATGAGAGAGCGGCCGACAGAGAGGTCGAGGACGACAATTATATGCCTCCCTCCGAAGACGAGGCAAGCCTCGACGACGACGAATTAGTCGTGCCAGAGGATCCCGTCGAACAAGAGCGTTTCAAACGCAGGCTTATGGCCATGACAAGGAGCCTCAAGAAAAAACAGCAGCAGCTTAGAGCATACCAAGACTTGCTAGCCGACAGATGGACCGAAGTCCTAGCGGCCGAAGAGTATAAACTCGAACGCCCCTCCAAGAGCTACCCAAATTGCAGGCTGCTACCCCAACTTGAGGAGGAAGCAACTAAACCTACATCACCAGCGTACGATGCTCCCGATCAGCCACCCCGTGGCCGCAACAGAGAGGCCTTCAGGCCCTCGACCCAAGCCGCACCCCGGCACCGCTCAAAACATACTAGAGTACGAGGAGACGCAACAGACCTGCGAGACATATTGGAGAATAAGGCAAGGAAAACAAGATCGATCTACAGATCGCATGGGCACCCCGCTTCACGTGACGCTAGCCGTCACGCCGGACATGATAAGTACGGCCAGGCCGAATACAAAAGACCAAGCTCATCCGATCTGCGTTGTGATATAGCCTAGTACAGGGGCGCCGCACACCGACTATGCTTCACAGACGAAGTAATGGATCATCAAATCCCCGAGGGCTTTAAACCCGTAAACATCGAATCATACGATGGCACAACAGATCCTGCGGTATGGATCGAGGATTATCTCCTTCATATCCACATGGCCCGTGGTGATGATCTACACGCCATCAAATACCTCCCGCTCAAGCTTAAAGGACCAGCTCGACATTGGCTTAACAACCTGCTAGTAGAGTCAATTAGTTGCTGGGAGGACCTGGAATCCGCATTCCTGGACAACTTCCAGGGCACTTATGTGCGACCACCAGACGCCGATGACCTAAGCCACATAATCCAGCAGCCAGAGGAATCGGCCAGACAATTCTGGACACGGTTCCTAACCAAGAAAAATCAAATAGTCGACTGTCCGGACGCCGAGGCCCTTGCAGCCTTTAGGCACAACATCCGAGACGTATGGCTTGCCCGGCACCTAGGACAGGAAAAGCCGAAATCTATGGCAGCCCTCACAACACTCATGACCCGCTTTTGTGCGGGAGTAGACAGCTGGCTAGCTCGTAGCAATAACATAACCAAGAGCCCTGGCAATTCGGATACCAAGGACAACAACGGTAGGTCACGTCACAACAAGCACAAGCGCCGCATTAACGGCGACAATACTGAAGATACGGCATTCAATGCCGGATTCAGAGGCTCTAAACCCGGTCAGGAGAAGAAGCCATTCAAAAGAAACCCTCCGGGCCCATCCAACTTAGACCGGATACTCGATCGCTCGTGCCAGATACACGACACCGCCGAACAGCCAGCCAACCACACCAACAGGGATTGTTGGGTGTTCAAGCAGGCAGACAAGTTAAGTGCCGAAACCAGAGACAAGGGGTTGCATAGCGATGACGAGGAGGAGCCCCAGCCACCAAACAACAGAGGACAGAAGGGATTCCCCCCGCAAGTGCGGACGGTGAACATGATATACGCAACCCACATCCCCAAAAGGGAGCGGAAGCGTGCTCTCAAGGACGGCTATGCGTTGGAGCCAGTCGCCCCAAAGTTCAACCCATGGTCCTCCTGCCCGATCACTTTTGATCGAAGGGACCACCCCACTAGCATCCATCATGGTGGATTCACCGCATTGGTCCTAGACCCAATTATCGACGGATTTCACGTCACGAGAGTCCTAATGGACGGAGGCAGCAGCCTGAACCTGCTTTATCAGGATACAGTGCGAAAAATGGGTATTGATCCCTCAAGGATTAAACCCACAAAGACAACCTTTAAAGGCGTCATACCAGGTGTAGAAGCCAGCTGTACAAGCTTGGTTACACTCGAAGTGGTCTTCGGATCCCCGGATAATTTCCGAAGCGAAGAGTTAATCTTCGACATAGTCCCATTCCGCAGTGGTTATCACGCCCTGCTCGGACGAACCGCATTTGCAAAATTCAATGCGGTGTCGCACTACGCATATCTCAAGCTCAAGATGTCAGGACCTCACGGAGTCATCACGGTAAATGGAAACACCGAACGCTCTCTCCGAATGGAGGAGCACACGGCGGCCCTGGCGGCGGAAGTACAGAGTAGCCTCTCAAGGCAATTCTCCAATCCAGGTGTCAAACGTCCGGACAACGTCAAACGAGCCTGAAGTAACCTACAACAAATCCGGCTGGTACGTTCCGAGCAAGCATAGCAATGCGGCCCCAACCCCAGCCCTCGCCAGATGGTGATATCGGTACCACGCGTACATAATTACGCCTTAGAGATACCATGGGCATAAGGGGAGGGGCACAACTACGGCACGCCCAGAAAGCGGCTCAACCGCACTAAGGGGCTCCCTATTCCGCCGTTTCCTTTATACACACTTTCAGGACCCAACTATTCGGAAGGCCTGTCCGGCAATACACTCGCCGAACACACGATGCAACAGCCAGGGAGAAAACAAGCCGCGTCAAATATCCAGGTGGTCTCTATAACGAGCTTAATACTTGTTTTACTTAAAATCCCGCAGCTTGCCCCTGGAGGGGGACATGTCAAATAATCCCATCTCTTGCTTATCGCACTACTTGTATCGTTCTGCTTTTGTAGCAGCCCTTTTTTAATAAACAATACATAGCTCTTATCAATTATTGTACTCATCTATTTTTCATATACAAATATGTTCAGTCATGACATTCTGCAACCGTACACTTTGGTACGGCCAATACACCAGGGGCTTAAGCACCCCATAACATGGTGTGAGAAGACCGAACACTCTCATGAGTGCGGCACCCCAAACTTATAGCACTATAAGCATCGGCTCCGAATCATGTCTTTGGTCAATAGTTGGGTTTTCCCGGCTCCCATGTTTTGGTACCTTACGTTCCGCAATGCTGGCTAAGGTAGCGCTGGGAGAACTACTGCGATTGTGCCCCAGTTGAGCTGGGTTAACACCTCAGTAGAGAAAGCCAAAACTGACTGTCATGATAGTGCGAGAGACCGGTCGCTGTTCGCGAGGTTTTTCGAGTCCTTAAAGACTTATGCCGCTTAGAGCGAGGAGCCGGACTTATCCGGCCTAGGCGTGGATAGCGCCCCTAACTCGGTCTTCCGAATACTAGGGGCTTCGCTGAAATTTAAAATTATAGAATTCTATGGCTAAGTGAGACTGATAAAGTATTATAAGTCCGATGGCCTAGTTCGTTGTGCTGAGCGCCTCCCTAGATGGACCCAAGAATGGGAACAAGAGCGCTCAGGTTTATCCCGAACACCCCAGCACTCGTGGCATGGGGGTAGAAGCCGACGACTTGCATCTCTCGGATTTGATAAATGGCCGCACAGAAGGTAATATTTTAAATTAACAAAGCGTTGCTTAACGCATATGAACAAAGTTTTCAGCGTACAGGATAACAGATGCGAGTCTACTCAAAAATTACATCTTTGGAGCATTCGTCCGCTATAAGGCGGGCACCCTTCAGGACGCCCTTATAATACATCTCGGGCGTACGATACTCCTTGCCCGGCGGTGGCGCGTCCATCAAAAGCTTCTCACCGTCCAGCTTGCCCTAGTGCACTTTAGCACGGGCAAGGGCCTGATGGGCACCTTTGATACAGACGGAGCGCTTGACGACCTCAACCCACGGACACACGTCCACCAGCCACCGCACCAGACCGAAGTAGCTCCCAGGCATGGCTTTTCTAGGCCACAGCCAAACTATGAGGCCCTTCATGGCCTGTTCGGCCACCTTGTGGAGTTCGACCAGCTGCTTCAGCTGGTCGCTCAGGGGCACCGGATGTCCGGCCTCAGCATATTGAGACCAAAACACCTTTTCCGTCGAGCTCCCCTCTTTGGCTCGATAGAATGCGGCAGCATCAGACACACTACAGGGCAGATCGGTGAACGCTCCTGGAGAGCTCTGGATTCGAATAAGTAACAGATAATTTACTTTTGTATTCTTGCTTTGCATAAAGAATGCCTTACCCGCCGCTATCTTCTTCATCACCTCGATCTCCTGAAGGGCCTTCTGGGCTTCAGCCTTAGTGGTCTTGGCACTCTCAAGAGCCAAGGCAAGCTCGGACTCTCGAGTCTTTGAGTCACGCTCCAAACTCTCGTGTTTTTCCACGAGAGCCTGGAGCTCTTGCCGCACCGCCGCCACCCACGCATCCTGCTTCTCTCGCTCAGTGCGCTCCAAGGCCACACTGTTTTCAGCCTTGGAGACCGCCTCCTTCAGGGTCGCCACCTCGGCTGTGGCCCCTGCAACATTTACGTTGGTCCTGTAATTATTCGCAACCAAGTATTTCTATATACATTTACATGCGGTATCACATACGCTCCTTGTCCTCGAGCTGCTTCTTGGCACGGCCGAGCTCGTTCTCGGACTGCTCGAGGTTCTCCTTCAATGCATTGACCTCTGCAGTCAGTGCGGCAGAGGTCAGCGGCGCAGCCTGCATTCCCATATTGACATATTTTTTAGACTCCTGCGTATATCTTTTTAGATCCTCAGCTCGGTTTTTCTTTCTGAACGCCGAACTGAGCATCAGGGTCTACTGTCTATGCGGTGAAATTTTTATATGCTTTTGAACACATACCTCAAAGCCTGTTAATAGACTTGTACAGGCTTTTGTCAGCCCGCTCTTGGCGGACTGAACCTTCTGAATCACCGCACTCATAACAGTGCGGTGTTCCTAGTTGATGGAGGCAACGTTAAGCACCTCCAGCAAATTGTCCGGCGCCTCCGGATGGACGGAGGTCACCGGCGTCGTAGGCTTGCCCTTCTTATGAAGGCGCTGCCTGTTGGACTCTGGAACCATTGATGGTTCCGGAGCAGCGTCCGGCCCAGGGTCGGACTTGGATCCCTCCGGGGCTTTACCCCCTTTGGGCCTGGTGTCCGGGAGGTCGCCTCGGGGCGTCTCCAGGACCTCCTCCTCCTTGTTTAGTCCCTTTCGGGACTCCACCTTGGCGTCGCCCGTAGGGAGAGGGGAGGAGGCCGTCGGAAGTGAAGCACTATTCACATCTGACGAATCCAAGGAGCCGCTCGTCGAATCATCGAGCTGAGCCTTGGGCGGACTGCATGACCAAATGCAGCGTCAGAAAATGCCAAATAATGGAGGGGCATCATAAGTTATTCGGATGACCGGATGCTTAAGATTTTGCCAGGGGCTTGACCCCGGATGGCCATTCCTCTCCATCGTCTTCGGTGTCGGAGGTGTAGTCTGGAAGGAGGGTTCTCCCCTTCTTGGACCCTCCGGCCTCCCTAGTTGGTGCGGCTTTCCTTTTCCTTCCTTCCCCCGTTGGAGGGGGAGAGGCTTCTTCTTCTTCCTCCTCCTCGTCCTCAGAGGCGGAGGGTGCTTCGGGGTTGTCGGGCGATGAATCCGACACCACCAGGCGCCGGGAACTCTTTCGAGTCCCCGTGGCCTTCTTCTTGGCCTTCTTCTCCAGCACCACGTGGGGTTCCGGAACCAGCAGCTTCGTCAAGCGAGCGTCCGCTGGGTCTTCGGGCAAGGGAGCCGGACAATTGATCTGTCCAGCCTTTTTCTGCCAGTCCTGTTAAGGAGATGGGGGTTTTGTCACGACCGACTTTTTCAATAAATAAATATTGAGAAAATCGATCTTTAAATCCCAGTATAGGAAAAGTCATCCTCACTGGTAGACAAATACTTGATGAACAGAGGACCAGTAGCATTAAATATATTACAGGGTTGAGCTGAGGTTGCTCAACAATTTATTACAAAGTCGCCAATATCTCACATAAGGGCGGTTATGACACATGGATGTGGTGGCATGCTACTAGCTCGAGGTAAAAAGTGGTGGATAACTTGACTCCTAACTGGCAGCTCATCGAGCGTCTAGGTGAGGCTCGATGAATTTATTTCTGGGTTGCGGAAGCGGATAATACAATGACAAAATAGGATCGCACGGGACTGACTGGGACTCCTCTAGGCGTCGGACTCGCTATCAAACTCTTCATCCATGAGATCGCCTTCATCAACATCTGGCCAAATCAACAGATATAATCAATGAATGCATGAATGCGTCACGAATAAAATGTTGCTCATACAACAAAGATAATATTTATGCACGACTTGATAAGTAAACAAATAAATGAAAACCGATCGGGTGTCTGGAGTGACGCCTCGAAAGGTAAACCAATAAAACTCATGCCGCAGTCGGGCATCTAAGCGACACCACATAAAGGGTGTCAGGACCCCGACTCGATGTCACATCGATCTAGCCTGTAGCACCTGATATCACTTTGCGGCCTCACGCATGGTATCCCCACGGGTGTCGCCTTACCTTTTCCCGGGACCGTTTGCACCTTTTGCCTCACGTATATGATAGTGTCGCTAGCATCCATATGATAAGGAGCCCGGGCTGACATGACTAGTCGTAAACCCAAAGTGGCACAGACTTACAGGGACAGGCATTCATGACCCAGCCTCGAACGTGTCGGTCAACAGCAAGTGGGTCCGGGCTGTAGCACTGGGCTAGCAGGACTCCGGTAAACCGGGCTGTAGCGGGCTAACAGGACTCCGGTACTCAATGTGTGACATTTCCCCGAAGGAACAGACACAGGAACGAAGAAGGACACATGCCGACCAGCCTAAGTGTTCCAGAGCAGTAGCAAGCTACCATGGCTCAGCGGTAACACTAGGAGACATTTCCCGGTAAGAGAGGCTACTAAAGATAAACAACTAGATAGTCAGATCCCACACATACCAAGCATTTCAATCATACACACAATATGCTCGATATGTGCAATTACAACGAAGCATCACAACATGACTCTACGACACAAGTACTTTATTTAAGGCTCAGGGAGCCATACATAACATACACAAAGATACGGGTCTCACGACCCAGCATTCAAGTCATACAGTCATACAAACCAACAGCGGAAGTAACTTGTCTGAGTACAGACAACTAGTAAGATAAAAGAGGCTTGGAAAGCCTAGCTATATTACGTGGTCCTTCACAAACTCAGGGTCACCACCTGGGCCTTTAGCCTACTCGTTGATGTCAACGTCTACATAGAACCCATCAGAAGGGGTTGCAGCGTCTTCTGTAAAAATGTAAATTATAGCAACATGAGTACAAAGGTACTCAGCAAGACTTACATCAGATCCTACATACATGCATATTATCAAGAAGGGTTGGTGGAGTTATTGCAGCAAGCCAGCTTTGACCCTTGGCTAGACTATCCTACGATACTTCAACTTGAAATGGTTTTGCGCACACGAGTCCACTACTCACCACTTCAATACACTACCGAGGATCCGCCTCCGTCTTCCTACGGAAGAGCCATCCTCGGCACTCACACTTATCTTGAGGCTTTTATTAGTTTCCATTTACTTGTCTATGAACTGTATAGGCAACCAAGTAGTCCTTTACCGCAGACGCGGCTATTCGAATAGATCATGATAACCCTGCAGGGGTGTACTTCTTCATACATGTTTCCACCACTTAGCGTCTGCACACGACATGTGCTCGGCAGACTTCAAGCGAAAGCCGACGGGGGTGTAGACCACGACCTACCTAAACACTTAAGCCTCTAGTCCAGGTTTATCGCCTATCCAGGTTCCATCCGCAGGGAGTCCGGCCAAGGTTTCCCATACGGGCCCGAACGATGTGAACAGGGTTCCCGAGATACCTAACGGGTATTCGGTACACCGTGCCACGTACCTACCGCATCACAGCCCACCCCTACGGTCAGCGCTGTCCACGGCCTCCAGTAGGCTACAAACACTAGAAACTACTTGCAACTCCTGGACAGAGAGCTAGGGTGAATAAGAAGTCGAGCGGGGTCATATTTCAGGGCCCAATGCATGGTAGTAACTGTATCTTAAATCACACATACAGATCTCAGTGCTTAAGGTCGGCTTCAATGAAACAACCCACCATGTACTCCTACATGGCCTCTCATCGATACCTTTACCAAATCGTGTTCACCACACCACTCTCATTACCGACATAATCATTTCACTCTAGCCCATCACCCAGATGAACCAGACTTGACACGACTCTAAGCATAGCAGGCATAGCAAGGTAGGAACAACACATACATATGGCTCATACAACTCCTACACATGCTAGTGGGTTTCATCTAGTTACTGTGGCAATGACAGGTCATGCAGAGGAAATGGGTTCAACTACCGTAGCACACAGCAGTTTGAAACGCGTTGTCTTAATGCAGTAAAAGAGAGCAGGAGCGAGAACATGGGATTGTATCGATATGATCAAATGGTTGGTTGCTTGCCTGATGGTTCGATGCACTGATACGGTTCTTCGTTAGGGTAATCACGGTACTCCTCGGAGGCAGAACCTGTCGCAAAGGACACCGATACACAACCATCACCAAACAATGTGCAACAATATGATGCATGCATGAAACATGGCAATATGAGTGTGTTGGGCTAATGCAACTAAAACCAGAAGGGTTTGAACCAATTTGAATCAAAGATTCAAATTTCAAACTCAAACATGGCCTTTTAAAGTGCTTTTCCTTGTTCTGCTTTAAACATCAATTTAACTTGTTTGATCATGCATGAAAATAGTACAGATGGATAGATTGGATTTTTCTGATCATTTTTCATATATAATTTGTCTGATTTGGAGTTACAGAATAAAAGTTATGAATTTTTGAAGTTTAAATTATATTCTGGAATTTCCTGATTTAATTTAAATCCAGAAATATATATATTGCGCCAGCATGACGTCAGCACGACGTCAGCGGTCAACTGCGGCTGGCTGGGGTCAAACCTGACGTGTGGGGTGCACACGTCAGTGACAGGGGGGTTTAACAGGGGTTAGTTTAATCCTAATTAAGAGTTAGTGGCGCTGGGGCCCACTGGTCAGTGTCAGGGGGGTTAATTAACAGTGATTAGCACTAAGCTAACCACCTGGCCGATGGGGCCCACGCGTCAGTGACTCTGGGGGGGTCAAACCCCAGGTTGAACAAGTCAAACCCGCCGGCGGTTAGTCGCCGGCGAGGTCCGCGGCGTACATGTGCCCCGGGTTTCCTCTGTGGTGCTCCAAATGGCGTGCGGCTAGGTGCATTGGAGAGCTAGCTCGATGGCGCGTCGGGCGGTGGCCGTGGCTGGGCCTGGGGTGGCCGGAGTCGACGGCGGCGAGCTCGGCTGCGGCCGCCGGGGTTCGGTCGTGCACGGAAACGTGGTTGGAGCTCGAAGGCGAGCGAAGCAAGGCGCTAGGGATGCTCTACGGGGCCTTACGAACTTGTTGGACTCGCCGGGGTGACCAAATGGTCACCGGAGCTGCGTCGACAGCGAGCTCGGCGACGGCGGAGGTTCGGCCGTGGTGGGAAACGGAGTTACGGCGCGGGAACGAGGGGGAGAAGAGAGGGAAACGGTGGCGGAGCTCACCGCGGTTGCAGCGGGCGTCGAAGCGGGCTCGGGGACGCACTGGAGACGGCGAATCGACGGCGATGGTGGTCGGAGCCTGAGGAGGAAGACGATGGCGACGGCGGCTCCACAGGGCGTCCGGCGTCTTGTGGCTTGACGGAGAGCTTCAGGGCGAGGGGGCGGAGCTCCTGCGCGAGTCGGGAAGGCGAGGGGAGGCCGGTGGCGGCGGCTATGGCGAACGGCGGCGATGGGTGCGTTCGGACACGGGAGAGAGAGAGCGAGGGAGAGGAGAGGAAGAACCGGGGGAGAGTGAGAGAGTACGGGGGGGCGTGGCGTCGTTCCAGGGCATCCAGACGAGGAGGGGAGAGGCAGGCAGGCAGGCGAGCTGGTGGCGTGGCGCGGTGGCGCGCGCGCGCGCCGGGCACGCTCCCCTCCCTCTGTCGAGGACGAAGACGACAGAGGAGGAGGCGGGCTGGGCCGCCTGCTGGCTGGGCCGGCCAGCTACTGCTGGGCTGCACAGGGAGGAGCCCCAGGTAAGCTTCTCCTTCTTTTATTTATTCTTGTTTTCTAATTTCTGTCATTTGTTTTGATTTAAATAAAATATTAAATCATTTTATTACCTTATGCCAATTTTTGCAGGAGCTAGATATATTATTCCAGAGCTCCCCAACAGGTGGCATAATTTTTGGACATATATTAATATATATAGCTAATATATTTCCAATGCAAATAGTTATGCATTAATTCCAAATGCCCAAAATAAATACCTATGAGCTCTTAAAAATATTGGTTTGATTTTTATCTCTGTCCAATATTTTCAGAGAGCAACATGAGCATTTTCTTGGACCCTTTTTGGAGAAATTTTTATTTGGGTCATTTTCAAAATGATTCTGAGGGTTTCACAAATCCCCATTTCAAGTTTCTGATGAAAGAGTAAACATGATGCAACACTCTAATGCATGACTAGCTAGGGTGTGACAACTCACCCCCACTCAAAAGAATCTCGTCCCGAGATTTGGGTTCCTCCGGGAAGAAGGCGGGATACTCGAGTCGAAGACGATCCTCCCTTTCCCAAGTTGCTTCATCCTCAGAATGGTGCGACCATTGTACTTTGAGAAACTTGATATTATGAGGTCGGGTGGTACGTTCGGCCTGATCGAGGATACGAATGGGGTACTCTTGATATGTAAGATTATCTTGGAGATCAAGCGTTTCGTGGTCCACTCCACGGATAGGATCCGAGAAGCAACGCCTGAGTTGAGAAACATGGAAGACATCGTGGACTCTGGAGAGGTGCGGAGGTAGTTCCAACTGGTAGGCAACTTCTCCTCGTTTGGCGAGAATGCGAAAAGGTCCAATGTAACGAGGAGCCAATTTGCCTTTGATACCGAAACGATGGGTTCCCTTCAGAGGGGTGACCCGAAGATAAGCCTTCTCGTCAACCTCGAAAGTCATAGTCTTATGTTTTCGGTCATATTGACTCTTTTGACGAGATTGGGCTGTTTTCAACTTTTCACGAACGATACGAACTTGTTCTTCTGCTTCCTGAATCATATCCGGGCCAAAGAATTGTCTTTCCCCGCTCTCTGACCAGTTAAGGGGTGTTCGACACCGTCGTCCATAAAGAACTTCAAAAGGGGCTTTACCCAAGCTAGATTGATAGCTGTTGTTGTAAGCGAATTCGGCAAATGGAAGGCACTTCTCCCAGTCCATTCCGAATGAGATAACAGAGGCTCGAAGCATGTCTTCTAGAATCTGGTTGACGCGTTCCACTTGACCACTCGACTGACGGTGGAAGGCGGTGCTAAAGGAGAGACGGGTTCCCATAGCATTTTGGAAACTTTCCCAAAATCGAGAGGTGAAAAGACTTCCTCGATCCGAGTTAATTTCCAAAGGAACACCATGGAGGGACACTATTCGGGAGATGTATAAGTCTGCCAGCTGACTAGCGGTTATACTCTCACGAACAGGTAAGAAATGGGCTACTTTGGAAAGACGATCGACAACGACGAAAATAGCATTATTCCCTCTCTTGGTCCTGGGAAAACCGGTAATGAAATCCATACCAATTTTATCCCATTTCCATTCAGGAATAGCTAAGGGTTGAAGGGTGCCAGCAGGCCGTTGATGCTCTGCTTTTACACGGCGACAGACGTCGCAATTAGCAATATACTGAGCAATTTCTCTCTTCATCGTAGTCCACCAGAACCTCTGGCGTAGGTCCTGATACATCTTAGTACTACCGGGATGAATGGTGAGAGGAGATTCATGAGCCTCCTTAAGGATCAACTGCCATAGATGCTGGTTCTTGGGAACCACTAGACGGTTCTCAAAGTACACAACACCATGATCATTTGTGGAGAAACAACTAGCACCTCCGCTAGCAATGTTCTCTTTGATTTTAGATATTCCCTTATCTCGCTTTTGGGCAGCGATGATTTGATCCGTAAGAGTAGGTTTTGCTACCAAGGTGGAAAGAAAACCTTGAGGAACAATGTGAAGGTTAAGCTTCCGAAATTCCTCATGGAGAAGCGGTTGACTTTGTTGTAACATCAGGTTGTTACAATAAGATTTACGACTTAGCGCATCAGCCATGACGTTGGCTTTCCCTGGGGTGTAAGTTATTCCTAAGTCGAAGTCTGTGATCAACTCAACCCAACGTCTTTGCCTGAGATTCAGATCCGGTTGGGTGAAAATGTACTTCAGACTTTGGTGATCAGTGAATATTTCGCAACGGTTACCGAGGAGGTAATGTCGCCAGGTCTTGAGTGCATAGACTACGGCTGCAAGCTCTAGATCATGAGTAGGATAATTCTCCTCATGTGGGTGCAATTGCCGTGAAGCGTAGGCAATTACGTGTCGATCTTGCATGAGAATGCAACCTAGTCCTTGTCGCGAGGCGTCGCAGTAGATAACAAAGTCCTTGGAGAAGTCTGGCGGTACCAGTACGGGAGCAGAGGTCAGGCGTCTTTTCAGTTCCTGAAAGCTGTGCTCACATTGTGGAGTCCATTCGAACTTCTTATCTTTCTTGAGGAGTTCGGTTAGAGGTTTAGCAACCTTGGAGAAGTTCTCGACAAAGGGACGACAATAGCTCGCTAAGCCCAGAAAACTCCGAACTTGCTTGACCGATTCAGGTGGAGTCCAATTAAGGACGTCTTGAACTCGCTCAGGGTTAACAGCAATACCTTTACCAGATATTACATGACCCAGATAGGTCACTTCTGACAACCAAAATTCACATTTGGAAAACTTGGCATAAAGGCGGTGCTCTCGAAGTTTCTTCAACACTAGCCTTAGATGTTCGGCATGTTCTTCCTCGTTCTTGGAGTAGATGAGTATATCATCGAGATAAACTACGACGAATTTATCCAAATACTCCATGAAGATTGAGTTCATTAACCGAGAGAAGGTGGCTGGAGCGTTGGTTAAGCCGAAGGACATGACGGTGTACTCGTATTGGCCATAACGAGTAACAAAGGCCGTTTTAGGAATGTCCCCGTTTCTGATTTTGATTTGATGGTAGCCCAACCTCAAATCCATCTTGGAGAAGACTGAGGATCCAGCGAGCTGATCATACAGGTCGTTGATCCTGGGGAGCGGATATTTGTTCTTGATTGTGACCAAATTGACAGGTCGGTAATCTACAACCATCCGGTCCGTACCATCCTTCTTCTTGACGAATAGGACGGGGCAAGCCCACGGAGATGAACTAGGGCGGATGAAACCCTTTTTCAAGGACTCATCGAGTTGTTTCTTAAGCTCGGCTAGTTCTAGTGGTGCCATCTTATAAGGTCTTCTAGCAATCGGAACGGTTCCTGGGATGAGGTCTATTACGAATTCAACATCCCTGTCAGGTGGAACACCTGGCAATTCCTCTGGGAAGACATCCGGGAAGTCACGGACTACCGGAACGTCCTCAAGATCTGGCAAAGGGCTGGCGTTAAGAGAATATAATTGTCGCTTGGCTATTCGGGTCAAGACATTGACTATCTTCCCCGAAGGATGGGTGAGTTGAACAGTCCTAGAGAAGCAATCAATTTGGGCATGATGAGCCGACATCCAGTCCATACCCAGAATGATATTAATATCTGAAGATTTAAGGGCTATCAACGATGCAAGGAAAACAAGTCTGTCGACTTGGATTTCATTTCCATGGCTTACTCTAGAAGTTTGCCATTTGGATCCCGGAGTTTGAATTACCATAGAGGTTGGCATATCACCGAATGCGACGTTATGCAAACGAGCATAATTTTCGGATATAAAAGAATGAGAGGCTCCTGTATCGAAAAGAACAGATGCCGGGTGGCAATTAACAAGAAGCGTACCGAGAACGACGTTGGGATCCTCTTGAGCTTCTTCGGCAGAGATACAGTTGACATGGCCACGTGAAGCGGTGGCCGGCTTGGCGTGGAACACTTTCCCTGTCGGCTTGCCACGGCCAACAGCTTTAGCAGATTGGATGGGGTTGGTCTGGGGACACTCACGCATATAGTGACCAGATTCCCCACACTTGAAACAGGTCACGGAGCTGGCACGTGGAGGAGCATTGTTGGTTGGACCCCATAGGGTTTGGCCGGTGCAGACTGTTGAACAGGGCGAGGCGCCTGGAAAGATGACCTCGGTGTGAACCTGGGTGGCAGGGCGGTGTTGGGCACCCACACGCGGCACTTCTGAGGACCAGCACCGGATGAGGAACCCATGTCACGGCCATACTTGCGTGTTGCGTCATTGTCAGTCTGACCAGTTTCAGCACTGATGGCTTTGTTGACAAGTTTCTGAAAAGATGTGCACTCATGCAGACGGAGGTCACGGCGAAGCTCAGGACTAAGTCCCTTACGGAACCTTGCTTGCTTCTTGGCATCAGTAGACACTTCCTCAGTTGCATATCGTGCGAGGTTACCAAACTCCCTGCTGTAAGCATCCACAGAAAGTCGGCCCTGAGTGAAACTGCAAAATTCCTCACGTTTACGGTCCATGAGACCCTCCGGAATGTGATGTTCACGGAAAGCCTCGCTGAATTCAGCCCAAGTAGTGACATGGCCCGCTGGGCGCATAGCTCCATAATTCTCCCACCATAGACTGGCGGGGCCTTCAAGATGATATGCAGCAAAGGTGACCTTGTCAGCCTCCGCTACCAGCGCGGAATGCAGTTTGTGAGAGATACTGCGAAGCCAGTCATCAGCGTCGAGAGGCTCGACGGAGTGGTGGAACGTGGGTGGATGTAATTTGATAAAATCACTGAGTGACACCACGTTAGTCCTCTGATGGTGTGCTGTGTTCTGTTCAATACGCTCCAACAAACGGTTGGTCTCCCGCTTGTTTCTCTCAGCTTCCATCATAACCTCGGCTAGGGAAGGAGGATGAGGCAGATTTGCATCCCTGACTTCACTGCCTTCGGCCTGCTCTTGAGGAGCAGGGTTAGTGCGCGTGTTGACCATCCTAGGTAAACGAAACAATGATTTAGTCAGAATGATAAAATTTCCGACATAGGATATAAAATGTAAGGAATAACTCGAAATGCAAGATGATCATCCGTATGACATGGTAGATACAGAAACTGCTTCTTTATTCCATCGTCATACACACCATACAGGGTTTAGTACAAGACCAAACAAAGTACTATTACGGTGAAAAGAGGATTATATCTCATCGGAGGCATCCCAAGCTCCTATACATTATTTTTCTACACCTCCGGAAAGAGTACAAACTAGGTCATATCCCACGAGTCACGCGGGACGATAGACGACACAGCTAGTGCGAACTAGTGATACTACCACTAACTCAGACCGATCCGTAGTAGTCCTCGTAGAAGTCACCTCCATAGCCTGGAAGCTCAACATGATCATCCGGAAACAGACGATCTCGCGGAGCTTGTGGACCATAGGGGCTAGGATGAGGTCTTGGACCAACAGTCGGTGGCCTGCGGGGACCGCGAGGTGGGGTGATGCCTCCTACATCACGCCAACCCATCACGTCTGGCAGAGCAGATCTCACAGGATAGAGATCGCGCATATCCGAATATCCAGCTTGCACCGCCGGTGCGAACCGAGTCAATGTGGCCCAGTGGTCAGCACGGGTATTGAAGAGCTCTAACCTCAAGGCCCGATTTTCACGGTCCTTATCCTCGAGCATCTCAGCAGTGGTGCGAGTCCGTGAATCCTCCTGGGTGGGGTCAGCATAGATAGCCTGGAGATACCCTTGTGCTCCTGGAAGTGATCCTGGCATATACCGGAAATCAGAGTCCCGAAATAGACCAGACCTGACTCGCATGATGGTCATCATAGAGTAGGCGGCGTCCTGCACAGCCATCTCAATAGTAACCCCGAGTCCATAGGAGCAGTGAAGGGGCTCGGTGGATCCAGGATAAGATGGAAATATCCTGACAGTGCAGAGATACTGGCTTTGATTGAAGTCCCGAAATTGCTCTTCGACCGTGTACTCAGGATACCAGCGGTATCTAGCCTCAGTCATTACCCTGACCAACATGGCAGTATGGCCGGGTACATCTAGGCATCGAGTCAGGCGAACCACTTGATTGAGGTCGCGAGTGGCCATCTGAAAGCACAATCATAATGCAAAGGCATTAGAATTTCTAGGAAAATTTCGGCAGCATAACAGCTGTAAATGGTCAAGAAGGATTTTGAGACATTTGACAAAGGATTTCATACAGACTCAACATCATCATATCAAGTTCTGAGTCCATCCTAGCAACGTAATGTGGTAATAGGATTGAACTAGGCTTGTATCCATCAAACTTATAAGGTACTACTGATTAGTAACACGTGATCCTGATAGAGAGAATAGATCCTAATTCCTTAACCCCCGGTGGAAGAATAGACTGACTCAGATCAGAATGTCATAAGATAAAGGAGTAAAAGAGCCTTACGTTCCAACCCACAAACAATTCCCCTACATATAACTAAAGAATTTCTAGACTCAACATCGACCAGTTTGGCTTGGAGAACCTACAGGCAGTCCGGCTCTGATGCCAACGCTGTCAGGACCCCGACTCGATGTCACATCGATCTAGCCTGTAGCACCTCATATCACTTTGCGGCCTCACGCACGGTATCCCCACGGGTGTCGCCTTACCTTTTCCCGGGACCGTTTGCGCCTTTTGGCTCACGTATATGATAGTGTCGCTAGCATCCATATGATAAGGAGCCCGGGCTGACATGACTAGTCGTAAACCCAAAGTGGCACAGACTTACAGGGATAGGCATTCATGACCCAGCCTCGAACGTGTCGGTCAACAGCAAGTGGGTCCGGGCTGTAGCACTGGGCTAGCAGGACTCCGGTAAACCGGGCTGTAGCGGGCTAACAGGACTCCGGTACTCAATGCGTGACATTTCCCCGAAGGAACAGACACAGGAACGAAGAAGGACACATGCCGGCCAGCCTAAGTGTTCCAGAGCAGTAGCAAGCTACCATGGCTCAGCGGTAACACTAGGAGACATTTCCCGGTAAGAGAGGCTACTAAAGATAAACAACTAGATAGTCAGATCCCACACATACCAAGCATTTCAATCATACACACAATATGCTCGATATGTGCAATTACAACGAAGCATCACAACATGACTCTACGACACAAGTACTTTATTTAAGGCTCAGGGAGCCATACATAACATACACAAAGATACGGGTCTCACGACCCAGCATTCAAGTCATACAGTCATACAAACCAACAGCGGAAGTAACTTGTCTGAGTACAGACAACTAGTAAGATAAAAGAGGCTTGGAAAGCCTAGCTATATTACGTGGTCCTTCACAAACTCAGGGTCACCACCTGGGCCTTTAGCCTACTCGTTGATGTCAACGTCTACATAGAACCCATCAAAAGGGGTTGCAACGTCTTCTGTAAAAATGTAAATTATAGCAACATGAGTACAAAGGTACTCAGCAAGACTTACATCAGATCCTACATACATGCATATTATCAAGAAGGGTTGGTGGAGTTATTGCAGCAAGCCAGCTTTGACTCTTGGCTAGACTATCCAACGATACTTCAACTTGAAATGGTTTTGCGCACACGAGTCCACTACTCACCACTTCAATACACTACCGAGGATCCGCCTCCCTCTTCCTACGGAAGAGCCATCCTCGGCACTCACACTTATCTTGAGGCTTTTATTAGTTTCCATTTACTTGTCTATGAACTGTATAGGCAACCAAGTAGTCCTTTACCGCGGACGCGGCTATCCGAATAGATCATGATAACCCTGCAGGGGTGTACTTCTTCATACATGTTTCCACCACTTAGCGTCTGCACACGACATGTGCTCGGCAGACTTCAAGCGAAAGCCGACGTGGGTGTAGACCACGACCTACCTAAACACTTAAGCCTCTAGTCCAGGTTTATCGCCTATCCAGGTTCCATCCGCAGGGAGTCCGGCCGAGGTTTCCCATACGGCCCCGAACGATGTGAACAGGGTTCCCGAGATACCTAACGGGTATTCGGTACACCGTGCCACGTACCTACTGCATCACAGCCCACCCCTACGGTCAGCGCTGTCCACGGCCTCTAGTAGGCTACAAACACCAGAAACTACTTGCAACTCCTGGACAGAGAGCTAGGGTGAATAAGAAGTCGAGCGGGGTCATATTTCAGGGCCCAATGCATGGTAGTAACTGTATCTTAAATCACACATACAGATCTTAGTGCTTAAGGTCGGCTTCAATGAAACAACCCACCATGTACTCCTACATGGCCTCTCATCGATACCTTTACCAAATCGTGTTCACCACACCACTCTCATTACCGACATAATCATTTCACTCTAGCCCATCACCCAGATGAACCAGACCTGACACGACTCTAAGCATAGCAGGCATAGCAAGGTAGGAACAACACATACATATGGCTCATACAACTCCTACACATGCTAGTGGGTTTCATCTAGTTACTGTGGCAATGACAGGTCATGCAGAGGAAATGGGTTCAACTACCGTAGCACACAGCAGTTTGAAACGCGTTGTCTTAATGCAGTAAAAGAGAGCAGGAGCGAGAACATGGGATTGTATCGATATGATCAAATGGTTGGTTGCTTGCCTGATGGTTCGATGCACTGATACGGTTCCTCGTTAGGGTAATCACGGTACTCCTCGGAGGCAGAACCTGTCGCAAAGGACACCGATACACAACCATCACCAAACAATGTGCAACAATATGATGCATGCATGAAACATGGCAATATGAGTGTGTTGGGCTAATGCAACTAAAACCAGAAGGGTTTGAACCAATTTGAATCAAAGATTCAAATTTCAAACTCAAACATGGCCTTTTAAAGTGCTTTTCCTTGTTCTGCTTTAAACATCAATTTAACTTGTTTGATCATGCATGAAAATAGTACAGATGGATAGATTGGATTTTTCTGATCATTTTTCATATATAATTTGTCTGATTTGGAGTTACAGAATAAAAGTTATGAATTTTTGAAGTTTAAATTATATTCTGGAATTTCCTGATTTAATTTAAATCCAGAAATATATATATTGCGCCAGCATGATGTCAGCACGACATCAGCGGTCAACTGCGGCTGGCTGGGGTCAAACCTGACGTGTGGGGTCCACACGTCAGTGACAGGGGGGTTTAACAGGGGTTAGTTTAATCCTAATTAAGAGTTAGTGGCGCTGGGGCCCACTAGTCAGTGTCAGGGGGGTTAATTAACAGTGATTAGCACTAAGCTAACCACCTGGCCGACAGGGCCCACACATCAGTGACTCTGGGGGGGTCAAACCCCAGGTTGAACAAGTCAAACCCGCCGGCGGTTAGTCGCCGGCGAGGTCCGCGGCGTACATGTGCCCCGGGTTTCCTCTGTGGTGCTCCAAACGGCGTGCGGCTAGGTGCGTTGGAGAGCTAGCTCGATGGCGCGTCGGGCGGTGGCCGTGGCTGGGCCTGGGGTGGCCGGAGTCGACGGCGGCGAGCTCGGCTGCGGCCGCCGGGGTTCGGTCGTGTACGGAAACGTGGTTGGAGCTCGAAGGCGAGCGAAGCAAGGCGCTAGGGATGCTCTACGGGGCCTTACGAACTTGTTGGACTCGCCGGGGTGACCAAATGGTCACCGGAGCTGCGTCGACGGCGAGCTCGGCGACGGCGGAGGTTCGGCCATGGTGGGAAACGGAGTTACGCCGCGGGAATGAGGGGGAGAAGAGAGGGAAACGGTGGCGGAGCTCACCACGGTTGCAGCGGGCGTCGAAGCGGGCTCGGGGACGCACTGGAGACGGTGAATCGACGGCGATGGTGGTCGGAGCCCGAGGAGGAAGACGATGGCGACGGCGGCTCCACAGGGCGTCCGGCGTCTTGTGGCTTGACGGAGAGCTTCAGGGCGAGGGGGCGGAGCTCCTGCGCGAGTCGGGAAGGCGAGGGGAGGCCGGTGGCGGCGGCTATGGCGAACGGCGGCGATGGGTGCGTTCGGACACGGGAGAGAGAGGGCGAGGGAGAGGA
>NC_041385.1:313571940-313597745 GCF_002162155.2 Triticum dicoccoides | reverse complement strand
CGTTCCAGGGCATCCAGACGAGGAGGGGAGAGGCAGGCAGGCAGGCGAGCTGGTGGCGTGGCGCGGTGGCGCGCGCGCGCGCCGGGCACGCTCCCCTCCCTCTGTCGAGGACGAAAACGACAGAGGAGGAGGCGGGCTGGGCCGCCTGCTAGCTGGGCCGGCCAGCTACTGCTGGGCTGCACAGGGAGGAGCCCCAGGTAAGCTTCTCCTTCTTTTATTTATTCTTGTTTTCTAATTTATGTCATTTGTTTTGATTTAAATAAAATATTAAATCATTTCATTACCTTATGCCAATTTTTGCAGGAGCTAGATATATTATTCCAGAGCTCCCCAACAGGTGGCATAATTTTTGGACATATATTAATATATATAGCTAATATATTTCCAATGCAAATAGTTATGCATTAATTCCAAATGCCCAAAATAAATACCCATGAGCTCTTAAAAATATTGGTTTGATTTTTATCTCTGTCCAATATTTTCAGAGAGCAACATGAGCATTTTCTTGGACCCTTTTTGGAGAAATTTTTATTTGGGTCATTTTCAAAATGATTCTGAGGGTTTCACAAATCCCCATTTCAAGTTTCTGATGAAAGAGTAAACATGATGCAACACTCTAATGCATGACTAGCTAGGGTGTGACAAAGGGCTTTAAAAGAAATGCCACAGTCGGATGTCTGAGCGACATCACATAAAGGGCTTTAAAAGAAATGCCACAGTCGGACGTCTGAGCGACATCACATAAAGGGCTTTAAAAGAAATGCCACAGTCGGACGTCTGAGCGACATCACATAAAGGGATTTAAAAGAAATGCCACAGTCGGACGTCTGAGTGACATCACATAAAGGGCTTTAAAAGAAATGCCACAGTCGGACGTCTGAGCGACATCACATAAAGGACTTTGAAAGAAATGCCACAGTCGGACGTCTGAGCGACATCACATAAAGGGCTTTAATAAAAGTAAATACGATTATGCCACCGTCGGACGTCTGAGCAACATCACAGACAGGGCTTACAATAAATGTAAATACAAGTATGCCACTGTCGGACGTCTAAGCGACATCACAGAGAGGGCTTGTACAAAAGTAAATAACAAGATTAGTCCATCCACAAGAATAATCTTTTAACCAGATTTATCCCACATGAATCCCACTGGAGTTTTGTCACTAAGGCTGATACCTGACAAGATAAGATGAATATAGTACTTGAACAAAGTACAAGATAATTGAAAGATTTGAGACTCTGCAGAGTTTGGATGAACTGACCACAACCAACGGATTTCTGTAGTCATGAAGGACTAGTTCCGTTTACGGTATTTCAGTAGAAACACATTTAACTAGTACACACCCATTTCACCTCACGATGCCAGGAATCACCCTGGACAATGTCCAAGAAAAACTTTGAGACAGGGAGGCCACAACCTTGAATAGCATGGGATCAAATTTCTAGACGCGCACTGTAAGGGGTGCCCCCCTCTCGGTCCCAACCGGAAACACCCACGGCCCCTAACCGGATGACGGGATTTAATCCAGGGCCATGGAACCCTCATCTCGGCCTCTCTATTTGGTGTGTACCAGGAAAACGATTTGCAACTTACTAAGCCATATTCCTTTCGGAAAACATGTGATAGTACGGGAAGGAATGAATGGAAATGTGATTTGTTTCACGATGACACGGAAGTCAAATAATCTGGCATAAGACACGGAAGTCACAACACTGCCATCTTACCCATCCTCATGCCATCACATGGCCATGCAAATATGTATCCAACAACATAATGCTTTCCGAGACTTACTTTCCACTAATGTGCACGAAATATAACATTCAAAGGAGTGTTCATAAACATGCCATGACTATACTAAAATGCAAACATGCAACAACCACTCATCATATCAAGAGTTCAAACATGCTTGCCTGGTTCGGAGTAGTCGGAGTTTAACTGTGTGAAGTTTGCAGCTCCGTCACCTCCTCCAGTATCTACGGTATAAGAGAAATACGTACGTAATGTAAATACCGTGAGTGTACAGAAAAGTGTTCCAAATATTTTTCAAATAAATATGACAAAAAACTAGATAGAAAAATAAAGGTGACAGAAAAGGAATCAATCAAAAACCATTTTCTGTTAAAAAGTTATAAGAGTTTTGGTCCAAGGACCCATCTGTAATGAAACAGAAAGTTTCCAGGGGGCTCTGCGGAAAAGTCCAGAATAACGTTTCGTTTAAAAGAAACGGCTGTGAGGCTGACAGGCGGGCTCCACCGGTCAGGTGTGAAATTTCAGACGGAGAAAACAGAGCGCGACGGTGCCCGAGGGGTGCGGTGGTCGCCGGCGGCGATCCACGGCGAGGCAGGGGTATCGGGGGGTACCTTCGTGATCAGTGCACCGTTCCGCGTCTGTGGGTGGTGGTGGTGGTCGCCGGCGAGCACTGTGTCGACGGCAGCCCTTGCTCCAGTGGACGGCGGTTCGGGCAGTCGTGGATCTCGCCGGAGGGAGCTGCGGGGATCAAATAGGAGTGGGGGTTAGTCTCCTAGTTGCTCGAGAGGGTTGCTGACGAGGTTAGGGCGCCGGAGACGGCCTCACCGGAGTGAATCGAGGTGGAGGCTGAGGCGGAACAGGGCGGCCGGAGTCGGGGAAGAAGGGCCCCTCGAGGCTCTTCCAGTGGCTAGGCGGGGTCTAGTGTAGTGGTGGAGTTGCGCGGGGGCGAGAGCGAGCTCGGGGGTGCTATTTATAGCCGGCCCGAGGCGGTTGCCGTGAACGGATAAGTCCGGCGGGTGATTATGGCGGCGCTGTGGCGGGACGGTCGGCTTAGGAGCTTGAGCATCGCCTAGGTGGAGCAGTGGTGCCATTTCAGGGTCCAGCTCAGCACGGGAGGGAGGGTTACGGCCTGCCCTCGACGGAACGACAGCACGGCCCGTCGGCGTCAGAGAACGCGCTCTGCGCGTGCCAAGCCACGGCGACGGTGCTGCGTGGATGCGCTGGCAAGGAGATGGCCACGCGGAGCCACCAGGAGGTTTGGGCGGCGCCGAACGGCGTTAAGCCGCAGTTTTGCTCCCTATCGGCCGTTACGGTGGTTCTGCCGCCGCAAAGCACGCCAGCGCAGGCGGGCCAAGGTGCCACCGATGCCAGGAAGGAGCCAAGCGCGTGTGTGGAGCTCCGGGCAAGAGGGAGGGGCTGCGAGCATCGAGCCAAATGCACAGTGGGCATGTGACTGAAGTTCTGTCGGGGAAACGACACTGAAACTCTGAATTTTCTGAATATGAACGAAAATAGTGCATGCCAAGTGTTCGACAGAATGATTCTGGCATGTAGAGATTTTTCCTTGAGCTTATTTTTGGTGGAGTGGTCTCTCATTGCCACTAGAGGTTGCCTGAATTTTGCTGGAATTTTTGGAGAAGTGTAGATATGAATTTCACCAAACTTGGCAAATCTGGTCCAAACTTGCAGAGAGTGAAATTTGAAATTTTTGAAAACAAGAAGAGTGGATCAAGATGGTTCTGGGTTGTGGGTACAAAGGACTATCCAGGGGTGTTGAGTTGAGGTCAAAAAATCAAAAGCATTAGGGTACTTGCTTTGCAAATCACCTAGGCTCAAAAGAAATGACAAAATTATTTTGGGAAGAGAAATAATTGGAATAAAAATCCAAAAATGGATTTTATTAGTTTGGACAGAATGTATGGGTTGTAGCAAAGTGGGAGGAGGGGTTTTGGGGGAATTTTACCATAGGAGGCATGGTAAACAAGAATGGATCCAAAATCAAAAGAAAGCCCCAAAACAAAAGGTTTTCTTTTTGAGAGAAACTAAAACCAAGAAAAGATTTTTGAGAGGGCAAAATTAGAAGAGGGTTTTTAAGAAGGGTTTAACTGACCTTCTTCAAACCAAGCAAGGCTCTAACTGAAAACAAAAACCACAAAATTTTTGGAGTGTCACAGCACCTACCCTCTTAGGAAAAATCTCGTCCCCGAGATTTCAGCTGATCCTTAAACAGGTGTGGGTGCTCTGTTCGGAGAAAGTCGTCGCTCTCCCAAGTTGCTTCATTCTCAGTGTGATTGCTCCACTGAACTCTGAAAAACTTGATGGTTTTATGTCGGGTGCTCCTCTCAGACTCTTCTAATATTGTTATTGGGTGCTCCCGGTAGGTGAGGTCTGGTTGCACGTCAATATTCTCATGTGATACTTGCTTCTCTGGGTTGCTCATGTGTTTTCTCAACTACGAGATGTGGAATACGTTGTGGATACCAGATAAATCTCCGGGTAGGTCTAGCTGGTAAGCTACCGTGCCTCTTCGGGCCACTATATGAAATGGTCCGATGAATCTTGGTGCTAGCTTTCCCTTAATCCTGAATCGCTGCAGACCCTTCATAGGAGAAACTCTTAGGTATACCAATTCTCTGCGTTCAAATCTGATTTCCCGATGCTTTCGATCGTAATAACTCTTCTGCCGACTTTGAGCTGTTTTGAGTCGATCTCTAATTGTTTTAACCTTCTCTTCGGCCTCTTTGAGCATATCTGGGCCAAAGATATGGCTGTCTCCGGTCTCTGGCCAATTTAGCGGGGTACGACATCTTCTCCCATATAGTGCTTCAAAGGGTGCTATTTGCAAGCTGGCTTGATAGCTGTTGTTGTATGCGAACTCTGCATATGGCAAACTTTCTTCCCAACTGTTGCCGCAGGTGAGAACACAGGCTCTCAGCATGTCTTCTAGAATTTGATTTACGCATTCAGTCTGCCCATTAATCTGGGGATGGTATGCGGTACTGAATGCTAGTTGGGTTCCCAGTTCCTGTTGTAGGTGATCCCAAAATCTAGAGACGAACTGTGTGCCTCTATCGGAGATGATAGTCTTAGGGACTCCATGTAGGCAGACGATACGGGCAAGATAAAGTCTGGCCAGTCTCTGAGTGGTGTAAGTTGTCTTTACCGGAATAAAATGTGCCACCTTGGTTAATCTGTCGGTTATGACCCATATGGCATTGTTTCCGTGTCGTGACCGTGGCAGTCCAACGATAAAGTCCATTCCAATCTCATCCCACTTCCACTCGGGTATCTTGTTTGGCAGTAACAGTTCGGCTGGTTTCTGGTGCTCGGCCTTGATACATTGACAAGACTCACAACATGCAATGAACGTGGCTATATCTCTCTTCATACCGTGCCACCAAAAATTTTCCTGAAGGTCTTTGTACATTTTTGTCCCTCCAGGGTGGATTGAATACGGAGGTGTGTGGCTTTCGGCCAAAATCTGCTGTTTGAGGTCCTTGATATTTGGTACACAAAGTCTCTCTCTGTACCACAATATTCCTTGCTCATCTATGTTGAATTCTGAGGCTCTTCCCAAACTCACTTTCCTTTTTATGCCCTCAATGCTGGGGTGTCCGTGCTGGGCTTCCTTGATCTTTTCCATCAGGGTAGGCTGTATTTCTAGATTCGACACCCTACCTTCGGTAACCATTATTAAATTGAGTCTGGCAAATTCCTGTTGAAATTCTGGCCTCAACTTTGGTATACTGTCGCCGTCCGTGCTGGGATTCTGACTAAGTGCATCTGCCACAACATTTGCTTTTTCGGGATGATAGTGGATTCCCACATCATAATCCTTCACCAACTCTAACTAGCGTCGTTGCCATAAATTTAGCTCCGGCTGCGTGAAAATATACTTAAGACTCTTATGGTCTGTGTATATCTCACAACGATTTCGAAGTAGGAAGTGTCTCCATTCCTTGAGTGCATGGATGACCGCTGCTAATTCCAAGTCATGAGTGGGATAATTCTCCTCATGCTTGCGTAGTTGTGTGGAGACATATGCAACTACCTTGCCTTCTTGCATCAACACGCATCCGAGGCCTTTCCGGGATGCGTCACAATATACCTCAAAATTCTTGTGTATATCCGGCACAATTAGTACTGGTGCCGTTGTTAATTTTCTTTTTAGCTCTTGGAAACTTTTCTCACATGCTTCTGTCCATTCAAACTTCTTGCCTTTCTTGAGCAATTGTGTCATGGGCTTTGCTATAGTGGAGAATCCTGCAATAAATCTCCGATAATAGCCTACCATTCCCAAGAAACTTCGTACGTCCGTTACGTTAGCTGGTGGTTTCCAGCCAAGTACGGCCTTGACTTTTTCCGGGTCTACTGCAATACCTTCTTGGGTGAGTACGTGGCCCAGAAAACCCACCTGTCTTAGCCAAAATTCACATTTGCTGAATTTGGCGTACAGTTGATGTTTCCTAAGTTCTCCGAGTACAATCCTGAGATGCTCGGCGTGCTCTTCTGGTGTTTTGGTGTATATCAAAATATCATCGATGAATACCACAACAAACTTGTCCATATACTTCATAAATACTTTGTTCATGAGGTGAACAAAATATGCGGGGGCGTTGGTTAGCCCGAATGGCATCACTGTGAACTCATACAGCCCATATCTGGAAGTGAAGGCGGTCTTGGGAATATCTTCTGTTCGCACCTTTAATTGATGGTATCCTAATCTCAAGTCAATTTTTGAGAAGACTTTGGCCTGTGCGAGCTGATCGAATAAATCATTTATTCGGGGCATTGGGTATTTGTTCTTGATTGTGACCATGTTGAGAGCTCGATAATCAATGCACAATCTTAGTGTTCCATCCTTTTTCTTGGCAAATAAAATTGGAGAACCCCAAGGTGAGGAACTGGCTCGAATGTGTCCTTTCACCAATAATTCCTTTATTTGCTTCTTCAACTCTACCAATTCGGATGGTGCCATTCTGTAAGGTTTCTTGTAAATGGGAGCGGTTCCGGGTGCTAGCTCAATGCTGAATTCTATCTCTCGGTCCGGTGGCATGCCTGGTAGTTCTTCTGTAAATACGTCTGGGAATTCACATACTACTGGAACCTTGTTCAGCTCAGAAACGTCCACCTTGTTTAATCTCGGTTGCCGAGGTATTTGTCTCTCTTTGGCTGAAACTTTTATTTTCTTCCCATGATGGTGTGTGAGAATCACGGTACGGTTGAAGCAGTCAATAAAACCTTTGTTGGTGGTTAACCAATCCATTCCTAGGATGACATCCAGTCCTTTGCTTTCCAATACAATAAGGTTGGCGTAAAACTTCAATCCTTCAAATTCAATAACCACACCTTGACAGTAACTCTGGGTCACTTGCTTAATTCCAGGGGACTTGATGGTCATTGGTTTTTCCAAGGGAAGCATCGAAAAATTATTTTGCAAAGCAAAACTCTTTGAAATGAATGAGTGAGAAGCTCCAGAATCAAACAAAACCATGGCAGGTATTGTGTTGACGGGGTACGTACCAAGTACGATATCTAGGGCGTTCTATGCTTCCTCACGGGTCACGTGGTTCAGGTAACCTTTCCGGTGGTTGTTATTGGGGTTGAAATTATTTCGCTTTGGTGCTGAATTGTTGCCACCATTATTGGGCTTCGAGGTTGAGTTTCTTGGCTTGGGGCACTGCTTGGCATAGTGCCCTTCTTCTCCACAAGCGTAACAAGTAACGCCTGGGCGATAGGTGAACTCCTTGTCTCTTGCATGGAAATTCTTGATTGGGCGTGAATTATCCGTCGGGGTTTTGTGTATTCCACCCTTCTGAAATTCCATCTTGCTTCTGGGGTTGCGAGCAAAAGTAGTCTGATCCCTTTTGCGTTTGCGGAAATCTTCCTGGCTACGTCG
Organism: Triticum dicoccoides; assembly: GCF_002162155.2. Lineage (NCBI taxonomy): Eukaryota > Viridiplantae > Streptophyta > Magnoliopsida > Poales > Poaceae > Triticum > Triticum dicoccoides. The sequence continues at coordinate 313,590,093 of NC_041385.1, read as the reverse complement.
CTCATTTTCCAGAGTAATGGCCTTATCCACTAGTGTTTTAAAATCTGGGAAGGTATGCACAACCAGCTGGCATTTAAGGGCGGGTACCAGGCCTTCCAAGAATTTTTCCATCTTCTTGTTCTCGGTCATGCGCTCTTCATTGGCGTAGCAACATAGTAGAGTGAATTGGCTGTTGTATTCTGACACTGTCATGGTCCTTTGCTTGAGGTCATCAAATTCTCTCTTCTTGATTTTCATGACACTCTTAGGAATGTGTGCCCCACGAAAACCTTCTTTGAAATCCTCCCAGGTTATTTCATTTTCGTTGGGGTGCATGTGCAGGAAGTTTTCCCACCACGATGCGGCTGCTCCTGTGAGACAATGTGGAGCATACAATACTTTTTCACGGTCTGAACACTGTGCAATAATTAATTTTCTCTCCATGTCTCGAAGCCAGTCGTTGGCCTCAAGAGGCTTGTCGGTATGAGAAAATATTGGAGGACGCGTCTTCTGTAACTCAGATAATTTGGATTGCGGTTGATACTGACCACGGTTACTTCCCATATTGCTGAATTGGTTCATCATTTCCTGGTGTTGTTGCTGACTCTGTTCATACAAACGACATACTTGTGTAAAAGCTATTTCACTGTCCTGTTGACTTGTCTGTCCCTGAGTGAAATTGTGGTTTTGCGGTGTGCCATAATTTTCTTCTGGCTGATTTGGCATGGAGCGCGTCCAAGGACGAGACATCTTTCACTCTGGGGATATATTTTGTGAAACTCGTAAGATAAGAAAGAGAGTCGCAAAAGTCAATAAAATCACACACAAGATTTTTTTTTAAAACTCTGGGATATTTCTGAAAATACACGTTTGCGCGCGGAGAAGGACTATTACATATCTTACACGCAAGCATAATTATACAATACATCACTCAGGACATGCGTACATAACCCTGACGTGTTATTTAAACTAGTGCACTTCTCCAGATCCTACATGATGCACAAACAGGCTACTTCTCACAACCTATGTACATATAAACATATTACACAAGTCGGTACATCGCATGGCGTCTACGCGCACCCAGTCAGAGATGGTGAGGATCTCCCTTGGCCTGCCAAGGGTGAGACGCAGTGACATTGGGGAATCAACTTCCTCCTCGCTAATTGGTTCCAGACGAGGAACGATGCGCTGAGCTGAAGGAGCAGGTGCCGTAGGCGGAGTACCCTGCATAAGAGTGGGCGGAATAGGTGGAGTAGCACATATGGGAGTGGGTGCGAAAAGTGGTGCAACGCGAACGGGAGTGGGTGCAAAAAGTGGCGCAGCGCGAACGGGAGTGGGTGTAATAGCCTAGTTAAGTTCCTTAGTGGTAGGCAGACGACGTGCAGTGGCGAGAATGGTAGGCGAATGAGAAGCTGAGGACGAGATAAAAGTCAGCGGTGGAGCGGTGTGTAGGAGTTCCCTCCTGTTAGCAGCACAGCCATGAACTGAGTCCATGCGGGCAGCTACGAGGTCGTCCACCATGCTGTCGAAGGCTGCTTCCAGGGCTCAGAGGTACTCGACAAGCATCTCAAAGGCCTCGTCCTGCTCTCCTCTAGGGCAAGAGAATGAGTAGTGACAGGTGTAAGGCACATGGCATGGAAGGTAGCGGTAGCGATGGGTCTTCATTGCAGGAAGGACATCCCGAAGACGAGCTATCGCCTCGCGGGCTGCCATCTGCATAGCATGCCTCTCTGTCGGCATGGCTCTCCCCAAGAAACGGAAGCGGCGCATCTCAACACGCCCTCCCCTGAATTGCACCGTGGCTTGGTGCATGGTCAGACTGTCGTTGATCTTGTGCGGATAAAGCGTGAAGACTGGGCGCACGAATGGCCCCATCGGGACCTGAACGATGAAGGAAAGGAGTTTGACGAACCCCTCAGGCACGTTGGCGAACATTTGAGACTCGTAGTCGCTGCCGGCCATCTACAAAAGTAGGCAAAAATTCTGAGTGATCAGATCATAAATTTTTATGCTGACTGTCAGAAAAATGACTACATTTGTAAAAACAAGAATAAACTCTGTCATGCTAATAATTAAATTAGCGATCGCACCTAGTGGCTTCCTATAGTTAGCCTGGCTCTGGTTACCAAGTCTGTCACGACCGACTTTTTCAATAAATAAATATTGAGAAAATCGATCTTTAAATCCCAGTATAGGAAAAGTCATCCTCACTGGTAGACAAATACTTGATGAACAGAGGACCAGTAACATTAAATATATTACAGGGTTGAGCTGAGGCTGCTCAACAATTTATTACAAACTCGCCAATATCTCACATAAGGGCGGTTATGACACATGGATGTGGTGGCATGCTACTAGCTCGAGGTAAAAAGTGGTGGATAACTTGACTCCTAACTAGCAGCTCATCGAGCGTCGAGGTGAGGCTCGATGAATTTATTTCTGGGTTACGGAAGCGGATAATACAATGACCAAATAGGATCGCACGGGACTGACTGGGACACCTCTAGGCGTCGGACTCGCTATCAAACTCTTCATCCATGAGATCGCCTTCATCAACATCTGGCCAAATCAACAAGCCAGGTGAGTACTTTGAAAGTACTCGCAAGACAGTTCGGACAAAAGATATAATCAATGAATGCATGAATGCGTCACGAATAAAATGTTGCTCATACAACAATAATAATATTTATGCACAACTTGATAAGTAAACAAATAAATGAAAACCGATCGGGTGTCTGGAGCGACGCCTCGAAAGGTAAACCAATAAAACTCATGCCGCAGTCGGGCGTCTAAGCGACACCACATAAAGGGCTTTAAAAGAAATGCCATAGTCGGACGTCTGAGCGACATCACATAAAGGGCTTTAAAAGAAATGCCACAGTCGGACGTCTGAGCGACATCACATAAAGGGCTTTAAAAGAAATGCCACAGTCGGACGTCTGAGCGACATCACATAAAGGGATTTGAAAGAAATGCCACAGTCGGACGTCTGAGAGACATCACATAAAGGGCTTTAAAAGAAATGCCACAGTCGGACGTCTGAGCGACATCACTTAAAGGGCTTTAAAAGAAATGCCACAGTCGGACGTCTGAGCGACATCACATAAAGGGATTTGAAAGAAATGCCACAGTCGGACGTCTGAGAGACATCACATAAAGGGCTTTAATAAAAGTAAATACAATTATGCCACCGTCGGACGTCTGAGTGACATCACAGACAGGGCTTACAATAAATGTAAATACAAGTATGCCACCGTCGGACGTCTGAGCGACATCACAGACAGGGCTTGTACAAAAGTAAATAACAAGATTAGTCCATCCACAAGAATAATCTTTTAACCGGATTTATCCCACATGAATCCCACCGGAGTTTTGTCACTGAAACTGATACCTGACAAGATAAGATGAATATAGTATTTGAACAAAGTACAAGATAATTGAAAGATTTGAGACTCTGCAGAGTTTGGATGAACTGACCACAGCCAAGGGATTTCCGTAGTCACGAAGGACTAGTTCCGTTTACGGTATTTCAGTAGAAACACATTTAACTAGTACACACCCATTTTCACCTCACGATGCCAGGAATCACCCTGGACAACGTCCAAGAAAAACTTTGAGACGGGGAGGCCACAACCTCGAATAGCATGGGATCAAATTTCTATACGCACGCTCTAAGGGGTGCCCCCCTCTCGGTCCCAACCGGAAACACCCATGCCCCCTGACTGGATGACGGGCTTTAATCCAGGGCCATGGAACCCTCATCCCGGCCTCTCTATTTGGTGTGTACCAGGAAAACGATTTGCAACTTCCTAAGCCATATTCCTTTCGGAAATATGTGATAGTACAGGAAGGAATGAATTGAAATGTGATTTGTTTCACGATGACACGGAAGTCAAATAATCTGGTATAAGACTGGCATGTCACAAGACTGCCATCTTACCCATCGTCATGCCATCACATGGCCATGCAAATATGTATCCAACAACATAATGCTTTCCGAGACTTACTTTCCACTAATGTGCATGAAATATAACATTCAAAGGAGTGTTCATAAACATGCCATGACTATACTAAAATGCAAACATGCAACAACCACTCATCATATCAAGAGTTCAAACATGCTTGCCTGGTTCGGAGTAGTCGGAGTTTAACTGTGTGAAGTTTGCAACTCCGTCACCTCCTCCGGTATCTACGGTATAAGAGAAATACGTATGTAACGTAAATACCGTGAGTGTACAGAAAAGTGTTCCAAATATTTTCCAAATAAATATTACAAAAAATTAGACAAAAAAATAAAGGTGACAGAAAAGGAATCAATCAAAAACCATTTTCTGTTAAAAAGTTATAAGAGTTTTGGTCCAAGGACCCATTTGTAATGAAATAGAAAGTTTCCAGGGGGCTCTACGGAAAAGTCCAGAATAACGTTTCGTTTAAAAGAAATGGCTATGAGGCTGACAGGCGGGCTCCACCGGTCAGGTTTGAAATTTCAAACGGAGAAAACAGAGCGCGACGACGCCCGAGGGGTGCGGTGGTCGCCGGCGGCGATCCACGGCGAGGCAGGGGGATCGGGTGGTACCTTCGTGATCAGTGCACCGTTCCGCGTCTGTGGGTGGTGGTGGTGGTCGCCGACGAGCACTGTGTCAACGGCGGCCCTTGCTCCGGCGGACGGCGGTTCGGGCAGTCGTGGATCTCGCCGGAGGGAGCTGCGGGGATCAAATAGGAGTGGGGTTAGTCTCCTAGTTGCTCGAGAGGGTTGCTGACGAGGTTAGGGCACCGGAGACGGCCTCACTGGAGTGAATCGAGGTGGAGGCCGAGGCGGAACAGGGCGGCCGGAGTCGGGGAAGAAGGGCCCCTCGAGGCTCTTCCAGTGGCTAGGCGGGGTCTAGTGTAGTGGTGGAGTTGTGCGGGGGCGAGAGCGAGCTCGGGGGTGCTATTTATAGCCGGCCCGAGGCGGTTGCCGTGAACGGATAAGTCCGGCGGGTGATTACGGCGGCGCTGTGGCGGGACGGTCGGCTTAGGAGCTTGAACATCGCCTAGGTGGAGCAGTGGTGCCATTTCAGGGTCCAGCTCAGCACGGGAGGGAGGGTTACGGCCTTCCCTCGACGGAACGGCAGCACGGCCCGTCGGCGGCAGAGAACGCACTCTGCGCGTGCCAAGCCACGGCGACAGTGCTACATGCGTGCGCTGGCAAGGAGATGGCCACGCGGAGCCACCAGGTGGTTTGGGCAGCGCCGAACGGTGTTAAGCCGCAGTTTTGCTCCCTGTCGGCCGTTATGGTGGTTCTGCCGCCGCAAAGCACACCGGCGCAGGCGGGCCAGGGCGCCACCGACGCCAGGAAGGCGCCAAGCGCGCGTGTGGAGCTCCAGACAAGAGGGAGGGGCTGCGAGCATCGAGCCAAATGCACAGTGGGCATGTGACTGAAGTTCTGTCGGGGAAACGACACTGAAACTCTGAATTTTCTGAATATGAACGAAAACAGTGCATGCCAAGTGTTCGACAGAATAATTCTGGCATGTAGGGATTTTTCCTTGAGCTTATTTTTGGTGGAGTGGTCTCTCATTGCCACTAGAGGTTGCCTGAATTTTGGTGGAATTTTTGGAGAAGTGTAGATATGAATTTCACCAAATTTGGCAAATCTGGTCCAAACTTGCAGAGAGTGAAATTTGAAATTTTTGAAAAGAAGAAGAGTGGATCAAGATGGTTCTGGGTTGTGGGTACAAAGGACTATCCAGGGGTGTTGAGTTGAGGTCAAAAATCAAAAGCATTAGGGTACTTGCTTTGCAAATCACCTAGGCTCAAAAGAAATGACAGAATTATTTTGGGAAGGGAAATAATTGGAATAAAATCCAAAAATGGATTTTATTAGTTTGGACAGAATGTTTGGGTTGTACCAAAGTGGGAGGAGGGGTTTTGTGGGAATTTTACCATAGGAGGCATGGTAAACAAGAATGGATCCAAAATCAAAAGAAAGCCCAAAAACAAAAGGTTTTCTTTTTAAGAGAAACTAAAACCAAGAAAAGATTTTTGAGAGGGCAAACTTAGAAGAGGGTTTTTAATAATTGTTTAAATGACCTTCTTCAAACCAAGCAAGGCTCTAACTGAAAACAAAAACCACAAAATTTTGGGAGTGTCACAGGTTTAGATCCCGCATAAATCAAATCTATGAAAAACAAATACCCCGTAAAGGGAAAATTAAGCTCATCGCGCTGGCTTGGCGCTCGGCGCAGAATCCGCGATCCTCGGTGACGGGAGGGGAGACCTCGGAGCTCTTGAATAGCACCTTCCAGGCGTCCCCATGCTTTGTGTCAAAGAGCCGGGACAGATTCTGGTGCTGGGTCGGGTCGTACTCCCACAAGCTGAAAGCCCGTCGTTGACACGGGAGAATCCGGCGGAAGAGCATGACCTGGACTACGTTGACGAGTTTAACCTTCCTGCCGATCAGGTCTTTGATGCAGGTTTGAAGTCCGGTCACTTCCGCCGAATTACCCCATGACAGGCCCGTCTCTTTCCAAGATGTGAGCCGTGTGGGGATACCAGATCGGAATTCGGGGGGCCGCTGCCCATTCGGGGTCACGCGGCTCGGTGTTATAGAACCACCCCGATTGCCATCCTTTGATGGTCTCTACGAAGGCTCCCTCGAGCCATGTAACGTTGGCTATCTTGCCCACCATGGCACCTCCGCACTCCGCTTGGCGGCTGCCCATGACCTTCGGCTTAACGCTGAAGATCTTCAGCCATAGGCCAAAGTGAGGCTGGATGTGGAGGAAGGCCTCGCACACGACGATAAACACCGATATGTTGAGGATGAAGTTCGGGGCCAGATCATGGAAGTCCAAGCCGTAGTAGAACATGAGCCCCCGGACGAACGGGTGAAGAGGAAAACCCAAACCGTGGAGGAAATGGGGGAGAAATACAACCCTCTCATGGGGCCCAGGGGTGGGGATGAGTTGCCCCTCATCTGGAAGCCGGTGCGCGATGTCGTCAGACAAGTATCCGACCTTCCTCAGCTTTTTGATTTTCCCCTCCGTGACGGAGGAGGCCATCCATCTACCTCCCGCTCCGGACATGATTGGAGAAGGTTGAGGTGGGAAGTGCGGGCTTGGGCGTTGGAGCTCGAGCGTGCAGGGACGAATAAGCGAAGGAAGAAGAAGGCGTAAATGGAAAGGGTAGATTCTTATCCCCTTATATGGGAAACCAAAACTACGAGCCCCCACCGGCCTCATAAAACTCGCTTATCTCCCAAGCGCCACGGTTAACGGTGCGGTTGGGTTACCCACGCCCGTATTGATGAGAATCCCAAAATAAGGGGACACAATCTCTGCTTTGACAAGACGTGCCAAGGAAACCGCCTCGCTAAACGCGCTGAGGTGGAACAGTAAAATGAATAAAAGCCTGGCCGTGGCGTGATGTCACGCTGTGGAATATGTCAGCATAATAGGTTAGTGCAAATATTACTCTCTCTATGGTGGCATGTGGAACTTATTTTGCAGAGCCGGACACTATCCTGGTGCTCAACATCTTCTATGAAGTATTCGGAGGAGGAACCCGCCTTGCAATGCCAAACACAACTTGCATGCCGGACTTGTCGTCATTGAAGCCTGGTTCAGGGGCTACTGAGGGAGTCCTGGATTAAGGGGTGTCTGGATAACCGGACTATGACCTTTGGCTGGACTCCTGGACTATGAAGATACAAGATTGAAGACTCCGTCCCGTGTCCGGATGGGACTTTCCTTGGCGTGGAAGGCAAGCTTGGCGATACGATATGAAGATCTCCCCCCATTGTAACCGACTCTGTGTAACCCTAGCCCTCTCGGGTGTCTATATAAACCAGAGAGTTTTAGTCCGTAGGACGAACAACAATCATACCATAGGCTAGCTTCTAGGGTTTAGCCTCTCTGATCTCGTGGTAGATCCACTCTCGTACTACCCATATCATCAATATTAATCAAGCAGGAGTAGGGTTTTACCTCCATCGAGAGGGCCCGAACCTGGGTAAAAACATCATGTCCCTTGTCTCCTGTTACCATCCGCCTAGACGCACATTTTGGGACCCCCTACCAGAGATCCGCCGGTTTTGACACCGACAGGCACCAACTTGATACAAAAACTCCAAGCAAAAATACATAATATGTAGTACAAGACCATTCTGGCCTATGAGTACAACATAAGGTTGCTAGTGGTTGATGGCGGAAGCGGTTTATGGTACATCAGCGTCTATGGGACTCCATTTCCCACAGGAACAGCTGACCAGGTTAACTCCTATCTTCGCGGGGCTGCTATCACCGTTGCTTAGGTTCTGGGGCTGCCATCGCAACGCTCCTCTCCATGCAAGAAATCTGGCCAAGACAATAGCTAGGGACAAGGCAGTGAGTACTTTGAATGTACTCGCAAACATTATGAACACAGGTATAATATAACAAATCATGTTCTGAAATATTCTATGATCACAATGTCAGTCATGAAATAAAAATCTCTGATGCATGCAAGCAGGTTATTTATATGCAACATGAATATGTAGTAACAGAGTAGTAATAAAATGCACCAATCGGGTGTCTGAAGCGACGCCTCGAAAGGATAATAAATAACGAGCATGCCTCAGTCGGGCGTCTGGGCGACACCACATAAAGGGCTTATAGAGTAAATAATTAACAGCATGCCACAGTCGGGCGTCTGAGCGACACCACATAAAGGGCTTATAAAGTAAATAAATAACAGCATGCCACAGTCGGGCGTCTGAGCGACACCACATAAAGGGCTTATAAGAAAAACAATCACAGTGAATATCCAGGAGGTAGAACCGTCCCAGGGATACCCATTACTTCAAATAATATAAAGGGGTTAGTCCATAATAATAAATATCATAATCATCATAAGTCACACAACATGATCCATGTTCTGGTTTAGTAGTTTCTCCTTCGAAGACCGACACTAAGACCGACACTTGACCCATCCTAGACTGTAGTCCTTAACCATGGACACGGCTATTCCAATAGATGTTTAATCTCTGCAGAGGGTGTACTCTTTATCCACGAGTAACGGATTCCTTTAGTCCACCGGGACTAATCCCTTCTACGGCCTTTCAATTGAAAACACACCTGACCTGCACACACCAGCTTACTTACCGGTGTCTGGAATCACCCACGACACCTGTCAAGCAAAACTCTAAGTGGGGAGGCTACAACCTCGCATAGCATGGGATCAAATTTATATCGCGCGCTCTAAGGGGTGGCCTCCCCTCTCGGTCCCAGCCGGAAACACCCATTCCCCCGGACCAGGTGGCCTGCCTACCAGCTACAGCCGGTATCTTCCACCATGGCCTCTCTGCATGGTGTGTGCTAGAAAGGGGTTGACGACTTACTGAACCGTACCCTACTTGTTGTAGGGACAAGTGGTAGTACAAAACAAGTATGGGGGTTACTGGAACAAGACTCGATCTATGGTCGACTCAGGAGGTTTAAGTATTCCCTGCATGATTAGCATAACGAATATATTTCACCCAACAGACATAATCACCACTCATCATACCCGATCATGCCATGCCGGACACACTCGTCTCGACGAGGCACTAGGGACAAGCTCAGGTCTACCCAAGACAGTGACTTTCCCGGCTTCCTTTCGGCAGGCACGAAAAGCATTCGAGGATGATTACTGTCACAAGTATGACCATTACCAACAGCAAGGAAATCTCCAACATGCATTCATGCAAACGATCATATCACCACATGAAATAACGAGTCCTACGTATTAAGGTGGTGTTATAATTGTGTCAAATAACACACACAATATTATGCCAAGGTTCAGAATGCTTGCCTTCAAGTTGTGGAGGGGTGAGGTGCACTCCAAAACTTTTGAAAGTTATAATCTCCCCTCCAAATTCCTATTTTCAAAAATATTTAAATAACACATACTTTAAAAATAGTAAAAAAAAAGTTGCTTGAATTTTTTTTCAAATAAACTAGACAATATTTGGGAAACAACAGAAAAAGAATCAAGTCATTTGGAGTTTTATTTAAAAAGATACAGCCAATCAAAGTTTAGTCAATATTCTGTTTTCAATAAAAACCAGAAAAAGGAAAACGTTTTGGGGAGAATACATTTTCGAAGCAGAGGAGACGTACTCGGGTCGTTTGCGCTTTCACTTAAAACACATGGCGGCGGGGCTGGTCACTGAAAGTGGGTCCGCAGGGCCCACTGGTCAGGTTTGACCAGTCTTCTCTCCCTCCTCTTCCTCTGCCCGAGTGGAGGCGATACTCTGGCGATGCTTGCCGGCGAACGGTGGCACCGTTCGAGAAACCGAGGCCATCCGCGGGATAAGGGGGTCAAGGCGGTCCCTTCGGTGGTCGCTATGGTCCCTGGGGTGGACGGAGTCGCCGGCGGCGAGCTCCGCAGTGTACGGTGGCCGTCGGGCAGGGTGGGGCTCTTGCCTCTGGCGGCTCCTGATCAAAATCGAGCTGGGGAATGGATTCACGAGATGAAGAGAGAGCTTCTGGTGAAGAGAGTGGAGAGGGGGAGGCCCTGGTGGCGCCGGAATGATCGAGATAGTGGCGGCGGCTGTGGTTGCCGGAGAAGAAGAAGACGACCTCCTCCGGTCAAACTACTGCGAGCGGAGTTAGCTACGGTCGACTTGAGGCTGTTGACGAGTGCAAGAGAGGCCGGGGGTGCTATTTATAGCAGGGCAGCGTCGGTTCCCGATGGTAGCCATGGATAAGCTCGACGGTGCGCTTGCTACTGTCGCCGGAGGCAACGTGGCGATGGCCGGCTGGCTCCAGGGGCTAACGACAAACTCTCCACTGTCCAAGGAGGCGAGCTAGCGCGCTGCGGTGGTTTGGGCGGTGCCGACCTGAGCAGGGGCGGGCTGCCGACGCCTGCGTGCCGCCAAAAGGCTCGCTGCGGCGGCGCTGCGAGGAGTCAGGGGTGGTAGCATGTCACGGGCGAACGGATAAGATCGTGGCTTGGTCCCTCGGGCAAGAAAAGACCAGGAGGTACGGAGTAAGCGCGACGCGGCGGCTCGGGCGCGCGGCTGCAGTTGGCGCGCTCTGGGCGCGCCCAGTGCACGCCCACCAACCGCTCGGCGAAATGCCATGGCACCCTAGAGGGCTTGGATGATACTGCAAGTTACCAGACTGGTTAGGGTGGTTACTAAATCTCTAGTGCACAAGCTGGCTAGGCAAATAAAGCAACTCTATAATGCTAACTAAAATCTATGCCAAAACGGTTCATGCACTCCAGGTATTTGACAGAATGCCAAGAGCATCTAGGAAACTCTTGGAGGGGCCAAGATCTCCAGATCAGGGTCTCTTTAGATGCAGGTGAGGATGGCAAGGTTAGTTGGCCAAATCTAGAAACTTGTTAGTGTAAGTTTTGCAAAAATTCAGTTTTGGACAGAAAGAAAAAGGCATGATTGCATGCACTTAAAATCTTCCCATGGGTCCACTCTCTTGGACTTAAGGGTTTGGTAAGGTGCACTACAAGCAGGAGAAAGCTCATGGTCATTAGAGCACAAATAATTAGGGATGCAGTAGAAAACACCCAACAGGGCCAGAATGAAAAAGAGGTTGTTTCACTATAATTTTTCGAAGGACATAACTGGGTTTTTGCATAAAGTTGAATAATATACTCCTATTAACATCCCATAATTTTGGTGGAAGTTTTAAAGAAATATTGCAAAATTGCCCACTGGACCAGATTTGAAAACTTGGTGTAGAGCTCAAAATCTCCAATGAACAGAAGATAATTTTGCATAAAAGTGATTTAAAAACATCACATTACATCCCCAATTTTTGGTGAAAATTTTAAATGCATCTATCAAATGGTTGTAGTGCAAAAGAGGCCCCTAAAACCTTTGAAAAATTATTTTAAAAGAATAAAGCTCACGAAAACAATTATGCAAATAGATCCACTGATAAAAGAATTGTTTTATTGATAGAGTATACAAGTTCAATAATATTTTTTTGGAAAGTTTTCACTTAAGGTAAGAACTCCACAAAAATCAAAAAGAAGGGAGGTTTCTGAGATCAAATGAAAATCCAGAAAATAAATTTTTTAAACTCCTGGTAAATTTTAACAAACAAAACATGGTTAAATTTTTGGGGTGTTACAATAGGAGTATTAAATATGCAGAGGCATTTAGTATGCAATGTTGAATAATAATTTTTAGTGATTTATTACAGTAGCAAATGATAAGGATTTGCATTGGTTTATACTAACCTATCTCACGAGTTCTTGTTGAGTTTGTTATGGATGAAGCTTTGGAGAAATAGAGAAACCATGATATGAGAGGAATTAAGGAGACACAAAAGTTCAAGCTTGGGGATGCCCAAGGCACCCCAAGATAATATTTCAAGAAGTCTCAAGCATCTAAGCTTGGGGATGCCCCGGTAGGCATCCCACCTTTCTTCTTCAACAACTATCGGTTAGTATCGGTTGAGCCTAAGTTTTTGCTTCTTCGCATGAGTTGTGCTGTCCTCGCAATGTCATTTTATTTTGCTTGCTTGCTGTTTGAATACAATACCAAGATCTGAAATTCTTAAATGAGAGAGAGTCTTCACATAGCTACATAATTATTTAGCTACTCATTGATCTTCACTTATATCTTTTTGGAGTAGTTTGTCATTTAGTCGTATGCTTCACTTATATCCTATGAGTAAATTGTTGAATGAGTTGAACGTCATAAATCTGAAATTATATATGTCTCATTTGCTTATCCCATGGGTAGTAATGACTTCACATCTAAGAAGTAGAGGTTGTAAATTTATTTAAGGTTAGCAAGCATTGTATTGGTCATTCGAACAATTCCTGAAAGAATATTGAAGGAAGAGAGATTTCACATATAAATATACTATCCTAGACATCTTTTATAATTGGGAGCACTCATTAAGTATGACATGCTAAGGAGTTGATGTTGGACAAGGAACACAACGTAATGGGTTATGTTTTCTGACATGTCAGTTAAAGTATATTGTCATGGATCATTCAAACATGTTGAGCTTGCCTTTCCTCCTCATGCTAGCCAAAATTCCTTGCACCAAGTAGAGATACTACTTGTGCTTCCATTTATCCTTAAACCCAGTTTTGCCATAAGAGTCCACCATACATACCTATGGATTGAGTAAGATCCTTCAAGTAAGTTGTCATCGGTGCAATCAATAAAAATTGCTCTCTAAATATGTATGATCTTTTGGTGTGAAGAAAATAGCTTTATACGATCTCTTGTTATGGAAGCAATAAAAGTGACGGACTGTATAATAAAGGTCCATAGACAAGTGGCAATATAAAGTGACGTTCATTCGCATTAAGATTTTGTGCATCCAACCCTAAAAGTGCATGACAACCTCTGCTTCCCTCTGGAAAGGGCTTATCTTTTACTTTATGTCTTTTACTTTATGCAAGAGTAAAGGTGATCTTCACCTTTCCCTTATTCATTTTATCCTTTGGCAAGCACCTCGTGTAGGGAAGATCCTGATATATATATCAAATTGGATGTAAGTTAGCATGAACTATTATTGTTGACATCACCCAAAGGTGAATACGTTGGGAGGCAACACTATAAGCCCCTATCTTTCTCAGTGTCTGATTGAAACTTCATAACCATTAGTATTGCGTGAGTGTTAGCAATTGTAGAAGACTATATGATAGTTGAGTATGTGGAGTTTGTTATTCCTGAAAATAAGATGAATTGCAATTGTTTGATGACCGAGAATGAAGTTTGCTAGTTTTCAAGAAAGTTTATGGTCTATGCTTTGACATGTGAATTGCTTGTTACTTTATCGTGAGAAGTTTTATGAGATGAACTACTGTTAAGACATATTATCATGCTAGAAAAGGTGATTGAAATTATCATTGATCAAACTTGTGCACCTTCTAGCATTCACACTTCATAAAGTCTTTCTTTTATCATTTACCTACTCGAGGACGAGTAGGAATTAAGCTTGGGGATGCTGATACGTCTCCAACGTATCTATAATTTATGAAGCATTCATGCTATTTTATTATCTGTTTTGAATGATTACGGGATTTATTATACACTTTTACATTACTTTTGGGACTAACCTATTAACCGGAGGCCCAGCCCATATTGCTGTTTTATTGCATGTTTCAGTATTTCAAAGAAAAGGAATATCAAACGGAGTCCAAACGGAATAAAACCTTCGGCAGCGTGATTTTTTGGAAGAATATGATCCTGGAGACTTGGAGTTCACGTCAGAAGATACTCGAGGCAGCCACGAGATAGGAGGGCGCGCCCCCCTGTCTCGTCGGCCCCTCGAGGCTCCCTCAACCGACTTCTTTCACCTATATAAGCCTACGTACCCTAAAAACATCGAATATCAAGATAGATCAGGAGTTTTGCCGCCGCAAGCCTCTGTAGCCACCAAAAACCTCTCGGGAGTCCGCTCCGGCACCCTGCCGGAGGGGGAACCCATCACTGGTGGCCATCTTCATCATCCCGGCGCTCTCCATGACGAGGAGGGAGTAGTTCACCCTCGGGGCCGAGGGTATGTACTAGTAGCTATGTGTTTGATCTCTCTCTCTCGTGTTCTCTCTATGGCTCGATCTTGATGTATCGCAAGCTTTGCTATTATAGTTGGATCTTATGATGTTTCTCCCCCCTCTACTCTCTTGTGATGAATTGAGTTTCCCTCTTGAAGTTATCTTATCGGATTGAGTCTTTATTTGAGAACACTTGATGTATGTCTTGCCGTGTTTATTTGTTGTGAAAATGGGATATCACGTGCCACTTGATGTATGTTTTGGTGACCAACTTGCGGGTTCCGCCCATGAACCTATGCATAGGGGTTGGCACATGTTTTCTTGACTCTCCAGTAGAAACTTTGGGGCACTCTTTGAAGTACTTTGTGTTGGTTGGATGAATCTGAGATTGTCTGACGCATATCATATAATCATGCCCACTGATACTTGAGGTGACAATGGAGTATCTAGGTGACATTAAGGTGTTATTCTAGTACGAACTCTTGAATAGATTGATCCGAAAGAATAACTTTGAGGTGGTTTCATACCCTACCATAATCTCTATGTTTGTTCTCCGCTATTAGTGGCTTTGGAGTGACTCTTTGTTGCATGTTGAGGGATTGTTATATGATCTATCTATGTTATTATTGTTGAGAGAACTTGCACTAGTGAAAGTATGAACCCTAGGCCTTGTTTCCTATCATTGCAATAGCGTTTACGCTCACTTTTATCATTAGTTACCTTGCTGTTTTTATTATTTCAGATTACAAAAACCTTTATCTACTATCCATATTGCACTTGTATCACCATCTCTTCGCCGAACTAGTGCACCTATACAATCTACCATTGTATTGGGTGTGTTGGGGACACAAGAGACTCTTTGTTATTTGGTTGCAGGGTTGCTTGAGAGAGACCATCTTCATCCTACGCCTCCCATGGATTGATAAACCTTAGGTCATCCACTTGAGGGAAATTTGCTACTGTCCTACAAACCTATGCACTTGCAGGCCCAACAACGTCTACAAGAAGAAGGTTGTGTAGTAGACATCATGAAGCTGAGGTAGAAAAACCTCCTAATAATGATAATGAAGTTTCTACATCTGATCCTGAAACTCAATTTTATAGTGAACACTCACCTTATGATAAAGAAAAAGATAATGATGAGGTTCATGAGGACACTCAAACTAATGATAAAGAACTAGACAATGAGGTTGACATATTGATCTTGATAATCCACAACCTAAGAATAAAAAGATATGATAAAAGAGATTATGTTGCTAGAAAACATGGTAAGGAAAGAGAACCATGGGTTCAGAAATCTATGCCCTTTCCACCTAAGTCAACTAAAAATAAAGATGGTGAAGAATTTGAATGCTCTGTTGAAATGCTGAGGCCAGTCTTTTTGCATACTCGCTTGACTGATATCTTAAAAATGCCTCCTTATGCAAAGTACATGAAAGACATCATCACCAATAAGAGAAAAATACTAGAAGCTTAAATCTCCACTATGCTTGCTAACTGTACTTTTAAAGATGGAGTACCTAAAAAACTTGGAGATACGGGAATACCAACTATGTGAAAACTGCTTTATGTGATTTGGGAGCTGGTGTTAGTGTTATGCCTTTCTCTTTATATAAAAGACTTGATTTGAATAAAATCACACCTACTGAAATATCTTTGCAAATGGACGATAAATCAACTGCCAGACCTATTGGTATTTGTGAGGATGTGCCCGTTGTTGTTGCTAATGTTACTATTTTGACTGACTTTGTTATACTTGAGATACCCGAGGACGAGAACATGTCGATTATCCTTGGTAGACCCTTCTTGAATACTGCAAGGGCTGTTATTAATTGCCATAAAAGCGAGGTCACTTTTCATATCAATGGTAATGAGCATACGGTGCACTTTCCGAAGAAACAATTCCAAGTGAATGGTATTAATGTTATTGAAAATTCTCCGACAATCACTATTGGTAGTTTTCAACTACCTCTACCTACTGTTAAAAAAGAAATATGAAATGCTTATTTTTGGGGACATTCATATCCCCGTCGAGGTAACTTAGTAATTTATGAAAGTTCTTCGGTTTCATGCTAATCAGAAGTGGTTGTTAATAAGACTTGATCAACCTTATTAATGCATCATTTTTTAGAGGTATGAAGTTGATGGATTTAGTGAGCACAACCTTGTGTCCCTACCTTTTTTTGTTTTTATTAGTTAAATAAAATAAAATGCCATCTTTTGTCTGTTTTCTGAGTTTTCTATGCACTAAAAAAATGACCCAAAAATAAAAGTTCTCAGAATGCTCTTAAAATTTAATACAATTTTTTTCTGAATATTTAAGATTTTTTGGTGCAAATAATATTAGAGGAGGCGCACCTGGTGGGAACAACCCACCTAGGCGGGCCAGGACCCCCAGGCGCGCCCTGCTGGGTTGTGGGCCCGACGTGGGCCCCCTCACTTATCTCTTCATCCCACGTCATCACCTACCTCCAGAAAAAAATCACCATTGCTCTCTCTTTTGTGTTTTGGCTCTCAACCCCGCAGATTTCAATCTCTTTGCTCGAAGCTCCATTTTCGAAACTATTTCGGGGGATTGTTGCTAGGTATGTGACTCTTCCGTGTGTCCAATTAGTTTTTGATTTAGTGGTTTATATTTTGAATAATTACTGTAACGCCCCAGATTTGATGCGCTAGGTGTCTGCCAGTTATTCGCCGTAGTTGCCATGTCATTTGCTTGAGTGTTGCATTTTGCCATGTCATCTTCTGCATTTCATCTGCATGTATTTTAAAACTTGCATCCGTTCGGGTTCCCCCGGTTCTCTCTGTTGTCTGTTTGGAGTCCAGACCACACTCGCACGCGCCCGCGGCACCTCCGAAATATTATGTTATAAGTGGCATAAAAATGTTCTCGGAATGGGGTGAAAGTTAGCGTGCGGTCTCATTATAGTGTAGGTAGACCGCCTGTCAAGTTTCATCGCATTTGGAGTTCGTTTGGTAGCCCAACCGTCATCCGTAGTGGCACCGTTGCCGGTTTATTCGTCGGACGTTTCGGTCTCCAAAACTGCCATAGGGCCGCACCTCTTCTCTCTCCTCTCAGCCCAAGGCCTTCGAAACACAGCCCACTAACCCCTCCTAGGCCCAACCTACCTTCCCTCGCATCCGGAACCATCCGATCGTGATCGGAGGGTCCAAAAACCCCTCAAACCCTAGCCTCTAGCTATAAAAGGAAGCCTCCCCTTCCATTTTTGGCAGCAGACAACTCCCTCCTCGAAATCCGCGTGCCGCCAGCCTCCTCCCACCTTATCCTTTCTTTCCGCGTCGGCCTATCCCACCTCCGCCACTTGGCACCGCCGCCATCGTGCCCCGGACCAACCGGGCACTGCCACATCAGCCCCCGGCGCCCCTGTAGCTAATGCCCCGCTGCCATGTGGCCTCACCACATCTCCCCAGCCTCCCCCCGCGGCTGCGGCCCGCCGAGCCCATCGCAGGTCCGCGCCAGGCCTGACCGTGCCCGCAGCCGCTGCCCATCGTCCTGAGCCGCTCGCTCGATCCCGCGCCGCCGTGCCTCTCGCTCGTCCCCACCGACTCACCGCTCCGGAGCTCCGTCGGCGCCGGAGCCAGCAGGCCAGCGCCGCCCGCCTCCTTCTCCTCCTTCCCTCGCCTTCCCTCTCCCTCACCAGCTCTCTCTCTCTCTCTTTCTCTCTC
>NC_041385.1:313519594-313571573 GCF_002162155.2 Triticum dicoccoides | reverse complement strand
TGGAACCGCCGCCGTCGCCGCCTGAACATCGTCCCGGTCGGGCCTCACCGTTGCCGGATCTGGCCGGGAACGGGACCCCCCCGCCGGATTCGTCCATCCCGGCCATCCCCGGCCTCCTCCCATCGTCGGAGCGGCTCCCCGCCGCTGTTGACCAACCACTGCCGCCGCCCCTGCATCCTGCCCGTGCGCGAGTATGAGGGCAGGACGATGACCGGCCTCCCCTCCTTGTGGGCCCCGTCCTGGGCCGCATCGGCCCCGGCGCAGCAGCCCCAAGGCCCAGCCCAGCTCCAGCAGGCCCAACTGACCTCCTCCACCGACCGGGACAAGGCCCGCTAGGTGAGAACCTGTGAATCCTGCCCGTGCACTTTTTAGCTAAGTCGTGTCCGTCGTGTTTTTTTCTGAAAAGTGCCACGTCCCGAGATAGTTACATTCTGGTGCTACCTCTGACCTGCTGTAACTCCATCTGTACTGCTACGTTTTGTGCGTATAATATATAAAAATGTTTACTGAGAGATGATCTTCATTTCATTCCATTGTGGATGCTTGTTTGAGGTCATCTTAATGCCCTAATCATCATTGCAAGAGTACTATATGATGTTAACTGCTGTCTGTTAACAGAACTTGATGATTTGTCTTTTTCATTGCATTTTGCGTGTGCATCCTATGAACTTGATGTCTACATGAGTTTTGAGCTACATCATGCCATATTTACAGTGGTGCAATCCATGTATTTTTGTGAGTCTTGTAATGGGTGCATCAAGCTCGTGAAGTAGGGTACTTGCTGTTACTGTTTTGCTAGGCTGAATCTGTTATATCATGATGCTATGTAAGCCTGCTGCTACAAGTCATTCTATGTATAATCTGGAGATGTTCAGTAATGATGTTTTGTTTTACATGTCATGCTCTATCCATTAATGCCCATGGGTGCATTTATAGCCTGCTGCAGCTTGTTGTAATCATGATCCAAATTTGCTAAATAATGTTGCTGTCAGCCTGTTAACATTAAGTTCAGTTTTGCCATGAGCTTTGCTAGTGATCCATGCACCCTATGAACTTGATCTTGCCATGCTTAGCCTCATAAATATGCCATATTACTGTTGGTCACCTTGTCATGCCATGAAATGTTGTGTAGTGAGTGGTACAAGCTCACCAACATGCCTACTTATTGTTGTTCCTGCCATGTCTGAATCTGTCATATCATTTGCCATGTTTGCATGGATCCTACCATATTTTCTGTTGATGTTTGGAATAAGTTCAGTAAGGGAGTTTTGTTCTTTGTCTTTAGTGTGAGCATGCCATGCCTTTGTTTGCCATGTTAAGTTCCTGCGACATGTTGTTTGATAGCTCTAAACATTGCAACCTGATGTTATTTCTGCTAAGTCTGTAAACTGTTATTATTTGCAATCTTGCCATGTCCTTTTGAGCATGTTCTAGTGTTTTATGGAGATAGCTCAGTGTTCATGTTTTGTCATGCTTTACCTGTAATTCATGCCCATACCTTTTTTTCTTATGTTGAGGTGCTTTAGAATATTGTTTTGATGCTTGCTAGATGCCAAGTTGCTGTTTTGGACAGTTTGTCCTCTAAACTTGTTTCATGTGTATGTGTTGAACCGTTGCTCCGTTTTGAGTGTGCTCTATATGAAACTTGCTTGATTTTGCATGAAGTTTCATATTATCATGTTGCATCCATGTTTTGAGAGTGTTTGTTTATGTTTGTATGCATTTTGCATCAATGCCATGTTTAACTTGTTTTGCTCATATCTTCTAGGTCGTAGCTCCGAACTAAGTGACCTTTATATGTAACTTGACTAGAATTTCGTGTAGATCCTCTTGGTGCTCTTTAACTTGCTGTTTAACAACTTTAACTTAGTGTTTGTTCAGATCTGGACCAACTTCTAAATTTGTATATGAGGACTTACTAGAATTGTTATATGTTGTTTCCGGCCTCATTTAAACTTGTTTGGCTATGTTGCTCTTGTATGCATCATTTCTTGCCATGAGTAGCTTCATGTAGCCTTTATCATGCATCATGCTTGGTTGAGAATCTTGTCATGTTTATGTGTTGTGTGTTTACCTTGTTATTTGCTTCTTTCCGGTTGTGCTCCTTCTCGTTAGTTCCTGTTTCGTTGCGATCGTGAGGATTCGTTCATCTACGCTTGGTTCGTCTTCGTGGCTTAATATTCTTCATGGACTCGTTCTTCTTCCTTGCTGGATTTCAGGCAAGATGACCGTCACCTTGGATCTCACTAGTATCATTGCTATGCTAGTTGCTTCGTTGTATCGCTTTGATGCGCTACCTATCACTTGTTCTTCAAGCCTCCCAATTTGCCATGTCAGCCTCTAACCTTTCTCACCCTTCCTAGCAAACCATTGTTTGGCCATGTTACCGCTTTGCTCAGCCCCTCTCATAGCATTGGTAGTTGCAGGTGAAGTTGAAGATTGCTTCATGATGGACAGGATTATGTTGGGATATCACAATATCTCTTATTTAATTAATGCATCTATATACTTGGTAAAGGGTGGAAGACTCGGCCTTATGCCTGGTGTTTTGTTCCACTCTTGACGCCCTAGTTTCCGTCATACTGGTGTTATGTTCCTTGATTTTGCGTTCCTTACGCGGTTGGGTGATTTATGGGACCCCCTTGACAGCTCGCTTTGAATAAAACTCCTCTAGCAAGGCCCAACCTTGGTTTTACATTTGCCTAACAACCTATACCTTTCCCTTGGGCCGGCCAACCCGAGGGTCATCTTTATTTTAGCCCCCCCCGGGCCAGTGCTTCTCTAAGTGTTGGTCCGAACCGAGCTGCCTGTGGGGCCACCTCGGGGAAACTTGAGGGCTGGTTTTACTCGTAGCTAGACTCATCCGGTGTTGCCCTGAGAACGAGATATGTGTAGCTCCTATCAGGATTGTCGGCACATCAGCCGGCTTTGCTGGTTTTGTTTTACCATTGTCGAAATGTCTTGTAAACCGGGATTCCGAGGCTGACCGGGTCTTCCTAGGAGAAGGAATATCCTTCGTTGACCGTGAGAGCTTGTGCTAAGTTGGGACACCCCTGCAGGGTATAAACTTTCGAGAGCCGTGCCCACGGTTATGTGGCACATGGGAAATTTTTAACTTCCGGTTGTAGATAACTTGACACTTGATTTAAGTAAAACGCATCAACTGCGTGTGTAGCCATTTGACGTGAGTAGGAGTTCAGGATCACTTCTTGATCATTGCTAGCTTCACGACCGTTCCGTTTGCTTCTCTTCTCGCTCTTATTTGCGAATGTTAGCCACCATACTTGCTTAGTCAGTGCTGCAACCTCACCACTTTACCCCTTCCTTCCCCATTAAGCTTTGCTAGTCTTGATACCCATGGTAATGGGATTGCTGAGTCCTCGTGGCTCACAGATTACTACAACAACAGTTGCAGGTGCAGGTTATGCGATGATCATGACGCAAGAGCGATGTTTGCTTGTTTTGGAGTTCTTATTCTGCTTCTTCTTCGATCAGGGGATAGGTTCTAGGTCGGCAGCCTGGGCTAGCAGGGTGGATGTCGTTTGAGTTTCTGTTTGTGTTTCTTCCGTAGTCGGATGGTGCTCTTATGTAAGATGATGTTGTATTCGTGTGGCATTGTATGCCTTTTGTATGTATCCCCATCTATTATGTAATGTTGATGTAATGATATCCACCTTTCAAAAGCGTATCAATATGCGGTTCTATCCTTGGTGGGACCTTCGAGCCTCTTTAGGATAGTATCGCATATTGGGCGTGACAATTACCTACTCTTGGTGCTGCTGTAGATGCGCTTGCATGTTGAATTCTTACAGTTCTAAGTAGTTTGAATGCATGGTATGGCCTCTCTTCATCCCTATGAGTAGTTGCTTACAATTTTGTGAAGTTTTGTTGAGAAAAATGTGGTGGACTAAAAATTTCAGAATTTTTTTCATAGGAAAAGGATGAATATCTTTAGGAAGTTTGCTTCCAAGAAGAACTCCAAGGGAGTTATTAGGGAGTCATCTGACAGTCATCTCCATACCCGGAGGTTGGTGTAGTTACGGTCGTGCGAATGGCCCCATAATCCGTTCATGGAAGGGGCCAGAATCCTTCAAGAGTTTGCACAATACACTGCTAATGCTGGCCTCACCGACTTCATTGCAGCTGAATGTGAATAGTATCATCTCCTCACAAATTCCTTTGTGCAAAACTTTCATTTCCATTCTGGGAATAATCCCCCTGAGGTGCAGTTTAATTTATATGCTGAAAACCATCATATACCACTTACTGAATTTTGCGACATATGCATGCTTCCTTCTTTACATGACCGTGGGGGATGAGAGAGGGGTATCGGGTGTCACTGCCACTAGCTTACATTTTCCTTCTTTACATGATTTTGCTCTATTTATTGCAAAGTGCTTACTTGCTAGAGAGAAAGTAGGTGCACTTAGCGCTCCAGAATTTGTAGTTTTCGTCGTGCACTTTATGGCGACAACACTTACAGCTTGGGAGCTATTGTGGCACGTCGCCTTCACATTAACAGATCCAAGGGTAAAATACATGGTGGTATTTATGTGATAACCCACAAGTGTAGGGGATCGCAACAACTTTCGAGGGTAAAGTATTCAACCCAAATTTATTGATTCGACACAAGGGGAGCCAAAGAATATTCTTGAGTATTAGCAGTTGAGTTGTCAATTCAACCACATCTGGATAATTTAGTGTCTGCAGCAAAGTGTTTAGTAGCAAAAGTGGTATGATAATAATAGTAATGGTAGCAAAAGTAAAGATAAATGTTTTTGGTTTTTTGTAGTATTTGTAACAGTAGCAACGGAAAAGTAAATAAGAGAAGAACAATATATGAAAAGCTCATAGGCAATGGATCAGTGATGGATAATTATGCCAGATGCGATTCCTCATGTAATAGCTATAACATAGGGTGACATAGAACTAGCTCCAATTCATCAATGTAATGTAGGCATGTATTCCGTAAATAGTCATACAGGCTTATGGAAAAGAACTTGCATGACATCTTTTGTCCTACCCTCCCGTTGCAGCGGGGTCCTTACGGAAACTAAGGGATATTAAGGCCTCCTTTTAATAGAGAACCGGGACAAAGCATTAGCATATAGTGAATACATGAACTCCTCAAACTACGGTCATCACTGAGAAGTATCCCGATTATTGTCACTTTGGGGTTGTCGGATCATAACACATAATAGGTGACTATAGACTTGCAAGATAGGATCAAGAACACACATATATTCATGAAAACATAATAGGTTCAGATCTCAAATCATGGCACTCGGGCCCTTGTGACAAGCATTAAGCATAGAAAAGTCATAGCAACATCAATCTCAGAACATAGTGGATACTAGGGATCAAACCCTAACAAAACTAACTTGATTACATGGTAAATCTCATCCAACCCATCACCGTCCAACAAGCCTACGATGGAATTACTCACGCACGGTGGTGAGCATCATGAAATTGGTGATGGAGGATGGTTGATGATGACGATGGCGATGAATCCCCCTCTCCGGAGCCCCGAACTAACTCTAGATTAGCCCTCCTGAGAGAGATTAGGGCTTGGCGGCGGCTCCGTGTCGTAAAACGCGATGAAACTTTCTCTCTGATCTTTTTCTCCCCGAGATGGAATATATGGAGTTGGAGTTGAGGTCGGTGGAGGTCCAGGGGGCCCACGAGATAGGAGGCCGCGCCCTAGGGGGGTGGTGCGCGCCCCCCTGTCTCGTGGACAGCCTGTGGGCCCCCTAGCATTAATTCTTTTTCCAAAAATTCTTATTAATTCCAAAAAGTGCCTCTGTGGATTTCCAGGACATTCCGAGAACTTTTCTTTTCTACACATAAAACAACATCATGGTAGTTCTGCTGAAAACAGCGTCAGTCCGGGTTAGTTTCATTCAAATCATGCAAGTTAGAGTCCAAAACAAGGGCAAAAGTGTTTGGAAAAGTAGATACGTTGGAGACGTATCAACTCCCCCAAGCTTAAACCTCTGCTTGTCCTCAAGCAATTCAGTTGATAAACTGAAATTGATAAAGAAAAACTTTTACAAATTCTGTTTGCTCTTGTTGTTGTAACATGAAACGCCAGCATGCAAGTTTCAGCAAATATTATGAACTAACCATACTCACAATGACACAACACATAGGTCTCACAATTACTCATATGAATAGCATAATCAGCTAGCGAGCCATAATAATAAAACTCGGATGACAACACTTTCTCAAAATAATTATAACATGATATAAAAAAATGGTATCTCGCTAGCCCTTTCTGAGACCGCAAAACATAAATGCAGAGCACCTTTAAAGATCAAGGACTGACTAAACATTGTAATTCATGGTAAAATCGATCCAATCAAGTCATACCCAATATAAACCAATATTAATGAATGCAAATGATAGTGTGCTCTCCAACGGGTGCTTTTAATAAGAAGGGTGATGACTCAACATAAAAGTAAATAGATAGGCCCTTCGCAGAGGGAAGCAGGGATTTGTAGAGGTGCCAGAGCTCAATTTTAAAATAGAGATTGAATAACATTTTGAGCGGCATACTTTCACTGTCAACGCAACAACTATGAGATGGTTGTATCTTCCATACTACATGCGTTATAGGCAGTTCCCAAACAGAATGGTAAAGGTTTATACTCCCCCAACCACCAACAAGCATCAATCCATGGCTTGCTCGAAACAACGAGTGCCTCCAACATTCAACAGCCCTGGGGGAGTTTTGTTTAATTATTTTGATTTGCTTTGATCTTTTTGGATCATGGGACTGGGCATCCCGGTTACCAGCCCTTTCTCATG
The DNA here is from genome assembly GCF_002162155.2 of Triticum dicoccoides. NCBI lineage: Eukaryota > Viridiplantae > Streptophyta > Magnoliopsida > Poales > Poaceae > Triticum > Triticum dicoccoides. Next base: position 313,564,766 of record NC_041385.1, on the reverse strand, counting down.
AATGAGGAGCGGAGTCCACTCCTCTTGAGAATAACCCACCTAGCATGGAAGATATAGGCAACCCTAGTTGTAACATGAGCTGCTCGAGCATACAAAACGGAATTTCATTTGAAGGTTTGGAGTTTGGCACATACAAATTTACTTGGAACGGCAGATAAATGCCGCATATAGGTAGGTATGGTGGACTCATATGGAACAACTTTGGGGTTTAAGGAGTTTGGAAGCACAAGCAGTATCCCCGCTTAGTACAGGTGAAGGCTAGCAAAAGACTGGGAAGCGACCAACTGAGAGAGCGACAACAGTCGTAAGCATGCATTAAAATTAATTCACACCGAATACAAGCATGAGTAGGATATAATCCACCATCCACATAAATATCATGAAGGATATGTTGATTTGATTCAACTATATGCATGAACATGTGCCAAGTCGAGTCACTTAATACATTCAAAGGAGGATACCATCCCATCATACCACATCATAATTATTCTAATAGCATGTTGGCACGCAAGGTAAACCATTATAACTCATAGCTAATCAAGCATGGCACAAGCAACTATAATCTCTAAATGTCATTGCAAATATGTTTACTTCATAATATCTGACTCAGAAACGATGAACTCATCATATTTACAAAAACAAGAGAAGTCGAGTTCATACCAGATTTTCTCATCCCAATAAGTCCATCATATATCGTCATTATTGCCTTTCACATGCATGACCGAACGATGTGTATAATAATAAGAGTGTACGTGCATTGGACTAAGCTGGAATCTGCAAGCATTCAACTCAAGAGAGAAGACAAAGTAATATGGGCTCTAAGTATAATAAACAATCATGCACATGAGAGCCACTAAGCATTATCAATATAGTCTTCTCGACCCCCAAAGGAAAGAAAAGAAATTAAAACTATTTACACGGGAAAGCTCCCAACAAGTAAGAAGAAGAAGAAGAAATTTTTTGGGTTTTCATTTTAATTTCTACTACAAGCATAGAATTTAAACTAACTATTTTTTTTGGTTTTTCTTAAAGTTTATCAAACACACAAGAAGAAAACTAGAAAAAGAAATTTGGACTAGCATGGATAATACAATGAAAGAGTATGAGCACCGACGACTAGTGTGTGAACATGAATGTAAAGTCGGTGAGAAATACGTACTCCCCCAAGCTTAGGCTTTTGTCCTAAGTTGGTCTAATACCAGGGACCGCCACTACTCTCTCTGGTGTAGTGGGAGGTGTAATCAGGATACCACTGGTTGGTCATCTCCGGATCCCACTGGACAGATGATGCACGATAAGGGTCCAGTTCAGGTTCCGGCTCAGGTTCAGGCTCTGGAGTGAAAGCTTGGGCTCGATGATTGTTCACCGCTTCCGGCGTGACAAGACGATTTTCTGCAAGCAAATCAAACAACAGAGGTGCAGGCAAGATAATAACCTCATTGTGTTTCTTATTAAATCTAAGTTTATACAATAGCATCTTCTCTTCATTGTCAATAATAAACTTATGTGCTACCATGCTCTTGTAATCTAAAATGTGAGGAGGTAATTTTGTCTCCTCCTCCTCATGGTGCCTAATGGGTATCTGAAAATGTTTAGCAAGACGTGCAGCATAGATACCTCCAAAAATGGGGCCTTTTGTATGATTCAGGGCTAATCATTTAGCAACGACGGCACGCATACTAAAAGTATTGTCCCCAAGCAAAGCATGTTGAAGAATGATAATATCAGGAATGCTCAAATTCCCACTATTTCCACGACCAATCAAGCATCTACTAGAAAATATAGCAAAATAGCGTAAAACAGGAAAGTGTATGCTAGAGACCTTCGCCTCGGAGCCCTTCTTTGGCTCCTATACAGCAATAGTATTAACAAAGCCACCCACATCTTCACGATGGGGTTCATCTAATTCTCCCTCATAAGGTATCCTACATACCGCACAAAAATGACGTAAAGACATTTCTTTGAATTCTTCATATAAATGAAATGATACTACAGACGGTGATTTCTTAGGATAATAATAAAAGTTTTGCACGAAAGTATTGGTAAGTAAGAGATACTGATCGATTCGGTCGTTGATAAAACCGGTGAGGCCTGCAGTCTCGATTAAAGCATAAAAGTCTTCATGAATTCCGGCTTCTTTCAAGAAATCCTCGCATGGCCATTCACATGACCATACTTCTGCTAAGCGAGGAAGATTATACTTGGCTTTTTCCTTCTCTTTGGCTTGTTTTTCCTGAGAGCTTTGGCTAGAAGAGCCTTTAAAGAGCCTCCTTAACATTTTCTGAAAGTTTCTGAAATTTTAGTAACTTCAAAATAAAAGTGAATAAAACTAAACAAGATTGATAGCAACTACTCCTACAAGTGCCTAGAGCCTATATCATGCATTGGAATTCTTGGGACCTCAAAAATTTAACATGCAAGCTCAAGAACATGGTCACCGAAGCAGCAAAAATTTGCAATGTATAAAGCACTAGAACAAAAACTAATTGGACCAATGGAGGAGTCACATACCAAGCAACAATCTCCCAAAGCAGTTTTGTGAATGAAGCTTTGAGCTAAGAGATCAAAAATCGCAGCAAAACGAGCTAGAACTCGTTCTTGAGTTGGATGGGGATTTTTTTGGGTAGAAGATGAAGTGTGTGGGTGCTCACATAAGTGGAGGGGGGCCACCAGGGGCCCACGAGGCAGGGGGGCGCGCCCTATAGGGGGGCGCCCTCCTCTCTCGTGGCCTGGTGCTTGCCCCTCCTGCAGTGTTTTCAGTGCCTAAAAACCTCAAATATTCCAGAAAAAATCATACTAAATTTGCGGGACATTTGGAGCACTTTTATTTTCGGACTATTTTTTAATGCACGGATAATTCTGAAAACAGACAGATAATACTATTTTTGCTTTATCTATTCTAAATAACAGAAAGTAAAAAAAGAGTACAGAAGGTTGTGCCTTCTAGTTTCATCCATCTCGTGATCATCAAAATGAAGCCACTAACAAGGTTGATCAAGTCTTGTAAACAAACTCATTCCGAATAACACGGAACCGGAGAAATTTCGAATAGCACTAAGTTACCTCAACGGGGATATGAAAATCCCCAACAATAAGAATATCATACATTTTCTTGACAGTAGGGAGAGGAAATTCAAACCTCCAAAAATAATAGTTGGAACTTTTTCAATTGAATTGATACTATGAACTTGAGATTGTTTCCTTGGAAAGTATACCGTATGCTCATTACCATTAACATGAAAAGTGACATTGCCTTTGTTGCAATCAATAACAGCCCCTGCAGTATTAAGAAAATGTCTACCAAGGATAATAGACATACTATCGTCCTTGGGAATATCAAGAATAACAAAGTCTGTTAAGATAATGACATTTGCAACTACAACAGGCACATCCTCACCAATACCGATAGGTATAGCAGTTGATTTATCAGCCATTTGCAAAGATATTTCAGTAGGTGTCAACTTATTCAATTCAAGTCTACGATATAGAGAGAGAGGCATAACACTAACACCGGCTCCAAGATCACATAAATCAGTTCTAACATAGTTTCCTTTAATAGAGCATGGTATAGTTGGTACCCACGGATCTCTAATTTTCTTTGGTATTCCACCCTTAAAAGTGTAATTAGCAAGCATGGTGGAAATTTCAGCCTCTGGTATCTTTCTTTTGTTTGTAATGATATCCTTCACATACTTAGCATAAGGATTTACTTTAAGCATATCAGTTAAGCGCATACGTAAGAAAATAGGTCTAATCATTTCAGCAAAGCGCTCAAAATCCTCATCATCCTTTGACTAGGATGGTTTAGGAGGAAAGGGCATGGGTTTCTGAACCCATGGTTCTCTTTCTTTACCATGCTTCCTAGCAACAAAATCTCTCTTATCATAACGTTGATTCTTTGATTGTGGGTTATCAAGATCAAGAACAGGTTCAATCTCTACATCGTTGTTTTTGCTAGGTTGAGCATCAAAATGAACATTATCATTAACATTATCACTAGGTTCATATTCATCACCTGATTGTGTTTCAGCATCAGAAATAGAAATATCATTAGGATTCTCAGGTGTGTCTACAGTAGGTTCACTAGAAGCATGCAAAGTCCTATCGTCTTTATTTTTCTTCTTTTTAGAAGAACTAGGTGCCTCTAAATTATTTCTCTGAGAATCTTGCTCGATTCTCTTAGGGTGGCCTTTAGGATACAAAGGTTCCTGAGTCATTCTACCAGTTCTAGTAGCCACTCTAACAACAAAGTCATTTTTACTATTTAATTCCTCAAGCAAATCATTTTAAGCTTGAAGTACTTGCTCAGCTTGAGTAGCAACCATAGAAGCATATTTGCTAACGCGGTGAAGTTCATCTTTAACCCTAGCCAGATTATTGCCTACGCGTCCTATATCGAAAGCATTATTCTTTAACTCTCTACCAACATAAGCATTAAAACTTTCTTGTCTAGCCATAAAATCATCAAATTCATCTAAGCATGGGCTATGCAATTTAGTAGAGGGTATTTCAACTTTATCATACCTATAGAGAGAATTTACCTTTACTACCTGTGTCGGGTTATCAAGACAATGTGGTTCTTCAGGTGGTAAATTAAGACCATGTATTTCTTCAATAGGAGGTAAATTCTTAACATCTTCAGCTTTAATACCTTTTTCTTTCATTGATTTCTTTGCCTCTTGCATATCTTCAGGACTGAGAAATAAAACACCTCTCTTCTTTGGAGTGGGTTTAGGAATAGGCTCGGGAGTTGGCTCAATTGGTTCAGGAATTACTTCAGGAATTGGCTCGGGAAGAGTCCAACTATTTTCATTAGTCAACATATTATTCAATAGTATTTCAGCTTCATCGACTGTTCTTTCCCTGAAAACACAACCAACACAACTATCCAAGTAGTCCTTGGAAGCATCGGTTAGTCCATTATAAAAGATATCAAGTATTTAATTTTTCTTAAGAGGATGATCAGGCAAAGAATTAAGTAACCGGAGAAGCCTCCCCCAAGCTTGTGGGAGACTCTCTTCTTTGATTTGCACAAAATTATATATTTCCCGCAAGGCAGCTTGTTTCTTATGAGCAGGGAAATATTTAGCAGAGAAGTAATAAATCATATCCTGGGGACTACGCACACAACCAGGAGCAAGAGAATTATACCAAGTCTTAGCATCACCCTTTAATGAGAACGGAAATATCTTAAGGATATATAAATAGTGATACTTCTCATCATTAGTAAACAGGGTGGCTATATCATTCAACTTGCTAAGATGTGCCACTACAGTTTCAGATTCAAGGCCATAAAAAGGATCAGATTCAACTAAAGTAATAATCTCAGGATCAACAGAGAATTCATAATCCTTATCAGTAACACAGATAGGTGAAGTAGCAAAAGTAGGATCGGGTTTCATTCTAGCATTAAGAGACTGTTGCTTCCATTTAGCTAACAATTTCTTACGATCATTTCTATCATTGCAAGCAAGAATTTCGCTAGCAGCTTCTTCATTCATAACATAACCCTTAGGAACAACATGTAATACATAATCATTGGGGGAACCTTCATCATCACTATCATCAATAATAGGTTCTTCAGTAATATCATTCCCCCTAACTCTAGCAAGTTGTTCATCAAGAAATTCACCTAATGGCAAAGTAGTATCACGCACAGAAGTAGTTTCATCATGCATAGAAGAAGTGGCATCATCAATAACATGCAACATATAAGAATTCATAGCAGTAGTAGGTTTAGGTGTCGCAAGCCTACTAACAACGGAAGGATAATCTAGTGCAGAGCTAAATGGCAGTTCCTTACCTCCCCTTGTAGTTGAGGGCAAAATCTTGGTTTTAGCGTCTTTCAAGTTCTTCATAGTGATCAACAGATATAAATCCCAAGTGACTCAGAGGATAGAGCTATGCTCCCCGGCAACGGTGCCAGAAATTAGTCTTGATAACCCACAAGTGTAGGGGACCGCAACAGCTTTTGAGGGTAAAGTATTCAACCCAAATTTATTGATTCGACACAAGGGGAGCCAAAGAATATTCTTGAGTATTAGCAGTTGAGTTGTCAATTCAACCACACCTGGATAACTTAGTGTCTGCAGCAAAGTGTTTAGCAGCAAAAGTGGTATGATAATAATAGTAACGGTAGCAAAAGTAAAGATAAATGTTTTGGGGGTTTTGTAGTATTTGTAACAGTAGCAACGGAAAAGTAAATAAGCGAAGAACAATATATGAAAAGCTCATAGGCAATGGATCAGTGATGGATAATTATGACGGATGCGATTCCTCATGTAATAGCTATAACATAGGGTGACACAGAACTAGCTCCAATTCATCAATGTAATGTAGGCATGTATTCCGTAAATAGTCATACGCGCCTATGGAAAAGAACTTGCATGACATCTTTTGTCCTACCCTCCCGTTGCAGCGGGGTCCTTAAGGAAACTAAGAGATATTAAGGCCTCCTTTCAATAGAGAAACGGAACAAAGCATTAGCATATAGTGAATACATGAACTCCTCGAACTACGGTCATCACCGAGAAGTATCCTGATTATTTTCACTTCGGGGTTGTCGGATCATAACACATAATAGGTGACTATAGACTTGCAAGATAGGATCAAGGAACACACATATATTCATGAAAACATAATAGGTTCATATCTGAAATCATGGCACTCGGGCCCTAGTGACAAGCATTAAGCATAGCAAAGTCATAGAAACATCAATCTCAGAACATAGTGGATACTAGGGATCAAACCCTAACAAAACTAACTTGATTACATGGTAAATCTTATCCAACCCATCACCGTCCAGCAAGCCTACAATGGAATTACTCACGCACGGCGGTGAGCATCATGAAATTGGTGATGGAGGATGGTTGGTGATGACGACGTCGGCGAATCCCCCTCTCCGGAGCCCCGAATGGACTCTAGATCAGCCCTCCCGAGAGAGATTTGGGCTTGGCGGCGGCTCCGTGTCATAAAACACGATGAAACTTTCTCTCTGATATTTTTCTCCCCTAGACGGAATATATGGAGTTGGAGTTGAGGTCGGTGGAGGTCCAGGGGGCCCACGAGATAGGAGGTCGCGCCTTAGAGGGGCGCCCCCTGTCTCGTGGTCAGCCTATGGGCCCCCTGGCATTAATTCTTTTGCCAAAAATTCTTATTAATTCCAAAAAGTGCCTTCGTGGATTTCCAGGACATTCCGAGAACTTTTCTTTTCTACACATAAAACAACATCATGGTAGTTGTGCTGAAAACAGCGTCAGTCCGGGTTAGTTTCATTCAAATCATGCAAGTTAGAGTCCAAAACAAGGGCAAATGTGTTTGGAAAAGTAGATACATTGGATACGTATCATTATGCTACTCGCTTAGAGAATCACTTTAACATTCAGATACGATAGCATGATTATCCTTTGACCAAGGTTTACCTAGATCGAGCGGCTATGGAAGACCACCAGTTTATTGCTGCCGATTACCCTGATATTCCTATTCCTTATAACTTAGTTTTTAGTGTGGTAACGCGTGATATTATTCCATTGCCTGCACCTTCTTTGTTTGACTCTATTGCCAGGCACAGATACATGATTATGCCCAAGGACATCGTTGCTTACTGGAACAACCTGGCTACAGCATAAGAGGAGCCTCAGTACTGGGACCCTCAGGTGCCCGCTCGCTAGCACTTCAACATAGGACCTCATGGCTTCTACGACTGATGATTACCAAGTTAGGTCAAAAGCCTAATCTTGGGGGAGTATGTATTCTCATCGACATTACGTTCATGTTCGCACACTTCATTCCAGTTGTCGGTGTTCACACTTTTTCATTGTATTATCCATGCTAGACTTATTTTCTCGCTTTCTTCTTGTGTGTTTGAAAACTTTGAGAAAACCAAAAAATATATTTCTTGCTTCTTTTTGATTTTTCTTCCTAGTTTAAATTGTTGTAACACTAAAGAGAAAACCCAAAAGGATTTCTTTGTTCTTCTTTTACTTGTTGGGAGTTTCCCGTTTCTCGTTTTTGCTTTTCCCTTTTTATTTGCTTGTTTACAAAAAACCAAAAACTCCAAAAATATTTTAGTGTGTTTCTCTGATTTTCTTTTCTTTTTATTGAGTCATACCGAGGAGAAGACCATGATGAAAATGTTGAGTGGCTCTCATATGCATTATTGTTGATCTGACGAAGAGTCCATATTACCTTGTCTTCTCCTTTTGAATAAAATGTTTGCAGATTTTAGCTTAGTCCACGACACTCTTGCATTATTATTATTTTCAAATCGTTCGGTCATGAAAGTGAAAGGCAATAATGACGATATTCGATGAACTGGCCATGGCAGAGAGAAATGGGTATGAAATCGACTTGTTCTGTTCATGTAAATATGTTTATCGTAGTATCCATGATTCAGCCTATTATGATCAAACATGTTTGCAATGACATTTAGAGATTATAGTTTCTCATGCCATGCATAAGTAGCTAGGAGTGGATAATGATTTATCTTGGATGTTAACATTGCGTTAAAATGATTGTGATGTGGTATGATGATATGGTATCCTCCTCTGAACGTTCGAGTGGCTTGACTTGGCATATGTTCATGCATGTAATTGAATCAAAACCAACATAGCCTCTATGATATTTATGTTCATGGTGTTCATATCCTACTCATGCTAGTATCCAATGTTACTTATGCATAATGCATGTTCATGACCGTTGTTGCTCTCTAGCTGGCTGCTTCTCAACCTATTTGCTAGCCTTCGCCTGTACTAAGTGGGAATTCTGCTTGTACATCAAAAACTCGAAACCCAAGTTATTCGAGATGAGTCCACCATACCTACCTATATGCGGTATTACCCTATCATCCTAAGTAAATTTGCATGTTCCACCTCTAAAAACTTCAAATAAATATCCCTTTTGTGTGCCTGGATCGTTCATAGAGCAACAGGAGGTAGTTGGTATCTTCCATGCTAAGCGGGTTATTCTCAGGATGGGTGTTTATTCACTCACCATTGCATGAGAAAAGGGGCGGTAATAGGGATTCCCAGTCCCAAATTGCAAAAAGAACTTATAAATAATCAAATAAAAACTCCTATGGAGCAATAACCTTACTTTATCGCTTGGGAACCGCTCCTAATGTGTTCAGCATGGAAGATACTGATAACTGATGGTCGCGAAGTAAACAAGAAGGGTGCATGTCTCAAAATTTCATTTACCTCTATTTTAAAAACTTGAGCTCTGGCAGCTCTGCAAATCACTGCTTCCCTCTGCGAAGGTACTATCTATTTACTTTTAGGTTGTGTCATCACCCTCTCAAATGAGCGCCAGAACCTGAGAGCACTTTTGTCATGCTGATGCATTGTGTGTAGCTAATGTTGGGTGCATCATGACTAGATCTTTTCTACCATGAATTAAAATGTTTAGTCGTTGCTTGAACTTTGGGGGTGCTCTGCATTTATGTTTTGCGGTATCAAAAAGGGCTAGCAAGATACGACTATTGTCATATTGTATCATGGTTGTTTTAACAATGTGTTGTTGTTTGAGATGTATTATTATTTCTCACTAGTTGATTGTGTCATTGATATGAGTTAATATAATTTTAAGAGTTATTGTCGACATGGTTAGTTATAATCTTTGCTGAAAACCTGGGTGCTCTTTAAGCTTATTTATGGAAACAAGAGCAAAAGAGTTTGTAAAATTTTTTATTTTTCACTTTTAGTTTATCAACTGAATTGCTTGAGGACAAGCAAAGGTTTAAGCTTGGGGGAGTTGATACGTCTCCATCGTATCTACTTTTCCTAACACTTTTCCTCTTGTTTTGGACTCTAATTTGCATGATTTGAATGAAAGTAACCCGGACTGACTTGTTTTCAGCAGAACTACCATGGTGTTGTTTTTGTGCAGAAATAAAAGTTCTCGGAATGGAATGAAACTTTGCGAGGAATTTTTATACAATAAAAGAGAATTCTGGAGCCAAGAACCACCGGAGGGGGCACCTGAGTGGGCACAACCCACCAGGGCGCGCCACCCCCTCCAAGCGCGCCTAGGTGGGTTGTCCCCACCTGGTGGCGCCGCAGACCCTGAAGCCGACGCTATAAAATCCAATTTTTCCATAAAAATTCAGGGAGAAAGAATTATCACGTTTCACAAGACAGAGCCATCACTGTGTCCTATTCTTCATTGGGAGGCCAGATCTGGAGTCCGCTTTGGGCTCCAGAGAGGGGGATCTTCGATCTTCGTCATGACCAACCTTTCTCCATCGCCAATTCCATGATGCTCCTCACCGATAGTGAGTAATTCCTTCGTAAGCTCGATGGTCGGTGAGGAGTTGGATGAGATTCATCATGTAATTGAGTCAGTTTTGTTAGGGATTGATCCCTAGTATGCATTATATTCTGAGATTGATGTTGCTAGACATGCTTAATGCTTGTCACTTTGGGCCTGGGTGCCATGATTTCATATCTGAACCATTTATGTTATCACCATTATATCCATGTTCTAGATCCTATCTTGAAAGTTATAGTCACCTACTACATGTTATGATCCGGCAACCCCAGAGTGACAATAGTCAAGACCACTCCCGGTGAGGACGGTAGTTTGAGGAGTTCATATATTCACCTTGTGGTAATTCTTTGTTCCGGTTCTCTATTAAAAGGAGGCCTTAATATCCCTTAGTTTCCAATAGGACCACGCTGCCACGGGAGGATAGGACAAAAGATGTCATGCAAGTTCTTTCCATATGCACGTATGACTATTTACGAAATACATGCCTACATTACATTTATGAACTGGAGCTAGTGTTGTTCTTGCTAAGTTAGTACTGCTATTGTTACTATTGCACTTGCTACAAAATCACTGTTATCACTGTTACCGTTACTATTGTTGTTGTTACTACTATCATACTACTTTGCTACTGATCACTTTGCTACAGATAATTAATCTCCAGGTGTGGTTGAATTGTGTAACATCCCAAATTTTCAATTTGGAATGTTATAAATAGATCATCATTGCATATCATATTTTATTGCATTTTGGCTTGATCCTACAAATTCTACGCAACTCAAGGACCCACGGAGAGAGTTGGGGATTATTTTTCATATTTGAGTTTTCTCAAATTTTGAAAAGAGGATCAATTGGTTTTGATAATTTTTCTTTCCTAATATTTCTAAAATAAAAATATATGAGAGGAGATAAAATTACTTCTCCAAAATAAATGAAATATTAGAGGAAAAATATTAAAATCATTTTTAGTATTTTATTTGGGTTTTATTGCAATTTTAGTTGAATTAGAAAAATTGCACGTTTTCAAAATGGCATACTTTAGGCCAAGAAAATGTTCATCTTGTTCTAAATATTTTATTTAGACGATGAAAATTTGTTTTGGCTTTTTTAGATTTTATTTATTTTTCTAGGATTTATTTTTGGCGGAACGTTATTTAAAAAAAAAACTCCGCGCGCCAGATTGGGCCGAAGGGCCAGCCGAGCCGGGCCAAGCCCGCGCCGCCGCCGCCTTCCCCGCGGGAGGAGGAGTCCTCCTCGCGGTCCTCGCCGAGTCCGGCTGGCGCACGAGGCCGACCCCGACCCGGCGCCCCCTCCTCCAAGTCTGCGCCCCCCTCCTCTTAAATAGCCACCGCCGCCGCCCTCCACCACCACCCGAGCCGCCCTGCCAAACCCCGCCGCTGCTTGCCGCTGCCGCTCGCCACTGCTGCCGCCTAGCGCCACCGCCGCCGCCTGCCGTTGCCACCCCGCCGCGATTATTTTCGATCGCAAATTTCTACCCTGATGTTCGTTTTAGTTTATCTTTTCGCTTGTTTATCGGAATCAGGCGATTCAAGCGCCTAGAGTTTCGTCTCAAAACCCTCTTTCCATTTAACCAACTTAAACATGTTTTTTCTACTATAAAATTTAACTTAAGTCCAGATTAGTAAATGAAGCTTGTTTCTTCCGCAGTTTGAGTTTCGTTGCTTCATTTGATTTTATTGTTTTCACAAACCAGAGTTCTTAAGTTGAACTTTCTAGTTAGATCTCTTATTTGAGTTTTACCCGTGATTCTAATTGAGTGCTTATTGTATGCTTGTTTGTTTGCGATAGAGTACCCGGAGTGCAAAGCGTGGTACTATGAGTCTCTAGGTTTCGCGGATCATCAGCAAGGCAAGTAACACTTTGATCATACCTCTTTACTACCCAGTTTTATTGCATTATATCAATCCTCAAACATTTGCATGATTAGGATTAATGCGTGGGTTTTGGGAAGTAGATGAGGTAGTACCTATTGTCCTGTTTATTAACAAACCCTTGGGAGTTACTTCTACATTACTTATATTGCTATGCTATGCTTGTAGACGTGGATTGGGTGAGTGTATTTATGACAGATGTGAGTATTGTTATTTAATATTTAACTTAAGGTAGCAACTTTAATACACATCTAGGTGGATTTAGGCACTTGGGGAACCCAATGTTGCCTGTATTTTTGGAAATTCTGGGGTACCGTGTGATTCTCCTATGGACTGCCACCCAGGATCAAAGGGATCATAAGATTATTCATGCTAGAAACTTCCGTGTGCAGTCACAAGCTATTATGGGCTCTATCATAGTTGAGTAAGTTGCAAGACCTCTTTCAGTGGTGGGCTAGCAGATGTAGGGGAAAGTAGGTGTAACTGTCCACCCGGAGTACAAAGTTATTGTTTCAGAAAGACTATGTCTCATTTATCCGACCATGGATGTATTCGAGGCTTGTGGGGAAAAGTGCGCAAACCTCTGCAGAGTGTACAAACTAATCATGGTTAGCCGTCTCCCCGGTTATGGACGTTTTGAGTATATAGTTCTTGAATTATCATGTGGATCTCATCACTCTTAATATAATTTGTTTGGGTTTAATGATGATGCTTAATTGGGATTGAGTTGGGTGAACCTTCTCAATGTTTAACAACCACCATGATAGTTAAATAAAATTTATTCCTTTGTTGTAGGGAAAAAATGGCTTTATGCAAAACTGTAACCATAGAGCTTTCCACCAGCCATATATGCATGTAGTGATAGCATTATTCTGTTCATTTTTCTCTTGCATTACATTGCCAGCATATTCCATGTGCTGACCCATTTCAGGCTGCAACGTTCATGTTGCAGACTTTTCAGACAACGAGTAAGGTGCCTTAGGTCGTGATCTTTCACTCAGTGATGCCGTTGGAGTTGATGGACTCACTTTATCTTCCAGGCCTTCCGCTGTTATCGTATTTAGATGGCCTTAAGCCATATTTATTGTAATAAGTTCTCTTTTGAGACATTTTGAAAGTGCGTTATATCGACTACAGGGGGGGTGAATAGGCGATTTTTATAAATTCTTCACTGAGGAATTTGCCGGTGAGGAAATTCCTAAATGAAGAACTACTAGCAGCGGAATAAGTACTCAGAAGTAAACATAACAGAACACAAGCATAGTCATCATGGCGAGATGAAGACAAACACAGAGTATGGAAAGCGTAAACACAGGATAACACAAGAAACAAGACGGACAGACTGAAGAAATTGATCTAAGGAAATTGAGAAAGTCTTCAGTCAAAGTCTTCAAACAGATATGAACAGGCACACAACAACAAACATGAGGAAATGAAAGAGTTGAGGAAATAGAACCAGTAGGCTTGGTGAAGACAATGATTTGGTAGACCAGTTCCAACTGCTGTCTCAGTTGTACATCTGGTTGGAGTGGCTGAGTATTTCTCCTTGAGCTAAGGTCACACAGACCTCGCCCAATCACTCGTGGTAAGTCTTCAAGTGAATTCCGAACCTTCACAAACTCGGTCACCCGGCGATGCACAATTCCTCTTGGATGCTCTAGACCTTGACGCCTAACCGTCTAGAAGAAGCACAGTCTTCAAAGGTAACAAGCGTCGGATCCACGCAGGATCAATCTCTTCAGTGATGCTAAATCACTTTGGGTTTGTAGGTGTTGGGTTTTGGGTTTTCCTCACTTGATGATTTTCGCTCAAAGTCCTCGCAGGATGGGATGCTCTCAATTGACAAGTGTCAGTTTCTCTCGGAGTAGCCAACCAGCTAGTGGTTGGGCAGCTATTTATAGCCTAGGGAGCAGCCCGACATGATAAGACATAAATGCCCTTGTCTAATATGACCGTTAGGTGGATAGATATTTTGGAACCGTTGGCGCATAGCACAGCAACGGTCGGAATTTTGACTATCAAAATCCTCAGGGCTATCATGTTCCTCGCTATGTAGGTAATTCACACTAGTGAATTCCTAACTCCTTAGTCAGAACAAATTCCTCAGAGACCAGAAGAACTTCGTCTCTATCACTGAAGAATATGACTGAACTGTATGAGATTTCCAATGGCTTCACTCGAAGGGATTGGTAGGTGTAGGATTTTGAGTTGAGCATCACATGGAAATTTTTCCTTATTATTTCCTCGACCCCCTTTAACAGTACGGTGTTTCCTATGACTCAAGAAAGAGAAAATGAAACTAAGAAAACAAAAGTCTTCATGCTTCATGTTCCTCGAATGAATACCAAGTCTTCAAGGTCACACCAATTTCTTCACTTTCAAAGTCTTCAGAAAGTCTTCAGATATCCAAAGTCTTCAGACGAAGAACTTCATTTTTAGGGGTCGACTTTCTCTGTAAATATCAAACTCCTCATAGACTTATAGACCTGTGTACACTCACAAACGCATCAGTCCCTTAACCTATAAGTCTTCAATACACCAAAATTAGTAAGGGGCACTAGATGCACTTACAATCTCCCCCTTTTTGGTGATTGATGACAATATAGGTTAAGTTTTCAACGGGGATAAATATATGAATTGTAAATACTGATGTTGAGGAATTTGATTGCAAGATATAGCAGAACTCCCCTTGGAGATGTGCTTAGTGAGGAATTTGCTGTTGAAGCAATGCACACTTGAAGAGTATAATCATGGAGATCTCCCCCTATATCTTGTAATTCATACACGCATTTGATATATAATATGAAGAATTTGAAATGCATGATGAAATATGGTGACCGATGTAATTCAGCATGCATGCATTAACATTAATGAGGAATAAGCATGCAGAAGAACACAACAAAAGTATCAGGTCACCATAGAGTTTAAGATTACAACTCGATCCAACAAAGTCATCAAAAGAACGAGAGCTGTAACTTAGCAAAAAAAACGCCCATATAAGATAAACCCGCTTGAAGACTAACTCAAATTTCTCCCCTTTAGCCATCGAATGACCAAAAGGGTTGAAACTGAGGACTAACGCCCCTGAAGAATATCATGTTGATGGAGGAGCGCCAGCGCTGTCAGGGTCTTGAGTCGATGTAGGGCCTGCTGCAGTGTCGTCCAAGTCTTCATACTCGTCCGTGGCACGTGATGAAGAATATGAGCTGGCCACCACGGAAGGAACCTTGACCCTCTTGAATTTCTTCGGTGGACGTGCAGACCAGTCAAAGTCTTCCTTGAAGCCCATTTGCTTCAGATCTTATTCACCATATAGATGAGACAGAATAGCCCAGGTGCGATCAAACACTTCATGGAGGTAGTAGTGGTTTTTCTTCACTGCATTATGTGTGGAAGTCATGTTGTGAAGAATAGAACCAAACTGACGCTTAACCCACTTGTGGTTGCGATCCACCTTCTGGTGAAGACTTATCAGCAATTCGTGATCAGTCAGCACACGAGGAGCAGTAGCTTGAGGACTTGTCTTGGTAGCATTGGTAGCAGTATCATGAGTGGCAGAGTCATCATTGGTGGAGTAAGATGCAGCTTTGCGGAACTGACCATCCAATGGACGAGTGCCTTCATCGATCACGGCTGGTGACTTGCCCTTCTCATCAGATGAGGAAATTGTCCTCTTGAGGACTTTGAGAGGAGGCAAGTAGCTGAGGTGATTCTGAAAATCAGCCTTGTAGTTGAGTGAAGACCTTGTTCTGAGGAATCTCATGATCCACGGCGCGTAAGGCTTCAGCTCAAATGGAGAAAGTGCAACATTCGCCAGAGTCCTCATGAAGAAATCATGATAATTGATGGGGATGCCATGCATGATGTTGAAAAGCATATTCTTCATCATTCTGATAATTCTTCATCGCATGAGTCATGGCCTTTGATGGGACTCATGGTCTTCATCAGAATGCGGTAGATTGTCCTTGGCACATAGAGCAATTCCTTCACGAGGAATTTGGTCCTTGGAGCTTGTCCTGGCTTCAGCGGCTTCATGAGCACTTGCATATAGTGATCGATGAGTTCAGGCTCATCATACAGACAACGAGCACCGTAAAGTGGAGGACTGATTGGTAGGGCACGAAGCAATTCAGTGGCTGGTGCCTTGTAATGAGTGTTTTCCTTCATCCAGTCCAGCACCCACGAGTTGACGTCAGCAGCATCACCTGTGATATGCAAAGTTGCATAGAACTGAAGAATGAGTTCTTCATTCCAATCAACAATGTCAGAGCAGAAATTTAGCAAGCCAGCGTCATGAATCATGTTGAGGACTTGAGAGAAGCACGGCATGGATTCCATGTCTACATGAGGAATATGCTCATGATCGAAGACTTTGTCCTTGTTGTAAAGCACTAAGGAATAGAAGTTTGCCTGGCTGGCAGTCCAGAAACGCTTCCTTCTAAGACGAGCATTGTCATAGGGGTTGAAGTCAGTGAAGAACACGTGCTCGCCGAAGAAATCATCAGGCTTGAATTTTTGCTTCTTAGAGAAAGGATCCTTTGGCTTGGGCTGAGGAGTGTCAGTCAGTTGTAGCACCACTTCAGGAATCGCAATCTCAGGTTCCTCATGCTAAGGAATTTCAGGCTCTTCTTCAGCTTCAGCCTGGGTCGTCAATTCTTCATTTACAATTTCTTCAGCACTACTGGCTGGAATTTCTTCATGAACACTTGGGGTTGCATGAGGTTCTTCAGATCCCATTTGCACTTCAGTGGCGGCAGGGGACTGAGGAATAGCTTGAAGGGGAGTGAACATTGGAGAGTAGGGATGTTGACTGTCCCAAAATTCATCATTGAGCACAGGAGTGGTACTGCCAATGTCCACATCCTCCTCTTCAATTTCTTCAACACCTGCCTCTTCAGCAGTAAACTGAGGCAAAGGTGAGGAAATTATTGGGGTTGAAGGGATCTTATCCAGTTCAATTTCTTCGTCCAACTGCTCTGAAGAAGCAGTAGAAGGAGTTTCTTCATCAGATTCATCAGGAATCACATAGTCTTCACCAAAAGGAACAAGGTCCTTTGATGGCATTGATGAAACTGGAACGACATCAATTGGATTATCAATCGAACTGATCAGAGTCTTCATCTTCTTCGGAGCTAAAGAATTTGATGAAGCTGATGCCTTACTTTTCTTCACTGTTGCACGTTCTGCAGCCTTGGACTTCTTTGCATCTGATGCAGATGGAAGGATTGGAGTTGGTGTAGGCGCAGGAGGTGCAGAGGACATTGGTTCATTTTTCCTCAGGCATAATTGATGCAGTTGCCCTGACTTGTTCACTTTCTCCAGGGGCACCACTAGTGGATGCCCTGGCAATTTCTTCAGCGGCTGGAATGGAGTCATTAGCCCTGGCACTCTCATTTTCTTCAGCAGCCTGATTGTCATCAGCGGTGCTGGCATTTTCTTCAGTAGGCTGAGCAGATGCCTCAGCCTGAGTAACTTCAACGTGCACAGGTGGAGCAGCACTTGAAGTGAATTTCTTTGTCAGATTGATGAAACGCACCTTGGCGCCCTTCCAGTCAGCATAATAGCGATCAAATTCATCACTCAATTGCTTTATTTCAACTTGCAGAGCAATGAGTTGATCTGGGGTGAGAGTGAGGACATTGTCCTTGAGGTAGCGCTGTTTCTTGTACTGCGCTTTCTTCAGACTTCTGCCTTGTTCGAACTTCCATTTCTCTTCTTCAATGAAGGCAGTGAGGACATGGCTTTGACCAGGAGTGAGGTTCAACTCCAGCAAAGGCGTGTTGGGGTCCTTGTGCCATAAGTCAATGAAATCAAGGATCAGCTTGGGATCCAACATTAGTGGCACATTGCTGCCTTTGGCTCTAGTGGCCCTAGCTTGCCTGTTTCTGATGATTTCGTCAAGTTCTTCATCATCAGCCTCATCATCATCAGAAGGTACATGGAAGGCGACATGCTTCTTGTGAGGACTTGGGCAAGTGCCTCGTCTAGCAGTGGCCTTTTTCTTCAGCAGAGAGGGACCAGCTGAGGAATTTTGAGCAGCAGAGGAGCTTGCAGATGCTCCTCAGGCAATAGAGAAGCCTTGAGTCCTTTGGCATGTGGTGAGATGCACAGGTGCTGAGGATTTTGTCAAAGCAGCTAAAAACTTTGATGGAGGAGCTGAGGACTTGGAAGGAGCAGTCTGAGGAATTTGTCGTGAGGGCTTTGAGGAATGTGGCCTTGATGGCATAGCAGAGGAGCTTGGCCGTGAGGGCATTGAAGGTGAAGCACTGGACTTGTGTGCAGGCTTCTTGGGCATAGCCTTCTTGGGCTGACTGGCAGAGGCCTCAGCAGAGGCAGCAGCAGCAGCAGCAGTGTCAGCGTTGAATTTCCTCACTGCTTCCTTTGCTTGCTTAGCCAGTTTGGCTTGGCGCTTTGCCCATTCGTCAGGATAATCCTCACCGCGCTTGAGGCTAGTGGGATCTGCCAACTGGCCTGGTGCCAATGGAGGTCTTGGGCATGGGGGGTTGAGTGCAAATTTCTTCATGTACTAGGGAGTTACATACCTGTACTCCCTCCATTCCCGTGCCCATCTCCTTTCAATCCACTGTATGCGCACCTTGCGCTGATTTTTGTTCTCCTTACCAAACTTGGCCTCATCAGGTGTGCAATAGCCTGCGTAAATGTCCTCAGGGATCTCAAAAGCAGTCATGAACTCAGGCTTCTTTCCTCCCTTCTGTGGCTTCTTTCCATCTGCCATTTTCTTCAGTTGAGGAATTAGAACAATCAAATTCTCTGAAGAAGTATGCAACTTTTCTTCGAGGAACGTTGCAAATGAGTTAAGTTGATGAGAACCTAGTGAATCATCAGCGGACATTTGTACCTGTGAACAGAGTGTAGTTGTGAGGAATTTGGAGAGGTCAATATGCATTCTCAGAGGGTTTTTTCAAAAGGAACAAGTTTGAGGAATTTGACCAGATGAGTCTTGAGGAATTTCACTAAGCATTCTTTGTCTTAGGTTCCAGAGTTGTATAGATTGAAAATCCACACAATTGAGGAATCTTGAAGAAAATCATAGCTTAGAGAAACGAATCAAGAACAGATGACATGTGAGGTGTTTGTGTGTGTGAATAATTGAAGAATAAACACCTTTGAAGATTTTCAGAAAAAACTTGAGAATCAAAGCGAGCAGTTAAAAGTAACTTTTAATTACCCGAAGTGAAGAACACGACGAACTGGGAAGAACAGATGTGAAGTTCGTCAGTTCAGATCTTCCATGCCCTAACTTGGCGGAGGAAGACGGCTACGGCGGCGGCGGAGTGAAGATTTCCACGACCGGCGCGAGTACGACGGTGACGAGGTCGAGGCAGTGAAGCTCTTCCTCAACGGCGACGATGGAGTAGCGGTGGAGCTAGGGTTTGAGAAGCTCGAGCGGGAGAGAGAGAGTTCGCGCGGAGTAAAGGAAGTGAGGAAGGGGTGAGGGGGTATTTATAGTCGCAGTGAAAAACTGTTTGCCCGAAGATTTAGGACGAAGGTGCCCCCGACCCTTCTCATTTGCATGACATGTGTCACCCACGTACTGTGAGGTGGCGATCGTGTAGGATCGTGGGTGCATAGATAATTATATCATGGGATGCGGAATGGTTTGAGCGGCAAAAGCCGAAAATTCAGATAAGATAAGTTTTGAAGTTCCATTCGCAATTTCTTCAGCTGTCAAGGACACAGTGAAGAATTTGAATGAGTTTCAAATAGAACACATATGAGGAATTTGTGAATAGACTGGATTGAGTTTAGCATAGAGGGGGAAGGGTCCGATCACATTCACTTAGCAGAAGAAATCAACTAGAAGAAATAACCATAAGTGAATGTTGTAGAGGACTTAAAACTCATATATATATATATATATATATATATATATATATATATATATATATATATATATATATATATATATATATATATATATATTCGAATGAAGAACAACACCGGGAAGACTGAAGACAATACAAAGTTGAAGAATTTGAAAAACCGAGGAATTTCAAAAACGAAGAAAAACTCAAATTGAAGATTTTCAACTTTGGTTGGTGGCATAACCCACTATATAAGAAAGCTGATTTCAGACACCGCGTACAATTGTCGTAGGGCTCTGAGAATCAATTTCTTCCTTAATTTCTTCACACTTAGAGGGTTAGTCTTCATTGATTGAAGAAAAACGTTACTTCGTGTGTTGCGCATCTAAGTCATCAAGTCAGCATAAGTGTTAGGATGTGTGTCCATTTCAGAGAACATTCGAAGATTCTAGGATAATTAGCTCACACCGCAACTTGCTAAATCTGTTCTCATCCAAGGGCTTTGTGAAGATATCAGCCAATTGATCTTCAGTGCTGACGTGGTCGATGGAGATGTCGCCCTTCAACACATGACCACGAAGAAAATGATGACGAATTTGAATGTGCTTGGTCTTCGAGTGCTGAACTGGGTTATGAGCAATCTTGATGGCACTCTCATTGTCACAGTAGAGAGGCACATTCTTCACATTGACGCCATAGTCCTTGAGTGTTTGCTTCATCCATAGTAGTTAAGCACAGCATGATCCAGCAGCAATGTACTCAGCTCTGCAGTGGAGATAGATATGCAGTTCTATTTCTTCGAGGACCAACAGACCAAAGATCGTCCGAGGAAATGACATGTACCAGATGTTGACTTGCGGTCCACGCAATCGCCAGCATAGTCATAGTCTGAATATCCAATGAGATCAAAAATGGAGCCCCTGGGATACCATAATCCAAGTGTTGGTGTGTGAGCTAAGTATCGAAGAATATGCTTCACAGCCTTATGGTGTGATTCCTTCGGTGTAGCTTGAAATCGGGCACACATGCAAACACTAAGCATAATATCCGGCCTAGATGCACTTAGGTACAATAAAGACCCAATCGTGGAGCGGTATACATTTTGATCGAAGTCTTTACCATTTTCATCAGTGCATAGATGGCCATTTGTGGGCATTGGAATTTTGACCCCTTTGCAATCTTGCATGCCGAATTTCCTAAATACGTCCTTGAGGTATTTCTCCTGAGATATGAATATTCCATTGCGCTGTTGACGAATTTGAAGACCTAAGAAGAATTTCAACTCTCCCATCATAGACATTTGATATTCTTCACTCATCATATAGGAAAATTCATCACTATATCGTTGGTCAGTACAGCTGAAAATGATATCATCAACATATATTTGGCACACAAACAATTCACCATCATAAGACATAGTGAAAGGAGTTGGATCGAGTGAACCGAGTTTGAAGCCATTCTTCACGAAGAATTCCTTCAAAGTATCATACCACGCCCGAGGGGCTTGCTTGAGGCCAGTTTCATCTTGCTTGTTGCTGTAGATCCACTTTGTGCCAATAATGTTGTGCTTGCGAGGATCTGGACGTTTGACCAGTTCCCAGACGTTGTTGAGCTCGAACTGATGTAATTCTTCTTGCATAGCTTGAATCCACTCAGGCTCCAGAAATGCTTCATCTACCTTAGTGGGCTCTGTGATAGAGACAAATGCAAAGTGCCCACAAAAGTTAGATAAATGTGAAGCTTTTTAGCGTGTGAGAGGACCTGGTGCTTCAATGTCATCGATGATCTTCTCGATTTGCACTTCATTTGCAATACGAGGATGAGCGGGTTGTCTCCGAGGAATTTGATCCGCATTTTATTCATGAGCTTTTTCCTCAGCACCATTTTCTTCAGGTGCGCCAGCTCGACGTTCATCATGTACGGGAATGGATTCTTCAGCAGATTCTTCAGTAGGGATGACATCCTCAGTGGCTTTGAACTTGATAGAATCCTCAGGTGCTGGTTCATCTATCACAGAAGGTAGGTGCTCTCTTTGCGAGCTATTAGTTTCATCGAACCGCACATCTACAGTTTCAACAACCTTGTGAAGAACGGTGTTGAAGACTCTGTAGGTGTGCGAGTCCTTTCCGTAACCAAGCATGAAACCCTCATGTGCTTTCGGTGCAAACTTAGAATTGTGATGAGGATCTCTAATCCAACATTTAGCACCGAAGACTTTGAAGTAACTTACACTGGGTTTCTTGTCAGTGAAGAGTTCATAGGCAGTCTTCTTGAAGAATTTGTGAAGATATACTCTGTTGATGATGTGGCAAGCTGTATCAATTGCATCAATCCAGAACCGACGAGGTGTCTTGTATTCATCAAGCATAGTGCGAGCCATTTCAATGAGGGTTCTGTTCTTGTGCCCCACGACGCCATTCTATTGAGGAGTATAAGGAGCAAATAACTCATGAGTAATACCAAGTTCA
Organism: Triticum dicoccoides; assembly: GCF_002162155.2. NCBI lineage: Eukaryota > Viridiplantae > Streptophyta > Magnoliopsida > Poales > Poaceae > Triticum > Triticum dicoccoides. The sequence continues at coordinate 313,542,317 of NC_041385.1, read as the reverse complement.
TCAAGTTAGTCATCAAGACCGGAATTCTTGAACTCAGTTCCATTGTCACTCCTGATGTGCTTGATCTTCACACCAAAGTTGGTTGAAGCCCTCGAGGAAAATCGTTTGAAGACTTCCTGCACTTCATGTTTGTAAGTAACAATGTGTACCCATGTGTAACGAGAATAATCATCAACAATAACAAAGCCATATAGAGATGCATCATTTGTCACAGCAGAATAATGATTAGGACCGAAGAGATCCATGTGAAGCAATTCAAATGGTCGAGTGGTAGTCATGATAGTGTTCGCTGGATGCTTGGCCTTTGTCATCTTCCCAGCTTCACAGGCACCGCATAGGTGATCCTTGAGGAATTTGACATTCTCAATGCCAATCACATGCTTCTTCTTCGCGAGCATGTGCAGATTCCTCATGCCAGCATGACCAAGTCGTCGATGCCATAGCCAGCCTTCTGAAGCTTTTGCAAGTAAGCATACGACAGGTTGTGGTCCTGTAGAGAAATAAACAATGTACAAGTCTCCTCTCCTAAAGCCTTCGAAGACATTGGAATTGTCAGCGTCCATGATCACAACACAATGATACTTGCCAAAGACAACAACCATATCAAGATCATAAAGCATTGCGACAGACATGAGGTTGTATCCTAAGGACTCAACAAGCATGACTTTGTCCATGTGTATGTCCTTAGAGATCGCAACCTTACCTACACCCAATACCTGACTTTTTCCTTTGTCAGCGAAGATGATATGCTCCAGATGTGACGGTAATAAGGGAGCATCCATCAAGAGATTCTTGTCACCAGTCATGTCATTTGTACATCCACTATCGAGGACCCACTCATTGGCTTTGGGTTGATCGTCCTGCAGATGAATTAGTGCAGCTTACAAACTCATATACTTCATCAGTGAAGAATATGACATCAGTATCATCAGGTCAATTTCACCAACCAATTAGAACAGACAATCAGTATGAGGACGTGAGAAATGAAGGTTCATTTCATCATGATTAGCATGCGTCCTATCAGGCACTGTTCAGGTCTCCAACAAATTCTTCAGTCGTTTTGAGCACGACTGGAGACCTGACCCTGCATAAGAGATTAGTTCTTTTTCTTCACCAACCACATCTGAAGGGGTGGCAAAGAATTCATCACTCTGCGAGCACAATACGAGAAAGGTGGCATGGACGCCAGTCCACTTCGTTTCACATAAGAGGTGTTAGGATAAGCATATGAATAAGCAGAGAAATTCTTCGAGGACTTATGAAAATAATGATTTGAAGAATAATGCACATATTCATAGCCCTTAGCTCTACCCTGCGAAACAGAAGGGTTAGCACGATTATGATCATATGAGGACTTTGATCCTTATGAGGAATTTGATCCACGGGAGGAATTTGGTCCACCTGAGGACTTGGATCCTTATGAAGAATTTTGTTCATATGAAGAATTTGATCTGGAGTTCCTTTTCTTCACAGGTGGTGTCATGAGGACATTCACCTGAAGACTTTCAGGGCAGCTTTTGGGAACCCATATTTTCTTCTTAGGGGAACCGTTCCTGCAGTTAGTCCCAACATATCTAGCAAATACTTCACCATTCTGATTTTTGAACAGTTTATAGTTAGAGTCAAATGACTCATCAGAAGAATGAGGAGATTCACATGTAAATCCAGATAAGTTGGATGGATCAACTTGAGGTCCCTTTGCAGCAACCCATGAGGTTTTGGGGTACTGCTCAGGCTTCCAATATGTTCCATCAGCATTGAGTTTCCTCTCAAAGGCAATACCCTCTTTCCTAGGGTTTCTGTTGAGGATCTGTTTTTTGAGCACACCACAAAGAGTTTAATGCCCTTTGAGGCTTTTGTACATGCCTGTCATGTACAATTCCTTCAGCCCTGCATCATCAGTGATACTTGCATTGTCCTCAGATGAGGAATTAGTGATAGCAGAGACATATGATAAATTGTAGCATTAGAAGCATTTGAACATTCAGGTGAGGAATTAGCAGTTTCACGTTCAATGCACTTCACACATGAAGGAACAAATTCTTCCTGGGTAGCGCTGATTTGTTGAGCAAGTAATGAATCGCGCTCCTTCTGAAGATCTTCATAATCCACTCTTAGCTTCTCAAGTTATTGCTTTCTTTGAAGAAATTCATAAGAAAGCTTCTCGTGATCAGATAAGAGAGTGTTATGATGACCTTAAAGATTGTCAAACCTGGACTGAAGTCTCTGAAGATTTTCAATCAAGGTTTTAGTGCGATCCATTTCTTCACCCAACATATAATCACTTTTGTCTAGCATGTTTTGAACCTTTTCAAAAGCCTTTTGTTGTTTCACAGCAATTTTAGCAAGTTTAGAGTAGATGGGTTTGAGATTTTCATTAGATTCATCCTCACTTGAGTCGGAGGCATATTTAGTTACCTTGGCACCCTTTGCCATGAAGCAATAGGTGGGAGCGTAGTTATCATTGCCTTCATCAGCCTTGTTGGTGGAGTCGTTTTCTTCAGAGTTGAAGATAGACTTGCTGATGAATGCAGTAGCGAGAGCTAGGCTCGCCACACCAGACTCTGACTCCTCAGATGCCTCCTCGTCCTCATGTTCCTCAGATTCAGCCTCAGAGTCCATTTCCTTGCCAATGAATGCCCGAGCCTTCTTGGAGCTGCTCTTCTTGTGAGATGAAGACCTCGAGGATTTTGATGATGAAGACTTTGAAGATTTCTTCTTCTTCTTTGCGTCGTCAGAACTGTAATCCTTGTATTTCTTTTTCTTTGATTCCTTATCCCACTGAGGACAATCTTGGATGTAGTGACCAGGTTTCTTGCATTCCTTATCCCACTGTGGGAACACCATTTTCCACCACGTACCAGAGATCGTTGTCAATTGCCTCAAGATGCATTCGCATCTTGTTCTTCCAGTAGGGGTAGTCTGTTCCATCGAAGGTAGGACACCCAGCAGAGACCTTGATCATACCCGCGGTCGACATAACTAAAACTCCAGGCGGTTAAACCAACATCACACAGAACAAGGGAGTACCTTGCTCTGATACCAATTGAAAGTGCGTTATATCGACTAGAGGGGGTGGTGAATAGGCGATTTTTATAAATTCGTCACTGAGGAATTTGCCGGTGAGGAAATTCCTAAATGAAGAACTACTAGCAGCGGAATAAGTACTGAGAAGTAAACATAACAGAACACAAGCATAGTCATCATGGCGAGATGAAGACAAACACAGAGTACAGAAAGCATAAACACAGGATAACACAAGAAAGAAGACGGACAGACTGAAGAAATTGATCTATGGAAATTGAGAAAGTCTTCAGTCAAAGTCTTGAAACAGATATGAATAGGCACACAACAACAGACATGAGGAAATGAAAGAGTTGAGGAAATAGAACCAGTAGGCTTGGTGAAGAAAATGATTTGGTAGACCAGTTCCAACTATTGTCTCAGTTGTACATCTAATTGGAGCGGCTGAGTATTTAAACTCGAGGACACCCAGTCCTGACCGTATTCTCCTTGAGCTAAGGTCACATAGACCTCGCCCAATCACTCGTGGTAAGTCTTCACGTGACTTCCGAACCTTCACAAACTCGGTCACTCGGCGATCCACAATTCCTCTTGGATGCTCTAGACCTTGACGCCTAACCGTCTAGAAGAAGCACAATCTTCAAAGGTAAAAAGCGTCGGATCCACGCAGGATCAATCTCTACAGTGATGCTCAATCACTTTGGGTTTGTAGGTATTGGGTTTTGGGTTTTCCTCACTTGATGATTTTCTCTCAAAGTCCTCGAAGGATGGGATGCTCTCAATTGACAAGTGTCAGTTTCTCTCGGAGCAGCCAACCAGCTAGTGGTTGAAGGGGGCGGCTATTTATAGCCTAGGGAGCAGCCCGACATGATAAGACATAAATGCCCTTGTCTGATATGACCGTTAGGTGGATAGATATTTTGGAACTGCTGGCGCATAGCACAACAACAGTCGGAATTTTGACTATCAAAATCCTCAGGGCTATCATGTTCCTTACTATGTAGGTAATTCACACTGGTGAATTCCTAACTCCTCATTCAGAACAAATTCCTCAGAGACCATAAGAACTTCGTCTCTGTCACTGAAGAATATGGTTGAACTGTATGAGATTTCCAATGGCTTCACTCGAAGGGATTGGTAGGTGTAGGATTTTGAGTTGAGCATCACATGGAAATTTTTCCTTAGTATTTCCTCGACCCCCTTTAACAGTATGGTGTTTCCTATGACTCAAGAAAGATAAAATGAAACTACAAAAACAAAAGTCTTCAGGCTTCATGTTCCTCGAATGAATACCAAGTCTTTAAGGTCACACCAATTTCTTCACTTTCAAAGTCTTCGGAAAGTCTTCAGATATCCAAAGTCTTCAGACGAAGAACTTCATTTCTAGGGGTCGACTTTCTCTGTAAATATCAAACTCCTCATAGACTTATAGACATGTGTACACTTACAAACGCATCAGTCCCTTAACCTATAAGTCGTCAATACACCAAAATCTCTAAGGGGCACTAGACGCACTTACACATTTGATGTAATAAGTGTGTGATTGCTACTCTATTATAAATCCTTCAAGTATTGTGCATGTCAGCATTACCGATCCAGGGATGACACTGATGCACATAGATCAGACTGTTTGAGGTCTGGTCACTACAAATTGACAACTCAGCTGCTAATACTTGCAAATATTCTTTGGCCCCCCTTGTGTCGAATCTATAAATTTGGGTTGAATACTCTACCCTCGAAAACTATTGCGATCATGTCGGTGTTCTAGGAATGGGGGTCCCCAGACTTGCCTGCCTGCGGCCTGTGGCGTGGCTCGAGTGGTGGCCCAGTACGTCCCATCTTCATTAGCGCAAGACTCAAGACCCTCGCGAGGGGCCAAGTCTCGCAGTGCGGACGACACAAGACTTCCTTAGGAACGGCCTCGCCAGGCAGGCTCGCGAGGAGGCGGAGAGATCAAGGCAGGGTACCTCGCGAGGTGCTCGTGACGCAAGCCATGACGATCGAGACCAGGTGGGCGCCAGGCGGGCGCAGTGTCCTTGTTTCCTCTTTGGTGCAAAGGGGGCAAGCACATGCGTGGAGTACCGAGGCATCAGGCAAAGGTTTCCATTTCAGTGCAACGAGACCGAGACCAACAGAGCGGCAGGATGGAGGTCACCATGGAGCCCAAGACAGCGTCATCGCCAGTGCCTTTGGCAGCCGAAGACCAACTTTAGTCAGGATAACTTGCAGTAGATGTTCCCCTTCAAAATGGCTGTTGTTGGCGCCCTTCCCGCTAAATATTTGGGAAGAGGACCAGGGCCTCTATAAATAGGACTAGCCACCATAGTAGGGGCATCTGATCAACATCCGATAGGTGATCGAGCTCACCCAAGTAGTTCATCGCACCAGCTCAAGAACACCTCTTGCGAGACTGTTCATCCCTTGTACTGTTCATCATCAGCCCCCGAGGCAATCCACCACACCACACACTGGAGTACGGTATTACACCACAATGGTGGCCCAAACAAGTATAAATCTTGTGTCCCTCGTGTTGTTTTCATCGTTTTAGCTTAGATTCTCGTGAGGCGATCGGGCGTGAATCGTAGGGGGAAGATCTTTGTGCGCACCCCAGAGTTAGAACCTTAAGGGTCTGCCAGAACCCTACATCCGACATTTGGCGCGCCAGGTAGGGGTGCGCCGGAATCTTTCTTCCACTGCTTCGCGTTCGATCTTCCATCGTGTCCATGGCTGACGCTCGCCTGGCTCGCGCCAAGCGTCGGGCTGCTCTCGCCGCCCGCGTCGTCCAGACGGCTCCTGTCGGTGGGTGTCCCCGTCGTTCCCCATTACCTGCCACCAACGCCGCCACTGGCCCGGCGGGGAACGAGCAGCAGGCCTCGTCGCTGCATCCTTTGGTGCGGCGGGAAGGCCGCACTGCCACCTCGTCGCTGACTCCAGCTGGTTCGTCTTCCCACACCCGTCGCGCCATGACAGACGCGCACGCCGCGTTTCTCCTGGCGCGTGAGCTCCTGCACTACCTTCCCGTCTACGACCTCTACGAGGATTGGCTCGCTCGCATCACTGAGCTCGTCAGCGCCGCAGGGGGCTCCCCTGCGCTGTCAGTCTCGCTGCCTCGCCCTCCGTCCTGCGCAGGAGGCGCATATCAGGAGGTGCCTCCGCCACCTCCTCCCCAAGAAGGCGCCTTGGCTCCAAGGCGCGCGGCCCCAGGACGACATCCACCTCGTCCGGTGCCCGCGCGACAAGAAAGGAGCTGCAAAGAGATCCCTCGTCCTGAAGAAGGTGCTCATGTGCTCCCGACACCGGTGCACCACGACCGCATCCCAGCGCCAGCACATCAAGACCCCGCTTTGCTCCAAGCAGCGGGGCGCGGGAATCCCCAGGAGCAAGCCCCGCATCAGCAGAGAGCTCCGATGGCCACTGGAGGCTGCCGCGCCTTCACCACCGAGCTACACAGTGTCGCCTTGCCGGGCAAGTTCAAGCCTGACCTGCCCCCTCGCTACGACGACACTGCCGACCCTACGGAGTTCCTGCAGCTCTACGAGCTGGGCATCCAAGCCGCCAAAGGGGACCAAAAGGTCATGGCGAACTGGTTTGCCATGCCACTCAAGGATGGTGCCCGCACCTAGCTCCTGAACCTGCCTCCTGGCATAATCTCCTCCTGGGATGAGATGCGCACTCGCTTCATCGCCAACTTCCTGGGCACTCGCGACTGTCCGCCGGCTGTGGGTGACCTGCGCTGCATCAAGCAGCAGCCCGGAGAAACTTTGTAGAAGTACATCCAGCGCTTCAATAACGCTCGCCTCAAGATTCCCAGGGTGACCGAGGAGGCCATCATCTCGGTGTTCTCTCATGGCGTCCGCGACGTCAAGATGAAGGAGGAGCTGGCGATCCACGAAGATCTGTGTACATCTCTGGAGTTGTTCAGCCTGGCGACCAAGTGCGCAAGGGCTGAGGAGGGACGCCTCTCCCTTCTCGAGCTCCCAGCAGCAGACCCAGAAGAGAAGAAAGCCAAGGCCAAGGATGTGAAGCGCAAGAGAGCAGCTGTGCTCGCAGCAGAGCCGGACACAAAGCGCGACAGGGACCAGCTGGAGTCGTCCAAGGGCAGCCGGTACTATGTGTACCACGATCTCCATACCCACAACACCAATGAATGCCAAGAGTTCAGGGCCGTGCGAGAAGGCCGAGTCGGTCGATGCCCCGAGCGCAAAGATCGGGCTATAGCCGAGGCGGAGCAAGAGGTGGAGGGCGATGGGATGACCGTGGCCCTCACCAAGGGTGGTGTGACTAGCCTTGCGAGGACCGCTGGCAGGACCAGCCTCGTGAGGGGGCTTGGAGGGACCAGCCTCGTGAGGATCGCCTGTAAGGCAACACGGGACTTCCTCCTCTGCCACGGGGTTGGGGGCTTCCAGGAGCTGCGTGCAATCGCTTGCATCTTGGGCGGCGCTAAGGCCCCAGCCTCTCAGCGCATCTTCAAGAAGTCTGCTCGCGAGGTGAATGAAGTCCTCCCCAAGCTTGAGGCCACGCGCCCTCTCAGGTGGTCCGCATGCGCCATGACGTTCAACTCAGCGGATCAGCTCAAGTGCGCGGCAATGGCCAGTGTCCTCCCGATGCTCTGCTCCCCAGTCATCGGCAATGTGCAAGTTACCAGGACCCTCATCGATGGCGGAGCAGGGCTCAACGTCCTGTCCGTTGAGACATTCAACAATCTTCAAGTGCCATACAATCAGCTTCAACCAACCAAGGCCTTCTCAGGAGTCACTGATGGTTCCACTGTCCCGATAGGGCAGGTCCGCCTCCCTGTCACCTTTGGACAGCGCAAAAACTACCGTACCGAGCTCATTGACTTCGACATCGCCCACATTCGCCTGCCATACAATGCCATCCTCGGGTATCCAACCCTGGCCAAGTTCATGGCAGTGACTCACCATGGTTACAACGTCCTCAAGATGCCAGGAAGTGGCGGAGTCATCATGGTCCCCTGTGAAGAGAAGGATGCAGTGTGCTCTCTCGAGTGCGCCTTCCAGGCCTTGTCAATCGAGGACCCAGGAAGCAAGAGTGGAAACCTTCCTGATGCAGCTCCCAAGAAGAAGAAGACATCACCTGGCTCAAGGCCTCAGGAGGCAGGCACCTCCGGAGGTGCCACATCTAAACATGCGCTCATCCAAGGGGCGTCACCCTCCATCACATAGGAAGGCGCACCCGGCGCCCTCCCCGGGCAAGGCTCGGGGGCACTCTCTTGGGGAGCCACTGACTTTGCCAAGATCATGAGGGAGGCACTCGGGCACCACTTGGAGGCGTGCTTCACGGCACGTTTCCCTCAGGAAGGCATAAGGCAAGGAGGGCCCAACCCTCAAGAGTTCATCACCAAGGTTTCTCAGGAGTTGCAGGAATCAAGAGTCACGTGCGGCAATTGCCGCCTACCCAGCGTAGCTCCCCATCCAGCCGAGGATGGTGGGTTGCGCGTCTGCATCGACTAGCCAAGGCTCAATCGAGTTGCATCTCAGGAGTGCTTCTGGCCTTCGCGCATGGGGCGTTGCGCGGGTCCACCGCACAGCTACGTTCGCATGCCCTTCGGCCTGCCGAACGTGGCTGCTGCCCACCAGCGCCTGATGAGAAGCATTCTGGAAGCTCAGGTGGCCAAGCATCGCGCGCTCCTGGAGGAAATGGAGATGGACCTCGCCGAGCCGCCCGGACCTCCTGAGCCTCCCAAGGCTCGGAGCCCTGAGGGCTCGTGAGGATTGGCTTCTTCACCTTGCACCGTCAGCTGCTCCGACACTCGCTCTACAATGGTATCAGGTGACTTCATTCAAGTTTCGTTTCAGCTGGGAGCGCCCTCAGGGCTGCATCATTCCCAGGTCGCGTGGGTCTGTCCCCGCGGCATGTATCCGTTTTGCTTTCGTCTTCATCTTACCTTGTTGGGGGCGCCCCTCAAGCTGCATCGTCCTCAAGCCGCTCGGGCCTGACCCAGTGGCGTTTGCCTTTCTCTGCATCTATCCAAGATGATTTGCTTCTTCATGCTTAACCTGCTTATGATTATCGTCTGCTGCCTACCACGGGCCTCTCCTCTCTCATGCAAGCACTTGCACGTTAAAAGGGGGGCGCCTGAGCATCGCGACTCAGGAGCTCTTACTGGCTCTCCAGCCCTCACCCCCTGGCCTTGACCCACGGCATCGCGACCTGTCATACCAGCGGCAGCTGAGCTTGCTCGAGGGCCGGGATCTAAGGACGTAGAGCATTTGCATTTTAACCACCTTGCAGGAATGTACCACCGACAAAGGCCTAGAGTCAGGCGCAATCCCCCTCGAGGTAGGGCCCCGTGAGTCCCGCGCTGGCTCACGGGTGCCCAGATACACCTCCCATAGCCCTACCATGCCGGCCACATGTCAGGACGGGGCTGTACACGCCCCAGGGGCTCCTCCCGAGGGGAGCCCCCCTCCCATGTACCAGTGGAAGTATCATGCTCCGCGCTGGCTGACGACACTGCCGAGGAGCGGCTATTCCCGTACACATACGGAAGCACTATGCTCCGCGCTGGTGATAAACAATTGAGGGCAGCCCACGGCTGTATCAACCTCAAGGAGCCCAGAGCTCAGTGTCGAGCGTCATCGCAACGCCTCCCCTCGGGACCGCCGTGCGAGGGGGCTGGGCACGGCGGCTGCGCCCGAGCCATGCCCGATGACATGCCACCCAGCCAGGTCCTTCTGACCTGGTCGCCGCATGCCCCTCCCCGAGCGGAGCCAAGGTATGAAGACCCATTTGAGCATCAAGGGGGACTCCTGAGCATCGTGACTCAGGAGCCTAACTGGTCACGTAGCCCCTCACTCCTTAGTTCCAAAAGCCTAACGGCGGTTGAAGTATGCTCGGGGTCGGGCCCTACCGACATAGAACGACAGATCCTCTCTTCCACCCCCTCCCTATTTGCCGTCTGCACGTCAAGGGGGACTCCTGAGCATCGTGACTCAGGAGCCTAACTTGTCACGTAGCCCCTCACTCCTTAGTCCCGTCCTGGTGATCCGGTTGGGGCTAACAGCGGCTGAGGTATGCGCGGGGCCGGGACCTGTCGATGTAGAACACAAGAAAATAGGAAGGAAATCGCAAAATCTAGCAAATCCAGAAGCAAATATTACAAACCATAGATTGTTCTCCCAATTCCAGACACAAATTTAAACGCCTCCACGAGGCATGGTGCATGTTGCAGGAATCAAAGCATGAAAAAGGCCGTGAGAAGATCACCCCTGGGCCGCGCCACCGCTCGTGGTGGAGTCGCGCTTGTCAGCCCCACCCCCTGGAGCTGCGGAGACGGCTGCGCCTCGCTTGGGCGTGGTGTTGAAGGTGTGGAACTTCGACTGCAAGGCCTCCGCTCGACCCTTGACGGCTTCGGCAGTAGCGGCGGAGCGCTTCGCGTCCACGGGCTCCAGCAGGTCGTCAAGGTTGGCGTCGGAGTTGCGGAGGTAGACGTGGCTAAGGATTCGTGTCAGCGCTACGGAGGAAAGGACGCGAGCCTCGACTTCAGCCATGGGGCCGATGCCAATCACGACTTCCTCAAGCGCCTCGACAAGGAAGGGAACCAGCTTAGCGGGGCCTTCCTTGGCTCCGGCCAGCGGTTTCTCCAGGCCCTCGTCATAAAGCATTTTCAGGGCTATGCGAGCCCTCTCCTCATATCGCGCAAAGGTCGCACGGTCCTCGGCCAAGACCTTCGCCTCGGCATCCAGTTCGACCCTCTCCGTCTTCAGAGCCTACTCCAGCGTCTTCAGCCGGTCGCGGTCGGCCGAGAGTTCAGAGTCGCGGTCCTTGACAGTAGCCTCCTGAGCCTTCATCTCCTCCTCCTTCACCTGGCGGTCGTGAATCTCCTTGGCGAGCTCATCACACAGCCCTTGCATCTCACCCTCCAACGTCCCACAGTGGCCCTTGACGGTTGAAGCATCCTTCAATGCTGCGTCGCGAGCGGCCATGGCCTGGGAGCTGGCCTGCTTCCCCTCCTCAGAAGCCATCACAGCCTGGCTCAGTGCCGCTCGGACGGAGGCATCAGAGCAAGCCCAGCTGGAGACCAACTCCAGGCGCTCGGCCACCAGGCGAGGATCCGCACTCCGGAGATCCTCCCGCAGCCGACTCAGCTCGTCGGCAGCACGATCCAAGGCGCTAGAAGAGGCAGAGGAGACGGAAGCCAACGGAGTAGGAGGAGAAGACGGCAGCGTGATCATGGCCTGGGAGGCAGGAACCTTCTGAGCCCTGGCAACTTTGGCGATAGCATCAAGCACGGGAACCTCCAGAGTCAGCAGGGTCACGGGGGCTGACTCCTCACCGGAGCATCCCTGCTGCCATCGCGAGGATGATCGGGCAGGGGACATTCGGGCCCCGTCGCCTCCCTTCCCCGCGAGTGAAGACGCGGCCATGGCCGACGAGCCCGTACCAGGCGGGGTCGCAGCGCCACCCTTCAGCCTCTTCGCTGTAGGTAGCAGCCTACCCAATGGAAGATGTCAGGCCTCGGTGGTGAAAAGATAGGAGCAAGGCAAAGTTTGAGTACTTACTGGTTGACTGCCGCAGGATCCCACGGACTCTGGCTGAGCTTGAAGCACGAAAGCCTCTTGCGGGGCTCAGCCTCGGGAGTCCCGGCCACAAAGGATGACGCACCTGAAGGGCTATAGTTGGCTTCGGCCGACGCGGGGACTGGGGAAGACCCTTGGGAGATCAGCCCAGACCTGTCCTTCCTCGGGACCAGGGGCGCGTCCTCCCCTCCTCGCCTGGCACCGGCCTCGTCGTTGTCAGGCATGGATCAGAGGGTGCTGGACATGCGCCAGGGGGGAGTCTCCCCCGTCCCCTCGAAGGTCGCCTCCGAGTCACGCTCCTCGTCCTCGTCGTCATCTCCCTCCTCTTCTCCGCTGGAGTCACCAGAGGACATATTCACCGTCGCCGCCTGGCCCTCAAGATCCTCCGATGGCACCAGACCGACCCCGTCGAAGGTGGGCATGGTGTCCACCACCAGCTTCAAGTCATCACGAAGGAACAAAGGGACCGGAGCATCCACATGGCCTGCCACGTCCTCTCCAACCAAGAAGCGGAGAGCCGCGGTCAGATCCTTGTCATTCAGGGCATCCAAGCTCAGGCGGAGGACGAAGTCCGCATCTGCGAGCCTCCACATCGGGCGCGAGTGCGCCTGAAGAGGGGCCACCCGGTGCGACAGGAACTCCCTCAGGAGCGAAGCCCCGGTTATCTTCTCCAACACCAGCTTCGCCCGCCGATCATCAAGCTTCGCGCGGGACCACGCCTCAACTGCCTCAGGCGGCTTTGTGGGCAGCTCCAGCATGGGGTTGTTGCACTTGGCGTCCACCATGTCCCACTTGCTCCGGAAGCACTCGACCCTCTTCCCGGCCTTCGAGATGGCGTTGGACCTAGAGTATGCGACAAAGCTCGCGCACGCCGAGATATTGCCGCCGGAGACCCGGAGGGAGAAGAAGTGGTGCAGCAAGGCCACGAAGGGCACCACCCCGACGTGCGCCTCACAATAGTAAGCGAAGATCGACAGGAGAAGGATGGAGTTGGGATGGATATGCACAGCATGTAACTGATACTGGCGAAGGACGGCAAGGAATAACTCGGAGAAAGGAGGAACCAGACCAACGATAACAGCGTTCATGAAGAAGGGGTAGAAGGTGCTCCCCTTGTCCTCCGGCGGGCGGAGCCGAGCCGGATTGCAGTCTCCCCCATCTCATTGATCTGCGACACCGCCATCTGGCGCGTGAGGGCGAGATTCTTCTCCATCACATTAGGAGAGACCAGAGCCGGTGAGTAACAGGCCGATGCAGCCCCGACCGGGGTCTTGTTGGGAGCCATCGTTTGCCGGAGGAGAAAGGATGCGGCAAATCTGGAGATTTTGGAAGCAGGAGGGCGAAGAGCAAGAAAGGGGATCTGGAGAAACTAGAACGAGAGTAATGAAGGTAGGCTAACCTCGGGGCAGCCTTTTGTCAGTCGAGCAGTTGCCTAGGCAGCACAGGGAAGCGAAGACGCCCACATCCAATCAACCGCCATGCAGCGCCCAAGGCCACAGGCTGATGGGGCCCCGCGGCGCTCCGCACTTGCCCCTTCGTTTCTCCGCTAAGCCAAGTCCGAGCGCGCCTTGGGCCCGAGGGCTACTGTCGTCGTTCCGGGAATGGGGGTCCCCAGACTTGCTTGCCTGCAGCCTACGGCGTGGCTCGAGTGGTGGCCCAGTACTGCCCATCTTCATCAGCGCAAGACTCAAGACCCTCGCGAGGGACCAAGCCTCGCGGGGCTGATGACACAAGACTTCCTTAGGAACCGCGCGAGTAGGCTCGCCAGGTAGGCTCGCGAGGAGGCGGAGAGATCAAGGCAGGGTACCGCGCGAGGTTCTCGTGACGCAAGCCATGACGATCGAGACCAGGCGGGCGCCAGGCGGGCGCCGGCCTGTGAAGTGTCCTTGTTTCCTCTTTGGTGCAAAGGGGGCAAGCTCAGGCGTGGAGTACCAAGGCATCAGGCAAAGGTTGCCATTTCAGTGCAACGAGACCAAGACCAACAGAGCGGCAGGATGGAGGACACTACAGAGCCCAAGACGGCGTCATCGCCAGTGCCTTTGGCAGTCGAAGACCAACTTTAGTCAGGATAACTTGTACTAGATGTTTCCCTTCAAAAGGGCCGTTGTTGGCGCCCTTCCCGCTCAATATTTGGGAAGAGGATCAGGGCCTCTATAAATAGGTCTAGCAACCACAGTAGGAGGACATCTGATCAGCATCCGATAGGCGATCGAGCTCACCCAAGTAGTTCATCGCACAAGCTCAAGAACACCTCTCGCGAGGCAGTTCATCCGTTGTACTATTCATCATCAGCCCCTGAGGCAATCCACCACACCAAACACTGGAGTAGAGTATTACACCACAACGGTGGCACAAACCAGTATAAATCTTGTGTCCCTCGTGTTGTTCATCGTTTTAGCTTAGATTCTCGTGAGGCGATCGGACGTGAATCGTACGGGGAAGATCTTCGTGCATACCCCAGAGTTCGAACCTTAAGGGTCTGCCAGAACCCTACATCTGACAGATCCCATATACTTGTGGGTTATCACAGAGGAGAAGCTAGCTTGCTCGAGAAGGAAAAAGATGGAGGAAGGGCGCATGGGGAGGCATGATGGTCATGTAACCAGCGCAAGCCAGCTTTATATCAGGCGGACGATTATCGAGGCGTCATGGGGAAGTGGGGGCATCCCACGCCCCGTCGTGTGCCACGTGTCAAGCCTGGCCCGCAGGTGGTTGGGGCCCATGTCGATGCACCCCCCCTCTCTCTCTCTCTCCACCGCGAGCGGAGTCGTGCACACCGCAGGCCGAGGGGATACTGTTGGGCCTTTGGGACCGGGGGTACCCAGGCCCGTCTGCCTGCAGCCCACCGCGTGGCACCATCAGAAGGCCTAGCGTGGCCTAGCTTCAAGGCTTCACGAGCAAGACACTCACGAGGGACGCCGCCTCGCGTGGCGAACATCGACAAGGGTCGTCAAGACCTTCCGAGGGCCTCACACAGGGTGGCCTCCCGAAGTTGCCTCCCAAGGCTCCTCGCAGGGCGGATATCTCTAGGCTCACAAAGACCGCCTCGCGCTGCACATGGGTGATGCGAGCCACGACGAGCGGCTTCAGGAGCCGTGCCAGCGGGTGCGGATAAGGATGCTTTCGACTTTCGTGCTAAGGAGGCAAGGATGACACGCGGGTTCCCAAAGCAATCCCCAAAGGTTGCCACTTTGGTGCAAGAATACCAGGAAAGCAGACTCGCTAAGATAGAGGTCATCACTGAGCCCACCACCATGTCATGGCAGGAGGCTTTGGCAGGCGAACACCACCTTTAGTCAGGATAGGATGTACTCCTGTCCCCCTTCAAAGTTAGCCGTTGTGGCAACCCTTCCCGCCTAGAGTTTTCGGGGGAAGAGGATCGAGGCCAATATAAGTATAGGCTAGTCTCCACCATAGAGGCGATCTGGATCTGGAACTTGGTAAAATCATTGGGATCCCTCGAGCTAGCCAAGCCTCTCGAGGCAGCTGATCATCCTTGTACACACTCATATTCATCCTCCCTCGCAAGGCAATCCACCACAAAGCAGGAGTAGGGTCTTACACCACAAGGTGGCCCGAACCTGGGTAAACTGTTGTATTTGTTGTTTGTCTTCCTTTCCGCTCAAGCACGCTGAAGCGCCTTCGTGAGGCCATGGCCAAGGAACTAGAGGTTGGCATGGCTCTTCGAGCACACCCCGGAGTTCGAACCTTTCTCGGGTCCGTAGAGCCCCAATTCCGACACTAGTCCATTATCACTCTAATGGCAACTTGAAGTATCTGCATCATCATCATGTGACAGTCAAGAGACTTCATCCTGCTGAACCTTTTCTTCTTCGTGTCTACAAATCTGCTTATCTTCTCGCACTAACTGGAGCTATCTTTGATTCCAGTAAGGAACTTGAAGAATTGATCCATCTCCTTTGGACTTCAGGTGAAGCAAGAAGGGGGGCAGCTCTCTTCCTTCTTGTTGACTTTTTTCCCTGCCTTTGTCTCCGTCTGCATGTCCTCCGACAACTTTTTACAGGGCATGTGGAAATCTGCCCTAATTTTCAAATCTTCTATGTCTTTTCTTGCCTTCGGCCCATCCTTAGTCTTGTCCGGCATGTTCATCAGTGTCCCAAGCAAACTCTCAAAGACATTCTTTGTGATATGCATTTGACCAAGGCAATGCGGCGGGTCGAGTTTGGGCAAGTACTCCAAGTCCCAGAAAACTGACGTTGTTTCCATACCTTCAGTAGCGGCTCCAACGCTTTTTTCATCTTTCCTGGTGCGGGGCACTCTTCCCAGTTTTTCAACAACTCATAGATTTCGACGCTGCTCCCCTTACGTGGAGGTCCTCGATGCTCAGCCTCACCATTGAATAGATCCCCATGGTTTCTCCATGAGTCATCCTTCTTGAGCCATCTTCGATGGCCCATGTACACGATTTTCCCAAACCAACCATCTTTCGTTAGCTGCTGAGACGTTGTATCATCCATGCACCGGGTGCATCCACAATATTCGTGGCACACCTATCCTGCGAGATAACCGTAACTGATATAGTCATGAACCGTCGTCATCAACACGACTTTCATATAGAAATACTCTCCTTTGCTAGTGTCCCATGTCTTGACTGGTGTTTTCCGTAACGTGTCTAACTCCTCTTTCAGTAGCCTAAGACACACATTAATATTATTTCCTGGTTGTTTTGGCCCTTGAATCACATATCAATGCTGTTTCTTGCATTATCCTACTCATACTCTGAACAATGCTGATCTTACATTAACAATGCCTGTCCTTTCTGATATGATGCAGTGTCCCTACAGTTACTGCCCTTTGTAATTACACCACCTTTGCCAAAAACAGGGAAGCACAAATGGTTCCTCGCTCGATCAGACGACGACAAAAGACTGATGATCATTCGGACACATGAGCCGGAAAAGTTATATTGCAAAAACCCCACTGTATACAAGCACCGTCTAATACGTGAGTATCCGGACAGTGGATGTTGCGTCTATGAGCAGGATATCAGCTTGTTGGGGCCTTTAGGATTTTTTAGTTGGAGGCAGCTAAACATCCTTGGTTCACACTCTCTGTTTCTCGGACTCAATTATCCGATTAACCAGGAGATCACCGTTGGCAAGGACCTTGATGGCAGAGAGGCTCTGTTTGCTATGGAAAACTGTGTCTACACGGCGAGCCCTAGGAGTTCGGGAGTATACTCCCCTTATTGTCAACGATACAGTCTACAGCCAAAAGAAGGTGAGAATGACAAAGGCATCCGGATTAACTTTGATCCTTGGATGTCTCAATTACGACAGACAGTGATGTGGTTCAAGCCTTCAAGTTGATAGGTAATTGGGTTGTTGCATCGAAAGGGTGGAGTACTGGTGTCTTCGGATCACTGGTCGCTGAAGCGGGGCTGCAAATTATGATGGTGTTGGATCATCTCTTCGAATGACTTTGTTGTCTTTGCTGCTGGTTCTAGATGGGTAGTTCTTTCTTTTGTTATGCATATTCCTTGTCATTTGGTCATCCTCGTGTATGTCACTCTTTCTATGTAATAGTTGCTTCTGTTTAGAATGTCGTTCTCGTCTGGATCACGAGAGTCTGAACGCTGCAGATGGGTACATTTTGGTGGTGTAGCAAGACTTCTTATGAACTATCATGTCTTGCTGTTTATGTCAGTAGTAGTCACTAGTCAGTGTTGGATTGTTAAATATATCGTTGTTTCGAACTGTTTATTGTCTCGAACTACTGGTGGGCTAAATGAGGGCATCACCATTCTCCAGTGTTCAGACTATATCTCCTTTTTTCAAGTTATATAATTTGAGCTCACTGTCTTTTCGATGATGTACACTTGTTTGGGCCAGTGAGGTGTCGTTGAATATGGGCCGAGTAGTAACGCAATGCCAAATAGGTCAATTATGACTCTCGGGCCGGGCTCTGAAAAGATCCTGAAAAAAAGGCCGGGCTCTCCAAAAAAGAAAGAATAAGGACTCTTAGGCCGACATGTGGGCGCCACCGGTGTTTTCGTGCTCTTGCGCGCCGAGAGCATATTGGCGCGTGCTCGAAATTCATGCTACCTTTTCATCCCCAGTCTCCCGCCCCTCCCCCACCTCTGGAATCTCGATTCCTACTCCAGTTCCCCCAAATCCCCCTCATGTACTCCCTGTACTCAAGCGCACTATCATGTCGCCGGTCAACGCGGATCTCCGAGCCAGAGATCCTGAGGTCCGTCCTGCCTTCGGTCGCTGCGTGCTCTCGCTCAACAGTGGCATGGCGGCGCTTGACGACCAGTTTGCCGGCGAAGTGCTGATGGTAACCATCAACGGCGACCGGCCTCCCATCTCGACGGACGACCTTGTCAAAGCTCTTGGCATTGTGCACGGCATCCAAATAAGTGACTTGCTCGTCGAAGTCTGTCCGCCACCGGCTGATTTCTTCATCAGGTTCTGAACAACTTCCGACTGCAGTCATGTGTTCGAATCTTCCCGGCGTTTGTTCTGCGATGGCGCGCTCGTGAGCTTTGACCGGTGGCACCCAGGATGGGGCTCGGTGCCCTCTGAGCTTGAGTTTTTAACAAAGCTTACCTTCCACGGCATGCCTCGACGTGCTTGGAACAGTGAGTCCATGAACGAGCTTATCAACGACCTTGGAGGTGAGCTCGTAAGTATGTTTGTTCCTCCAGACAGCTGACCTCTGACGGTTATGGCATGGATGAAGAAGCCGTCCACGATACTGAAGGTGATTGGTGTTGAGATACCAGTGCAGGAACCGGGGTTGTACTATTCGTCGCCACCAAGGCCGCCAAGGACCACGTTAGGGATGTACCTGTATCGAGTGTTCGTGCATGTCGAAGAAGTGGTCAATCCATCAATCAAAGTCCTGCCGCCCCCGCTGGTCCCAGGGTCCATTGACGACGTCCATTACAGGAGTCAACTTTAGACTTTCCATGTGTTGCTCGGAACGATGGATGGCACATGGCCTGCTTCATCGCACGGCGAAGGCCATTGCTTCTTTGGGAGAAGAGGCAGGGCTGGCTACCTGGATGTGCTCTAATTTGAGGTAACAACTGAATCTTGTCAGATAGTACTAGTTAAATCCGAGCTGTGGGTCTGAAGCACTGATATGCCAGTACATTTGATTGTGACCTGTTCTAATTTTGTACCTGAACTTTTTTAGAAAGGGTTGTACGTCAACTTAATGTGCTAGAAGAACTTATTGTGTTGTCTGTCTGTTTTCTTTGCACAACATTCAAGATATTTCCCCGTCATTTATAAAGACGATGAACCGTTATGTATGACTTTGTTGGTTTCAACATAGCCCTTCCCGTAGCGATCCACTACTTCCATCCTGATTGTGCCGCCTGCGTGAAATTTTTGTATGCAAGTTCAGTGTGTTATGATGTTCTATATGATTGTGTCAACTATATAAGTTTTCACTGAGCATCAGCAATGCATATGGCTGAAAGATGTATTTACGAGCATCGACCGATGGGTCTCTCTCTATCTATCTATCTCTCACACACACACACACACATGCACACGCACACACACACACACGCACACGCACACACACACACGCGCACAAGTGGGACCCGTTGAATTATTTATTTGCTCGTGACAACTTTTAAGTAGGTTCCACTGTAATCTAACTTTTTTCTTAAGTTATTAATTGAGCTCAGTGACTTCAAAAAGTTGTACAGAAGCCTTGTTTGGGCCTTTCCGGCGTCCCTGAATGTGGGCTGAGTAACCATGTTAGGTTGTACTGTACTACACATGCCTTTTTTTCAACATCAGCAATGCAACTGGGCCGACAGTTGTACACAATATCCGGGTCAACTTGTTATCCGCCCCGCTGGGCTGCAAAGTTTCCTACGAGGTATGCATTAGGCTTAACAAGAAAATGGACTTTAAGAAATAATAAATGGGATGTAATTATAATAATAGGGCAATTACTATGCACCAAACACGTAATTAGTTTGAAAAATATATTATTTTTAGAATTTGGAATTTTTAATTTCATTACTTGTTGTGTGCGCAATATTTCGTTGGATTTTAACGTGATACAACTTTATTTTGAAATTATATTTAACCTGACTAGAAATTTCGGATAAAAATATTTCGGATCCCATCAAAATGTGGGATTTTTTTTTTGAATTATGTTTTGAGCGGTTGTTTGAAATTATTAATCGTTGTCCTAGCTAGAAGTTGGGATGTACTTTTAACAAACCCGTAAGTGGGCTGTAGTAAATTCCATTAGAATTGAAAAATGGGCTGTACATTCTTACAAATCGCAAATGGGCTATATGTTCTCTGCCAAATCCGAGCTGTGGGCCTAGTAAGTTGACGCGTACCAAGGGCTTTGTCAACTTAGTCAATATAAACGATTCTAGATACAGTGATCGTACGATGTCCATCCAACGGCCATAGTGCTTCTTTAACCTCTGGTCTTCTTGCTCCAACCGCCCAAAGCAGCGCCGGTCATGTCACGTGCTACTGCCTCCCGTGGCCGGCTGTGATGCCGCGGAGGCCTCACCGCCCCGTACTACTCCCACCGCTGGCCAGGCCATCCCTCTACTCACCCACACCCCCTGTTATTCTGCAGCGACGGCTGCCTCACACCGCAGCCGAACCAGTGAACCCTCACACTCCTCTCCGCATGGGCTACCACTGCTGCGTCTTCCCCGGCTCCGCGTCGTCCCCTTCTTAGGACTCGCCGTCGTCCAGACCACCGCCCTGGTACTCTCGGCGCGGTGTGGTCAACGACCGACTTCCATCGGAAGAGTAATGTACGTGGAGAGGCTGACAGCTAGGTCCAGGCGGCCGCAAGGAAGTGCCTCCTTATTACGCGCAAAATAATTGTTCCTCCACCTAACAACAAGGACCCACCAGACGAGCCACCTTATTTCACGAAAAAATGTTTCCCCCTTGACTGCTGGGACCCACCGGACGGGGCAGCGTATTTCGTGAAAAAACGTTCCCCGCGCTGTCAGCTCGGACCCACCGGGAGTGCCTCCTTATTATGCACAAAAAAAATGAATACTCCCCCTGCTAGCTGGGACCCACCATGGTGGGAGGCTGACTTGTGGGCCTACTAAGTTGACTGGGATGGGGGCCTTTGTCAACTTTAGTCAATATGAATGATTCTAGCCCCAGTGACCGTATGATGGCCATCCAACGGCCGTAGTGCTTCTTCAACCTCTGGTGTTCTTGCTCCAGCCACCCAAAGCAGTGCCGGTCGTGCCGCATGCTCTTGCCTCCCGTGGTCGTCTGTGCTGCCGCGGAGGCCTCACCGCCCCCTACAATTCCCACCGCTGGCCAGGCCCTGCAGCGACGGCAGCCTCTCACCGTAGACGAACCAGTGAACCCTCTTACTCCTCTCCGCGCGGGCTTCCACTGCCACGTCTTCCCCGGCTCCCTGTCGTCCCCTTCCTAGGCCTCGCCGTCGTCCACCGCCGTGGTGCTCTCGGCGCAGCAGGGTCAATGTGATCAATGACTGACTTCCATCGGAACAGTACTGTACGTGGAGTGGCTGACAGCTGGGTCCACGACATCCGCAAGGAAGTGCCTCCTTATTACGCGGAAAATATTTATTCCTCCACCTGACAGCAGGGACCCACCGGACGGGTCACCACTATTTCACGAAAAAAAAGTTTCCCCCTGACTGCTGGGACCGACAGGATGGGCCACCGTATTTCGCGAAAAAAATGTTCCCCCCGCTGTCAGCTCAGACCCACCGGAAGTGCCTCCTTATTACGTAAAAAAATGAATATCCCCCTGCTAGCTGGGACCAACTTGGTGGGAGGCTGACTTGTGGGCCTACTAAGTTGACTGGGACGGAGGCCTTTGTCAACTTTAGTCAATATATGAACGATTCTAGATCCAGTGACCGTACGATGTCCATCCAACGGCCGTAGTGCTTCTTCAACCTCTGGTCTTGTAGCTCCAGCCGCCCAAAGCAGCGCCGGTTCTGTCGCCTGCTCCTGTTGCCCGTGGCCGGCTGTGATGCCGCGGAGGCCTCACCGGCCCCTACTACTCCCACCGCTGGCCAGGCCATCCCTCTACGCACCCACACCCCCCATTATTCTGCAGCGACGGCAGCCTCACACCGCAGCCGAACGAGTGAACCCTCATACTCCTCTACGCATGGGCATCCACTTCCATGTCTTCCCCGGCTCCGCGTCGTCCCCTTCCTAGGCCTCACCGTCGTCCACCGCCCTGGTGCTCTTGGTGCGGCCTGCTCAACATGGTCAAGGAATGGCTTCCATTGGACGTGGACTGTACGTCGAGAGGCTGACAGCAGGGTCCATGACCGCAGCAAGGAAGTGCCTCCTTGTTACACGCAAAATAATTATTCCTCCACCTGACAGCGGGGACCCACCTGACGGGCCACCGTATTTAGCAAAAAAACGTTTCCCCCTGTCAGCTGGGACCCACCAATTACATCTTCGCACACAAGGAAGTGCGTTCGAAAAAAAACCGATTCGCCCCCCTAACTGCTGGGACCCACCAGCTACATGTTCGCATGCAAGGAAGTGCCTGATAGTCGGGACCCACCTGGTCAAAGCATACGTAGCATTGTCATTCTGGTCGCGAACATGTACGTACATATATACTGGTGGATGTAGAGGCGCGCACGTGTCGTAGTAGAGGCGCGCACGTGTCGTAGTAGAGGCGCGCACGTGTCGTAGTAGAGGCGCACACGTAGCATGTACACGTATGTATAGCGGCGAGGGTGCAAGAAAGAAAATACGACCACGTACGTACATACAGGCAGGGTCTCTAACGCCTATCGCGCATATTTACATGGCTGGGTCGGAACGGAGAAACAACGTCGTCGTCGAGTTCATGGGGAGCAAACCGGCTGGGTTGGAACGGGATGCGTGGTCGTGTTCATCGGGAGGGCTTGGACGGAACAGGCGATGGAAACAAGGCCTGGCGTACTGCACAACAGAGGAAACGGCCTTGTGTTCGACCGGCCACATTCAAAATGGGGTCCTGGTGATCGGGGCCTGGCGTACCGCAAAACAGAGGAAACGGACCTCCTACGGTCAAAACGGGGGTCCTGTTGATCGGGAGGGGTGTGGCATACCAGAAAACGGAGGAAACGGACCTCCTACGGTCAAAACGGGGGTCCTGTTCATCGGGAGGGGTGTGGCGTACCACAAAACG
>NC_041385.1:313357351-313519245 GCF_002162155.2 Triticum dicoccoides | reverse complement strand
TCATCCAATCGATCGGCTTCAGTTAGCAGCAGTAGTGAAGGAATCGCTCCATCGGGTTCACTTAACAGCCATCGATCGATCGCTCGGGTTCAGTAACGCGTAGCCTGAAATGCAATCACTCGAGTTCAGTTAGAGCCCAACGCCTCGCTCGGGTTCAGTTAGAGCCAACACCTCGCACACATGCGCGTAGCTGTACGAGAGAAACATGCATCGCTCCGCCCCCGACCTCCCACCGTAACCGGCAACTCTCCGAAATTTTCCTCCCCCTCGCTTCTACCATGGTTTTTTCCGTCATGCACGGCCCAAAGAATGTCATGCAGCTGCGTCTCCGGCCCGCCCAGGACGAAAAGCCCATTTTCTGTCATGATTTTTTGTCATAGAAGTAGGAGCCCACCACATCTATGAAGATACCGGGTTTTGTCACAATTATCGTCATAGAAGTGTCATATGTATGACAGAAATTTTTTTCGTTCGGCCCAAAATGTCATGGATGTGTCTTTTTTTTTGTAGTGAGAGTAACAAGATCCGCAAGGGATTAGTGGGGGGAATCAAATTTCTCTTGGTGGAAGTGTAGATCGAGGCCTTGTCAACCAATCCCTAGAGAATAAACAAGTTTGATTGGCTAGGGAGAGAGATCGGGCGAAAATGCAGCTTAGAGCATCAATGGAGCTTGGGGATGGAAGAGGTGGTCAACTCGAAGAAGAACACGCCCCTTTTATAGTCAAGGGACAAATCCAACTGTTCTCCACTTAACCAGCCCGCGACATGCAGTACTACCGCACCAGACAAGCGGTACTACTGCAAGGTGTTGAGGTACTACTGCAAGGCATTGCGGTACTACCGCACCCATGGCAGACACTAGAAGAAGCCCTTTTGCATTGGCGCTGCGAGCGGTAGAACCGCCGGAGCGGTACTACCGTGCACCCTTGCGGTACTACCGCAAGGCAGGGTTTGACTGGCTGGGAAGGCATGGATGAATAAAATTACATCCGTGACTACTTCCGTTGAGTTTAGATCGATGCAAAAATCTGACACGGTACTACTGCATCCAGGGAGTGGTACTACCGCATAGGGCGCGGATGTAAAAAATTACATCCGCCCCTACTTCCGCGCGAGTGGCAGTGCTGGACCAGAAGTCATAGTACTACTGCAACCTCGGAGCGGTACTACCGCAAGGTGGTGCGGTACTACCGCATCCTCGGACGTTACTACCGTGAGCCTCTGTGGTACTAGTGCTACCTTGAGCAGTACTACCGTACGCCACATCACACTACCACTTGGAGTCGTTCATTTTGCAAAGACACGGATAACAGATCGGTGCTCCAAAGAGGCAAGGGGAAAGGTGGTGCAAAGGAACAGACGAGTACGTGATGATTCCACCCTAACCTTTCCGAAGCGGACCCCCTCTTAATAGTACGGTTTTCCTACGACTCAAATCCACAAAAAGGAAACATAGAAAAATGATGTCTTCACTAGGCTCCGAGTGGCATCGAATCGTCTTGTGCCAACACATGAGATATCTGAAATGCTCAATGCACACGATTAGTCCGCAAAAGTATTGTCATCAATCACCAAATCCACTTAGGGTGAAACATGCCCTTACAATCTCCCCCTTTTTGGTGGATTGATGATAATACAGGATTTGCTCATAAGAGTACACAAATGAATATAAGCGGTCCCAACTTCTACAAATTATAGGCAGGCTCCCCCTAGATGTGTGCACTCTATATGAATGCTTTGGACTGCACGGCATACATGCTAGGATCAACACTCCCCCTATATTTTATAGACGAGGCATTCCTTGCAACAATATAAATAACACTAAGCATAAGAGACAATAAGGTAAGTTTGAGTGCATATGTCTTACACCATATGATAGATAGCAGGTCTCACAAGCACAAACCGAACCAAAGCAACACAAACAAAGTTCCAACGAAACGAAAGCAAAGACACGAACGAAAGAAAATCCTACACTCTCTCTCCCCCTTTGGCATCGAGACACCAAAAGGGCAGAGAGGACACCTACGACATAGGTGGTAGTACCCTCTGCAAAGGTCACTCCGCATGCTCCTCATCATACTCTATAGCTGGAATGGTCTCCTCCTCAGACTCGGCCCACTGATATCCCTGCTTGGCTAGCCAGAAAGCCTCCAGAACGATGTTCACCTCTGACCCACTCTCCACAATCTCGCAAAAGTCCTCAAGATCCTCTTGTCGTGTTAGCGACTCTACTTGGAAGCAACATGGGTCCTGTACTGCCCCTTGGCTTGCATACAGAATAGGGTCTTCATCTTGGTCTTCAGCTTCTTAGCCCAACAGGGCTCAGTAGATGGAGGAGCATACCCACTAGAATTGTCCTCAGCCTCCTCCTCCTCCTCCTCAACCTCGACCTCATCCACATTCATCCTAGCAGCCTCAGCTTTAGCCTTGGTAGTGGTATTGGCCCACTTGTTCTTCAGACGTAGCTTGATAGGCTCGTGGCGAATCTAGTTTGGTGCAGAGAAGTCTTCCTCTAGAAACATCTTGTCCCAAGTCTTTGAGATCAGATGGTGCAGGTAAGGACCATAGATGGGAACTTTGCGATTGAAGACCGCAAACCTGAGGTCATTCCACATGATATGAGAAATGTCCAGGGGCCGGGCAGCATGCTGACGTGCCTCCTCACACAGAAGCAGCATGCAACTTATCTTTGTCACCGACTAGAGGAAAGAGAGTGTTGCGGAAGATCCGGTGCATGACATTGAGGAAGGGGTTGAGCACCCAAGTCTGAGTGCCATTGGGATGCTTCTTCTCCACCATAAAAGGCATAAGCTTGTCCTTGTTTGCTGACTCGGTGTTGCCGTGACGGCGGGCGCCAACGGGCACATCAGGCCCATCATCACGGGCATACAGCGGCGTCATGAATTCCTTCCAAGTGGCAGACAACTTCTTCCCATTGGTCATCCAAGACAAAGATCGCTCCCCCATCTGTGTGGAAGTGGACGGAGGAAAAGAACTGTGCCACGAGCTCCGGGTCAAAGTCTATATCGAAAGTGATGAAGTCCTCAATGCTAAACTGCTCCACCAAGTCGAGTGCCTCACCAAAGTAGTCATGGTTCTTCCTCAGATGAGTCATGTCAATCTACTGCATTGGGACATAGAGGTTGTGCTTGGACTTGATCACATTGTCGGATATCGGGTTCCAGAAAACCCTTAAGGTTCGAACTCTGGGGTGCACACGAAGATCTTCTCCCTACTGATCCACGCCCCAAAACCTCACCGCGAATCTAAGCTACACGATGAACAACACAAGGGACACAAGGTTTATACTGGTTCGGGCCACCGTTGTGGTGTAATACCCTAATCCAGTGTGTGGTGTGGTGGACTGCCTCTAGGGCTGATGATGAGCAGTACAAAGGAAGAACAGCCTCACGAGGGGTGTTCTTGAGCTGGTGCGGTGTTCTACTTGGAATGGATCCGATCAGCTCTGGATGAGATGATCTCTACTGTGGTGGCTATCTCTATTTATAGGGGCCCTGGTCCTCTTCCCAAATATTGAGCGGGAAGGGAGCCAACAACGATGGGGGCAGCTAGTACAAGTTATCCTGACTAAAGTTGGTCTTCGACTGCCAAAGGTACTGGCGATGATGCCGTCCTGGGCTCCACGTGACCTTCGTCCTGCCGCTCTGCTGGTCTTGGTCTCGTTGCACCGATATGGTAACCTTTGCTTGATGCCTCGGTACTCCGCGCCTGTGCTTGCCCCTTTGCACCAAAGAGGAAACAAGGACACTGCACTGGTTGGCGCCCGCCTGGCGCTCGCCTGGTCTCGATCATCATGGCTTGCGTCATGAGCACCTCGCGAGGTACTCCTTGCCTTGATCTCTCCGCCTCCTCGCGAGCCTGCCTGATGAGGCCGCCCCTGAGGAAGCGTTGCTCGTCTGCCCTGTGAGGCTTGGCCCCTCGTGAGGGTCTTGAGTTTGGGTTGATGAAGACAGGCCGTACTGGGCCACTGCTTGAGTCACGCCGTAGGCCGCAGGCAGGCAAGTCTGGGGACCCCCGTTCCTAGAACGCCGACAGTAGCCCTCGGGCCCAAGGCGCGCTCGGACTTGGCTTAGCAGCGAAGCCAAAGGGCAAGTGCGGAGCGTCGCGGGCCCCAACATCCTACGTCCTTGGTTGCCGCGTGGCGGTTGATTGGACATGGGCATCTCCACTTCCCCACACTGGCTTAGCAACTGCCCGACTGACAAAAGTCTGGCCTGGGTCAGGCTTACCTTCATTGCTCTTGCTCGCCTAGCTTCAGATCCGCTTTCTTGCTCTTACTCTCCTGCTTCCAAAATCTCCAAATCCGCCTCATTCTTCCTCTTCCAGCGAGCAATGGCGCCCCGCAAGGCCGTGGCCGAGGCTCCACCGGCTTGGTACTCGCCGGCTCTGGATCCCCCCAACATGACAGAGAAGAATCTCACCTCTACGTGCCTGATGACGGTAGCGCAAGGCAGCGAGATGGGGAGACTGTACTCCGAGCCGGCTCCGCCCAGCCGAAGGCTAACGGGAGCATCTTTTACCCCTTCTTCATGAGCACCATCATCGCCGGTGTGGTTCCTCCCTTCTCCGAGTTCTTCTATGCCGTCCTCCGCCATTACAGGTTACAGGCCCTTCATCTCCATCCCAATTCCGTCCTCGTTCTGTCGATTCTCGCCTACTACTATGAGGCGCACATTGGGGTGATGCCTTCTGTGGCCTTGCTGTGCCATTTCTTCTCCCTCCGAATCACCGGCAGCCATACTTTGGTGTGCGCCAGCTTTGTCGCGTACTCCAAGGCCAACACGATCTCAAAGACCAGGAAGAGGGTTGATGGCTTCCGGAGCAAATGGGTCATGCTGGATGCCAGATGCATCCACTCTCGGCTGGTGTTGCCCATGGAGCAGCCTCTGGCTGATGAGGCGTGGTCTCGTGCGAAGCTTGACAACCGACGGGCAAAGTTGGTGTTGGAGAAGATGAACTGCGACCTACGATCGGGCAACATGAAGGCGGTGAAGCTTATCAGGGCCACGCTCCTGAGGGAGTTCATGGCGCAATGGGTGGCTCCGCTTCAGGCGCACTCGCGCCCGTTGTGGAGGCTTGAAGGTGCGGACGACGATCTCCGCCTATGCTCGGAGGCCCTAGCTGATGAGGATCTGGCCACAGCTCTCTGCTTCCTGGTTGGAAAGGACGTGGAAGGTCTGGAGGGCGCTCCTGCCCCCTTGTTCCCCCGCGACAACTGGCAACAAGTGGTGGACGCCATGCCCACCTTTGATGGGAGCGGTCCGGTGCCGGAGGTGCCTCCTGAGGGCCAGGAGGTGGTGTCGCCGGTGGAATTATGAGGAGCGCGACTCGGAGGCGACCACTGAGGGGACGGGGGAGACTTCCCCCCGGCACAGGGTCAACTTCCTCTGCACCCTGCCGGACGATGACGAGGCCGACACCAGGCGAGGAGGAGAGGAACCGCCCGTGATCCCGAGGAAGGACAGGTCGGGGCTGATCTCTCGAGGGGCTACCCTAGCCCGGGCACTGCCCGAAGCCAGCTCCAGCCCTTCTGGTGCCCCCTCCTCTCCCTCTAGACCTCCTGAGGCTTCGCCCCGCAGGAGGCTCTCGGGCATTAAGCTCGACAGGAGACCACCGGAACACGTCGCGATTGACCAGTAAATGCTCGAACCCCATATCGTTCTCACTTTTGCTGCTGAGGCTTGACGTTCTCCGTCACTTGGGTAGGCTGCCGCCTGCGGTGAAGAAGCTGAAGGGGGACACAGTGACTCCTCTTGGGGCAAGCTCATCCATTGTGGCCGCTCCTTCATCTGTGGGAAGGGGAGGCAGTGGAGCTCGCACCTTCCCTACCCATCCGTCCTCGCGAGGCAAGGAGGAGCGCCCTGGCGGGGTGCCAGCCCCCGTGGCCCCGCTAACTCTGGAGGCGCTGGCGCTTGATGCTGTCGCTGTGGTTGCCAAGACTTAGGAGCTCCCAGTCTCCCAAGCCGTGATCACGCTACCGTCTTCTCCTCCTGCTCCACTGGTTCCTGACTCCTCTGTCTCCTCCGCCTCCTTGTACCGTGCCGCTGCCGAGCTAGGACGGCTGCAAGAAGACCTCCAAGGCGCAAAACCCCGCCTGGTGGCCGGGCGACTGGAGCTGATTTCTGGCTGGGTTCACTCTGACACCTCCGTCCGAGCGGCGCTAAGCTAGGCTGTGGCTGCTTCCGAGGAGGAAAATCAAGTCGCCACCCAGGCCATAGCCGCCCGTGACGTGGCATTGAAGGATGCTTCGGTCGCCCAGGACCGTTGCAAGGCGCTGGAGGACGAGCTGCGGGGTCTTCGTGACGAGCTCGCCAAAGAGGCTCGCGACCGCCAGGCAAAGGAGGAAGAGATGAAGGCTTGGGAGGCCACCATCGGGGACCGCGACGCCGAGATGTCCGCTAATCACAACCGACTGAAGGCTCTGGAGGAGAAGCTGAAGGCGGAGAAGGCCGAGCTGGACGCCAAGGCGAAGGTCTTGGCCGAGGATCGCATGGCCTTCGCGGATCTTCAGGAGAGATCTCGCAAGGCGCTGAATTCGCTTTACGATGAGGGCCTGGAGAAGCCGCTGGTCCGGGCCAAGGACGGCCCCACAAAGCTGCTTCCTTTCTTGGTCGAAGCGCTTCAGGAGGTTGTGACCAGCATCGGTCCCATAGCCGAGGTTGAAGCTCACGTCCTTTATTCTGCGGCGCTGACTCGGGTCCTCAGCCACGTCTACCTTCACGACCCCGGTGCCAACCTTGACGATCTGCTGGAGCCTCTGGACGCTGAACACTCCGCCGCTGCCGCTGAAGCCGTGAAGGGCCGAGCGGAAGCCCTGCTAGCGAAGTTCCGCGCCTTCGCTACTGCGCCCACGACAAGTACTGCTTGTTCCGCGGCCTCGGGAGGTGAAGCTGGCAGGCGCAACTGCACCATGGAGGCGGGGCTCCTGGCGAGTGATGGCGCTGCCCAAGGGTGATCTTCTCGCGGCTCCTTTCCTATTTCAACTCCTGCAACATGCATCGTGCCTCATGGAGGTGTTTAAACTTGTGTTTGGTATCGTGAGGATAATTTATGGTTTGTAATATTAGCTTCTGAATTTGTGAGATTTTGCGGTTTCCTTCCTATTTGCTTTGTGTTCTACATCGGCAGGGCCCGGCCACGCGCATACCTCAGCCGCTGTTAGCCCCGACCGGATCTCCAGGACAGGACTAAGGAGTGAGGGGCTACGTGACAAGTTAGGCTCCTGAGTCGCGATGCTCAGGAGTCCCCCTTGACGCACGAACAGCAAATAGGGAGGGGGTGTAGGAGTAGATCTATCGTTCTATGTCGGCAGGGCCCAGCCCCGCGCATACCTCAACCGTCGTTAGCCTTGCGGAACTAAGGAGTGAGGGGCTACGTGACGAGTTAGGCTCCTGAGTCGCGATGCTCAGGAATCCCCCTTGACGCTCAAACGGTCTTCATACCTTGGCTCCGCTCGGGGAGGGGCGCGAGACGACCAGGTCCGAGGGACCTGGCTGGGTGGCGTGCGCTCGGGCGTGACCTTGGCGCAACCCCCGTGTGTCCAGCCCCCTCGCGTGGCGCTCCCAAGGGGCGGCGTTGCGATGAGGCCAGACACTGAGCTCTGGGCTCCCTGAGGTTGATACAGCCATGTGCTGCCCTCAGTTGTTTATCACCAGCGCGGAGCATAGCCGCTCCTCGGCAGTGTCGTCAGCCAGCACGGAGCATGGTGCTTCCACTGGTACGTGGGAGGGGGCCGCCTCCGGGAGGAGCCCCCGGGGCGTGTACAGCCCCGCCCTGACACGTGGCCAGCACGGTAGGGCCAGACGAGGTGTATTTGGGAACTCATGAGCTAGCGCGAGACTCATGAGGCCCTACCTCAAGGCGGGTTTCGCCTGATCTTGAGCCTTGGGCGGTTGAGTGTTCCTGCGGGGTGGTTAGATACAAATGCTCTACGTCCTCAGGTCTCGGCCCTTGAGCAAGCTCAGCCGCCGCTGGTATGCCAGGTCGCGATGCCGTGGACAAGTCCAGGGGGTGAGGGCTGGAGAGCCGGTAAGAGCATCTGAGTCGCGATGCTCAGGTGCCCCCCTTTTAACGTGCAAGCGATTTGCATGAGGAAGAAAAAGGGGCCGCGGTAAGCGGGAGATGATAATCATAGGCAGGTTAAGCATGAAAGGTAAATTGGCTTAGATAACTGCAGGAAGGATACATGCCACTAGGTCAGGCCCGAGCATCTTGGGGATGATGCAGCCCGAGGGGCGCCCCCAGCAAGGTAAACTAAAGACATAAGCAAAAGGGATACATGCCTTAGAGATAGACCCACATGACCTGGGAATAATGCAGCCCTGAGGGCGCTCCTAGCTGAAATGAACTCAGAAGATGTCACCTGATACCATTGTAGAGCGGGTGTTGAAGTAGCTGACGATGCGCGGTGAAGATGCCGATCCTCACGAGCCACCGGAGCCCTGAGACTCGGGAGGCTCTGGGGGTCCGGGCGGCTCCTCGAGGACACTGGTGAGCGGCAGCTGCGTTCGGCAGGCCGAAAGGCATGCAAACGTAGTTGTGCCGTGGACACTCGCAGCATCCCACGTGCGAGGGCCAGAAGCGCTCCTGAGATGCAACTCGGCTAAGCCCTGGGTAGTCGATGCAGACGCGCAGCCCACCATCCTCGCCTGGATGCGGAGCTATGCCAGGTAGGCGGCGAACGCCGCGCATGACTCTCGATTTTTGAAGCTCTTGAGTGGCCTTGCTGATGAACTCCTGAGGGTTGGGCCCTCCTTGCCCCATGCCTTCCTGAGGGAAACGTGCCGCAAAGCACGCCTCCAAGTGGTGCCCAAGCGCCTCCCTCGTGATCTAGGCAAAGTCTGAGGCCCTCCAGGAGAGAGCCCCCGAGCCTTGCCCGAGGAGGGCGCCGGGCGCGCCTTCCTATGTGACGGTGGGAGGCGCCCCTTGCACGGGCGTAGATCCTGAAGTGGCGCCTTTGGAGATGCCAATCTCCTGAGGCCTTGAGCTGGGTGATGTCTTCTTCTTCTTGGGGACTGCCTCGGGAGGATTCCTAGTCTTGCTGTCTCGGTCCTCGACTGATGCAGCTTGGAAGGCACGCTCGACAGAGCACACCGCATCCTTCTCTTTGCAGGGGACTGTGATGATTCCGCCACTTCCCGGCATCTTGAGGACATTGTAACCATGGTGAGTTACCGCCATGAACTTGGCTAAGGCTGGATACCCGAGGATGGCATTGTATGGCAGGCGAATGTGGGCAACATCGAAGTCGATGAGCTCGGTACGATAGTTCTTGCGCTGTCCGAAAGTGACAGGGAGGTGAACCTGCCCTATCAGAGTGGTGGAGCCGTCAGTGACTCCTGAGAAAGGCTTGGTTGGCTGGAGTTGATCATAAGGCACTTGGAGGTTGTTGAACGTCTCGATGGACAGAACGTTGAGTCCTGCGCTGCCATTGATGAGGGTCCTGGTAACTTGCACATTACTGATGACTGAGGAACAAAGCGTTGGGAGGACGCCAGCTGTAGCCGCACACTTGAGCTAATCAGCTGAGCTGAACATGATGGCGCACATGGACCACCTGAGAGGGCACGTGGCCTCGAGCTTGAGGAGGACTGTGTTCACCTCGCGAGCAAACTGCTTGAAGATGCGCTGAGAGGCTGGGGCCTGGGCGCCGCCCAAGATGCAAGCAATAGCACGCGGCTCCTGGAAGCCCCCAGCCCCCTCGTCTTGGTGGTGGTCGTCATTCCTTCTTGGCGGTGGTGGGAGAGGAGGAAGGCCTGCGTTGCCCTGCGGGCGATCCTCGCGACGCTGATCCCTCCAAGCCCCCTGGCGAGGCTGGTCCTGCCAGCGATCCTCGCGAGGTCGTTCATGCCACTCCTGGCGAGGGCCTCGGTTGTCTCATCGTCCTCCACCTCTTCCTCCTCCTCGTCCGTAGCCCGGTCGTTGCGCTCGGGGCGTCGACCGCTGCGTCCTTCTTGAACAGCTCTGAGCTCCTGGCATTCGTTGGTGTTGTGGGTGTAATGGTTGTGGTAGGTGCATAATCGGTTGCCCTTGGACGACTCCGGTTGGTAACTGCCGTGCTTCGTGTCTTGTTCTGCTATGGGCACGACTGCTCCTTTGCGCTTCACGTCCTTGGCCTTGGCTTTCTTCTCTTCTAGGTCAGCAGCTAGAAGCTCGAGGAGGGAGAGGCGCCCCTCCTCAGCTTTTGTGCACTTGGTCGCCAGGTTGAATAGCTCCAGGGATGTGCACAGATCCTCGTGGATGGTGAGCTCCTCCTTCATCTTGACGTCACGGACACCGTCAGAGAACGCTAAGATGATGGCCTCCTCGGTCACCTTGGGAATCTTGAGGCGAGCGCTGTTGAAGCGCTGGATGTACTTCTGCAAGGACTCTCCCGGCTGCTGCTTGATGCGGCGCAGGTCACCCACGACTGGAGGACGGTCGCGAGTGCCCTGGAAGTTGGTGATGAAGCGGCTGGGCATCTCGTCCCAAGAGGAGATCGAGTCGGGAGGCAGGTTCAGGAGCCAGGTGCGGACACCATCCTTGAACGCCACGGGAAACCAGTTCGTCATGACCTTTTCATCTTTGTTGGCCGCCTCGATGCCCAGCTCGTAGAGCTGCAGGAACTCCGCGGGGTCGGCAGTGCCGTCGTAGCGAGGAGACAGATCCGCAGATCCGGCTTGAACTTACCCGGCCACTTGACACTGCGTAGCTCGGTGGTGAAGGCGCGGCAGCCTACGGTGGCCACCGGAGCCCTTTGCAGCCGCGGGGCCTAATCTTGAAGATTCCCGCGTGCCGCCGCCAGGGGCAGCGCGTGGTCTTGACGTGCTGGTGCAGGGATGCGGTCCTGACGCGATGGAGCAAGGAGCGCGCGAGCGCCTTCCTGGGGCCGAGGGATTTCTTGGCAGCTCCTTTCTTGTCGCGCGGGCGCTTGATGCGGTGGGTCTCGTCCAGGGGCCGCGCTCCTTGGAGCCAGGCCACCTTCTTGGGGAGGAGGTGGTGGAGGCGCCTCCTGAGCTGCATCACCCATGCAGGACGAAGGGTGAGGCAGCGAGAGGGACGGCGCAAGAGAGCCCCCTGTGACGCTGATGAGCTCGGTGATGCGAGCGAGCCACTCCTCGTAGAGGTCGTCGACGGGGCAGTAGTGCAGGAGCTCACGTGCCAGGAGCAATGCGTCCTGCATGTCTGTGCGAGCGCGACGAGCATGAAACGACGAACCAGCTGGAGTTAGCGATGGGGTGGCGGTGCGGCCCTCCCGCTGCACCGAGGGATGCAGCAACGATGCTTGCTGCTCGTTCCCCGCCGGGCCGGTGGCGGCGTTGGCGGCAGGCGACGGAGAATGATGAGGAGGTCCACCGACAGGGGCCATCTGGGCGACGCGGGCGGCGAGAGTAGTCCGATGCTCGGCGTGAGCTCGGCGAGCGTCCGCCATGGATGCGACGAAGCGATGGAACGCGGAACCATGGAAAGAAGTTTCCGGCGCACCCCTACCTGGCGCGCCAAATGTCAGATATCGAGTTCCGGCAAACCCTTAAGGTTTGAACTCTCGGGTGCGCACGAGGATCTTTTTCCTACCGATCCACGCCCCAGAACCTTGCCGCGAATCTAAGCTACACGATGAACAACACAAGGGACACAAGGTTTATACTGGTTCGGGCCACCGTTGTGGTGTAATACCCTAATCCAGTGTGTGGTGTGGTGGATTGCCTCTAGGGCTGAGCAGTACAGAGGAAGAACAACCTCGCGAGGGGTGTTCTTGAGCTGGTGCAATGTTCTACTTGTAATGGATCCGATCAACTCTGGATGAGATGATCTCTACTGTGGTGGCTATCTCTATTTTTAGGGGCCCTGGTCATCTTCCCAAATATTGAGTGGGAAGGGAGCCAAGAACGGCCATTTTGAAGGGGGACAACTACTACAAGTTATCCTGACTAAAGTTGGCCTTCGACTGCCAAAGGCACTGGCGATGACACCGTCCTAGGCTCCACGTGACCTCTGTCCTGCCGCTCTGCTGGTCTTGGTCTCGTTGCACCGATATGGCGTGCGTTACCCTGGCCCGGTAAGCAGACATAACCTTGTGTGCCTGTTTTTGTTGAGATGGTACCTTGTCCCCATTTGGGACCATTTTGTTTTGCCAAGACGGTGGTCGTTTTGCCACAACGGTGGCCGTGATGCCTTTAGTAGGCACGGGGCCACCCATGACTTAGCCCAGTGGGGAGTTAGTCAGAGTGGCCGAAAGAGTGTCATGGCAATGGGAGAGTTCTGTCGGAATGTTGCTGGTCCACCCAAATGGGAGTGCAAGGCCATGGGTTCCGTGGTGTGGGTACAATGCGCTACCTCTGCAGAGTGTATTAAATCTATCGATAGCCGCGCCCGCGGATAAGGGCCCAATTCGTAAGTAAGTCACACCATGGATCATCTTTTATAAAGTAATCTTGCACACTAAGTTATTTGCATGGCACTGGTTGAATCATGATGATGTCACTAAGACTGACCGTTGTGGTTCCGTTTGTGATCCGTGAATGATCACCGTTTGGTTACAAGGTAACCCATTGAACCGAGTGTGGTTCCGTTTGTGATGCGTGAATGATCACCGTTTGGTTACGAGGTAACCCGTTGGTAAGAGAGTCTGAGGGACTCGGTCCACAACATTGGATGAATGACATGAGAATCATGTTGTTGTTTGCATTTAACTTGATTAAATGTCATGATATTGTTTGTCATTATGTTTATGCTTGTTGTGAGCTTGAAAGTACATTCAATGTACTGACCTGGCGTGTTATGCCAGCTTTCAGGAAAGTCTAATTGGATCGAAGTGTTGTCATGTCTAGATCGTGTCCACATCGGTGTCCCTGTGGTATGGAGTTCCGCTTCATCGTTGTTACGCTGCCGCGTAGTTGTTGTGATCGAGGCCCCTTTATGTTCACTAAATAATGTACATATTGTGCAGCCGCACCAAGTGTGCCGCTTGGCCTCGCTACTTGGTGTAATATCGCACTATGCTTCAACTAATATCAATAAAGCGGTTCTTTTCTGTACCAAGATGTTGCGTATTGCCAGAAGACACGATCTCTGGGTTGGCAATGCAAGGTAAACCGGTTGCTCTGAGCCGGGGTGCCACTAAAAGGCACATCCTTCTTTGTAAGCTCATTGAGAGGTACAACAATGGTGCTAAACTCTCTCACAAGACGTCTATAGAAACCATCGAGTCCAAGAAAACTCCTCACTTGTGCGTCCATTTTGGGCTGCGGCCAACTCTCAATAGCTTCAATCTTGGCTTTATCAACTTCAATTCCCTGTGGAGTAACAACGTAACCAAGAAAAGATACTCGGTCGGTGCAAAGCATGCACTTCCCAAGGTTACCATACCAACATGCATCACGTAGAGCAATAAAAAGATCGCGTAAATGTTCCAAATGTTCCTCCAAAGATCTGCTATAAATCAGTATATCATCAAAATATACTACCACACATCATTCAATGAAAGCATGTAAAACTTTGTTCATTAATCTCAT
Source organism: Triticum dicoccoides (assembly GCF_002162155.2). Taxonomy (NCBI): domain Eukaryota; kingdom Viridiplantae; phylum Streptophyta; class Magnoliopsida; order Poales; family Poaceae; genus Triticum; species Triticum dicoccoides. The sequence continues at coordinate 313,505,731 of NC_041385.1, read as the reverse complement.
GAAAGTACTAGGTGCATTAGTTAACCCAAAAGGCATGACTAACCACTCATATAATCCAAAGTTAGTTTTAAATATTGTTTCCCATTGATCTCCCGATTTCATACGAATTTGATGGTGTCCACTACGCAAATCAACTTTGGAGAATATTGTAGAGCCACTCAATTCATCAAGAATGTCATCTAGCCTAGGAATAGGATGACAATAACGAATAGTAATATTATTAATGCCTCTAAAATCAACACACGTACAAGACGTACCTTCCTTTTTTGGCACTAGTATAATAGGAACAGCAGAAGGACTAAGAGATTCACGTTTATAACCTTCGTCGAGCAGCTCCTGTACTTGACGCATAATCTCCTTCGTCTCCTCTAGATTGGTACGGTATGGCACACGGTATGGCAGTGAAGCACCGGGAATTAAATCAATCTGATGCTCAATCCCTCGAATGGGTGGTATCTCGGTGGCACGTCAGCAAACTCCTGTGAAATCTTAGTGACAACAGGAGGCAAAGAGGAAGGTAGATCCTCGAAAGAAAATAATGCCTCTTTGCACACAAAAGCGTAGCAAACAGATTTGCTGAAATCTAGATCATCAATATCAGATTTGGTGGCAAGTATACCTGCACTTTTCAATTTAATTTCAGAAGCAACACTAGATGGTTTATTATTAGGCTTCATTTGTTGCTCAATTTCTTGTACCACAATCTGCTTTTCACTCTTATTTTTCTCATGTTTTGCTTTATTAGCTCTATTAATATCATCTTTCAAAATGGAATGAGGAGTCATAGGAAGCAAAGTAATATTTTTATCCTTATGAACAAGAGTATACTGATTGTTTCTACCATGGTGTGTAGATTTTTATCAAATTTCCATGGTCTACCAAGTAATAAGGAACATGCTTGCATAAGTACCACATCACAATCAACATAATAAGCATATGTAGAGATACTAAAATGCAGACGAACAGTACATGTTACCTTAACCTTGCCGCTATTGTTGAACCATTGGATGTAGTAAGAATGTGGATGTGATGTGGATGTGGTGTTGTGGTGAGAGATAGCTTCTCCACCATCTCCATGCTAGCCAAGTTGTTGCAGCTCCCTCCATCTATGATGACGTGAACAGAATGTTCCTTCACAACTCCCTTTGTATGGAACAAATTATGCCTCTGATTTTTCTCAGCTTGTGTGAACTACACACTCAAAACACGTTGAGCAACTAAACTTCATTCCTGTCAGCATCTTCAGCAGCCATGTATTGCGTCTCATGATCAGTATCATCTCCACTGTGTTCTTCACTTGTAATAAGAGCCAGAGTCTCCTGATCATAGTCACTAGCGGACTCATACCCACCATCCTCACTAGTAATCATCACACGCTTAGATGGGCGTTCTCTCACATAGTGACATCCACCCTTGCAACAACGACAAATAATATCATGTGTTTGCCCTGTTGATGCCATGGATGAAGAAGAGCTCTGTGCGGAACCGGAAGGTGTGCTCCTGGCAGATGGCGGTGATGGTGCCTGTTTTCTTGTATCTCGGTTGAATTGGCGGCTGAAGTCAGTGGTGTTGCAGTAGGACGTGTGGGAGTAGAGGATGCACACAGTGTCCATGATGAGGATCGTCCTGCAAAAAAATTAGTTCGCGCCAATGCCTGTCGATGGAATAAAATAGTGATATTATTTGTACTCCTTATACTCGAGAATAGTCTAAATCTCTTTATTTAATCCACCCATAAAATGTACAAGCATAGCTTCATTATCCTCAACAATACCACATCTAATCATGCCGGTTTGTAATTCCTGATAAAACTCCTCTACATAATTGTTTCCTTGTCTCAAACACTACAGTTTTTGAAGTAATTCACGTTGATAATATGGTGGAACCCGACAAGTACGGATAGCAGTTTTCAAAGCAGCGCAAGTAGCTGGAATATTATTCGGATATAATCTACAATGTTCAGACCACCACACACATGCAAAACTAGTGAAAGCACAAAGCGTAGCACAACACGTCTCTCCTCGGGTTATTGTAAACATGTAAAACGTTGTTCACTTTCTAACTCCCAAGTAAGATATATATCAGGAAGAAATCTACCCTCAAATGGTGGAATATTCAATTTCATTTTAGGAAGATGGTCATGATCTCGTACCTAAGCTGGTAGTGTAGCCCTACCATTGCAATTATATGCCTGTGGACGACCTGGTCCTGGTGGTTGCACGTAGTTCCGATTTTGATCTACCTCATCCTCGTAATCGCCCGCATAATCGTCATCCTCCTCAGCACCAGCAACAGCAGTAGCAGGAGCCAAAAAATCATCAACAATGGTGTAGAAGCACCAGAATTTTGACCAAGCTCAAGGGGAACGCGTAGTGCTCGTCCCACTTGATTTGGAAGGCAACGTTGTTGTTGTTGTAGAGGTGCCACAGGTGCAGCCGGCGGTGGTTGTGGAAGACGCGTGAGCAATTCATTAAACTTGTTATCGAGTTTCGTTTCAAACGTCTTCTCAATGCGATCTATATTCTCCATGGCCTCTTCAAATCTGTTTAGCACATCTTGCACCTATCGACTCATCATTTGCTGAAATTTATCATGTAGCTGTTTGTTCTTCATGTTCTCCCAATCAGTCTCATCGGCTTGTGATCCTGCCATGGTTAGCAGTAGTAGAAACACACAAGAATATGATCCTACAGACTACTAGGAAGTGGTGGTGGTGGTAGTGTGTTACAGATCCTTCAAGCGAATCTCAAATTCTTACCAGTTCTTACCCAGTAGGAGGTGGTGATCGGCAACCTTTGTAGTCAATACTCTCAAAGCTTGGATAGAGCGATGGCCAGGGAAAGTCAGATGCACGACCTAGATATATGTGGAGCTGGGAAGGCTTATGATATGGTAGCAAAAAGGTTCAGAAATAATCGATTCAGAAATGCAAAGTTGAATAAACGCTCAACAACGGTACTGTGCTGGTCCTAGGCTAGACCATACTAGAGACGCAAGCCAAGAACACTAACAAAATCATGGCACTGCACGTAATCAATGGAGGAGCAATCTTTGATTTTTTTTCCTCTTTTTTTGCGCTCCTCTTTTTTTTCGTGGACTGCAGGTAGGAAGAACATACTCGATCTAAACTATGAAAAACTATAAAATCTCACCGATCAACCTGGAAATCTGATACCACTTGATAGAGGGAAAGGTGTCCTGTCTTTCGATGAGATAGTGATTATCATTTCAGGGGAGTAGACTATGACGATCCGAATAAGTACGTGCGAAATTACATGGGCCTTGGGGGAGGGATCCGAAACCAACCCAATCTCTTCTTTCCCCACAAATATGGACTCTAAAAACAGCCTATACTTATGTATTTCGAAATTACATGGGCCTCGCCCAATAATAAGGTGACGCAGCACCTATAATAGCATCTGGACAAAATTTGTGAAGTGGCATCTTGTATATTTCGTCCAAGACTTCATGCACTCATTACGGTGGCTTCAATGTCCTGAAATCATCACTTGAAACTTCATTCTTGTGTCCCTTGCATATGTCATTATCTCCATGCTTGTTCTTCCTCCCATGTTCATCCTTCTCCAAGCTAGCCCTTCATTTGTAAGCAAAACAAATGTATCCAATTTAGGCAGCATCATATTCTCATGAACACTAGAATCATTACCAAGAAACAAAAGTACCTGGTAATTTAATTGGCGTGCACGAGCTCTAGTAATTAGTCCAGTATGTATAGTAGCAGGGGCTGTGGGTGTAATAATGGTATTGATGTCCTCATCACAAGGTGAACCCGGCCACTTTCTTCCAAGTACAGTTTCATGTAGCTTCCAGTACAGCCGCATGCTACTATGGGCTCTGTCTTAGCTTAGTACTAACGGGAAACCCTACCCCAGGACCGCCATTGAAGAGATGCCATTGTGCCTAAGTTGCGGGCCGCATGGTCAGTATAGGGGGCTGTTACGGAAAGGCTTCGTCGCAGTCTCCTCCTAGTCGTGCACCCAAGTGTGTAATGATAAATGGGGTTGATTGTGTCATGTGGGGAACATGTATGACCTCTGCAGAGGGTTAAAGCTAATTGATTATACGTGCTCCCAGTTACGGGCAATTTTGAGCAACTGAAGACTTGGACTGAAGAAGAATTTCCATTCTCTTCTCTAAAAGTCTATTTTAAGGGTTAATGTTGAGGAATGAGCATAATGAATATGTTTCACTTCAACTTTATGTATGTTTTAAACTAATTTGGAGAATGAGCACTAGTGAGTACATCCAGGTGTCTCACTCCTACCTTTTATACTAAAAGCTATTCTTATTTCAAAAGAAGTTTACAAAATTTAGTATAGAAGAAAATTGACTTTATGCAAAGGAGAACCTCCACCAATACTTACCCTGCATAAATATTATGTTAAACTTTCCTTGGCAACTTGTGAGTACATTTGACGTACTCATCTGCACCTGTCATGTGCAGATCTCTACAGAGTAAAAGGCGATAGGGTTATGGTCTACACTCAATGAGCCAAGTGGCGTTGATGGAGCCCAAACTTAGCGACTACGTATAATTCCCCTGTATTATGTGCCAACATCGAGCTGTGCCAATGGTATGTATTTGTTTACTTCTGGATCTACTGTTGTAGTAAAATGATGTATGTTTTACTGATATTCATTCTTATAATTGTGTGTGCTAGCTACAATCCAGGGATAACATAGTAAGCACAGAGACTTGGATTTTACCAAATCCGGGTCGTGAAAAATGGTATCAGAGCATACGTTGCTTGTAGGACATGACCCTAGAAAATGGCTTTGGAGATAGGAAGACCTTGATAGGAAAACTTATACTTTCAATAGTATCGATAGGCATTCTTGTACCCTCTTGTTTTCTTTCTTGCCTTCTTTCAAAAACTTAGATGATCAGCCTCCTAGACTCCAATGGTCTTGACATCGATATGGATTTTCAAGAGACTGAAGCATACTAAAATAAGGGCATCTCCAATATTGAAGGTTACATCCAAGAGATAGAAGAAGAACCATAGACACTCAAGACTAAGATGGCTATGTGGAAGGTGAAGACTACCCCTGTCATGAAATACCCAACACAATTCTAGTAGCATCCTAGCCCACCATGAGAGTTGTGAAATAAATGAAAGAGTGTGAGTAGCATACCTGGCCATTCCAATTTATGTGGATGAGGGTACCATTGGAATTTTTTGAATGAAATCCATGTGTTAATTTGGAGCATTATTGGAGTTCTTCGCCATAGATTTGAATTTTTTTTGTCATTTGAGTTGTGTGAATTAAAATCTTCCGTTATTAGTATACAAATTCCGTAGGCATGTACTATTTATGAAACCTTGAGCGTTGCAAGTTATGGATGATTAATGGAAGGCCTTCATACGGGTGAAGAGTCACACACCGAAGACTTTCAAGAAATACAGGATTGAAGACCTCGTTGCGAAACCATAGTAAACAACACTATTATAAAGGTTAGAAAATGAATAGATATGGGTTGTCCAATGAATGATTGTATGTGCATTCTTTCTCCTTGCTATACAAAACTCTATCTCCTCTCTGACCAAACCTTAAACCCCATAGATGGACTAAATTATTTTGATGGGAGAAGTGACACCTTCATAAGTAGAAGAATGGATTTGGAATATAGAAAGAGTAATAAAAGATGCCAAGTTAAAACCAAAGAACAAGGTGGAATATGCTTTAGGATATTTCATTAGAGAGGCTAACACTTGGTGGACGAAGATGCGTATAGACATCAATAAAACCCAAAAGGCAATTACTTGATAACAATTCAAGAAATTTGTACTTCAATCTTGTCTTTTCATTCAGGATCACAAGAAAACAAGTGAAGATGTGAGGAAATTTCTGTTATTTCGCGGATGCAGGTTTAATGCAAATCATGTAGGATCATCGCCACCCAAAGAAGTTTTATTAGCTTTGTAGGTGAAGACCTCTTTAAGAGGAGTGAGAAAGATCAAGTGTTACAATACGTGATTCACCTATCAACCTAAGAAGTAATGATTTTAGTACGGGGTGAAATTGATCACCATACCAGAGACTCTTGTTATATACTTTCGAATGTTTGACTAGTAAATCTGAGAGAATTGAAACACTAGTTGAGTGTCGATACGACAAGCCTAAAATCATGGCATGGTAAGACGTATTACCCTTATAGATAGGCAGCTGTGCCTCACGTAGATGGTACGATGAGGAAGAAACATGAAGGAGTTTTATCAGAAGCTATGAACCACCATGAGTGTCTCGGTAATAGATTTGGAATCTATGGATTTTTAGAGAAACTTTTCTTTCAGGAAAAGCCCGATTCTAAACCACAAAATCTTGATGAAGAACCATCATGGATAGAGGGATTGTGGAAAACTCCACAATTTTGTTTTTAAGGGTGGTAGTACCGTAAGAACACCTTGGGAGGATAAACGAACCAATCAACAATTGGCTAAGACCAAGGATGGTGTCTAAAGCCTCAAAATATGTTGAAGTGACAACGGTATAAGGAATTGTACCAACTGAGTACAATCTTGCAAGCTGGAGGTGAAGAATAAATGTAAGCGTACGGATTCTATGAAATAACCCTGGGGAAACCCTAGGACTCCAACCCTAACCCTTTTCTTGCTAGCATATGCAAATCTCGAGGATGAGATTTCTTTCAAGGGTGGTAGTTTGTAACATCCCAAATCTTTCCAAATTTTGGAATGTTAATGAGAAGATAATATTGATTGAATTGCTATGATTTCTATGAGAAACTAAAACATTTTTGAGTCTTGTTTGAAATTTTTCAAAATATATTCCTTTTATTTGCTACTCCTATGAAATAATTTGAAACCATATTCAATATTATCAAGTGAGACTAAAATGACTTTCTGAAATATGCTGGTTGAATATTGAAGTTCTTTGAATTTTTGAGTCCATTTGAAATTGTATCTTATTTGGAGTTTTTCATGCCATTTAAACATTTCCAAATTATTAGAATAAAATTTATGATGTCAGATAATGTGACTTCTCCAAGATATATTTTAAAATATTAAATGATGCCCAACTATCATTTTCGTAAAGTGGCAAAACTCTACAATTAAATTTGTGAGTAATTTAATTAAGTCCATAGATCTTTTTTAAAATAATTATGTGCACAATAGAAATTTATTTGGTGCTCAAACTATATTTACCCGAGGTAAAATATTATTTTCATATTTATTAAATTTTTTAATAATTATTTTGATTAAACTTCTTGTGCATCAAAATCCTATCAATTTTTTATAAAAAGTAAACCTTTTACTCTTGGGCTAAGCCCACTATGCCTTCTTCAACCAGAACCGTATGTACATAGCATATAGAGGAACCATGATAGCGCACACAATGCCACGTCCAGCGTCGCCCCTTCCTCTCCCTCACCCCAAAACCCCTCTGAACGGACCCCCCTCAGGCTAACTCCTTCCCTTTCGTAACTCACACTAAACCATGCCCTAATGGCCACCTAGAGCAGAAGTAACGTTCGCCATTAACGCCATAATGTCAACAAACACCCCGCTCATCTCCAGCCTCCCATGTATCTTATAAAAGGCACTATCCCCTCACAACTCTTTTCTCGTCCAAATCCATCTCGTGTCTTAGCTCTATCCCCACCCCATCAGCCATAATTTCTCGCCAGAGTAACTCGTTGCCGCTGCCATCCGTGCGAGATCCCCGCAAGCCCAAGGTGATCCCGACCACTTTCTTCTCCCCTTCTTCGTAAAATTTTGTTTCCCACCTTATAGACATGGTAGAATCTTCGTAGGTGTTGTTAGGGTTAAGATCCTGACAATGAGTAATAGGGGTACGAATAAGGGGCAGAACCTAGCTACGGTGCAAGTGTAACACTTAGTGTTTAACGAGTTCGGGTCCCTCTCGGCGGAGGTGACAACCCTACATCTCGTGCCCAGAGGCTTTCTTTTATTTTATGGGTATGGTCACAGAGATTGAACATGCTTGGCTATGGAGAGGGGTGCGGCTTATATAGAGTGTGCCACAGCCCCATGTCTCCCACACCGCCGAGGCAATAAATGCCATTGAATGAGTCAGTTACTAGTGTAATGAGCCTCTACTACAACAGTTACAGGTAACGGTAGCTATAACTCTATTTAGTGGATAACTTAGGATTCCTCGACCGTTGCGGCTCCCACGACATCCTCTTATCCTCTATGTCTGAGTGGTGGTCCATCATCCGAGTGACTTGTTGTTCCTTGGATGAAGACACAATAGATTCTGGACTATAGGTTTACCCAGATGACCGGGTGTTGTTAATTGTCGAGAAAAACCCCGGTGGCATTCATTTTATCTCTTAGGGGAGATAGACTAGGGGCCCAAGTGAGGGCATGCCATCACAACCCGAGTGGCGACGCCGGCGTGTTGTCTGACTCTCCGGAGAGACGACATTCCGTATCTGATGGCAACGCTAGCGGAGGCCTTCTATGGGTCTAGGTTTACGAGTCATACGCCTTTGAGCCTACTGAGAGGGCCAAGTGAACCCGTGGAGGGGTGTCAAGCTCGTCATATAAAATTCCTGAAGAAGACTTCAGTCTGTTGTTTAGCATGGCCGAGTTCACGGGTCCACGCAGAGGGTGGTCAGTCTGACTGACATGCATCCTTTAGGAAAGGGATCGCGGATAATCAATCGAATTGCTTCGACCCGGAAATATCGGGATTTGAATTTGTTTGTTCACGCGCAGAAGCGGTAACGTCCTGCGCTAGTGGGAAAGTGGGGTCGTGGTTCCTCAATTTTCACGCACAACTTCCAACACATGCTGCACCCGCTCTATGCAAAGCCCCGTCGAACGGGCCGTCGATCTAGAGATCCGTGGTGGGAGATCCGGCTCGAGATTCGTCCAGTGATATAAAAGATCCGGGGACAGAGGTCAAGGCCTCAGATCCCATTTCTCCTACTCCAACTCCTGCGCTCCTCTCTTCCACTCAAGCGCACAACGAAGGAGAAGGGCTCCACGGCCAAGGTAGAGAAGGTGAAGAAAGCAGGGAAGTCTTCCTCCTCTGGTTCTAGCGCGGTGGTCGGAGGCGCGTTGGGGGATTGGACCCCGTCATGCGTCACGGCTCACCGATTGGAGGAGTTTTAAGAGGAGGGGCTTATTCCGCGCGATGGGTGGCATCGCGCGGGTGCGGGCGAGGTCGAACCGGCACCGCAGGAGGATGAGCGGGTACTACTTGTCACTCATGTCGCGCGGGGCTTCTCCATGCCTCCTCATCCTTTTTTCTGAGCGTTCCTTGACTATTTCGGTGCACAACTCCATCATCTCCCCCCAACACCATTATCTATCTTTCAGCATTCATCTCCCTTTGCAAGAATTTCCTGGGCTGCCACCCTCACCTGGGCCTCTTCAAGAACATCTTCACTTGTCGGTCGATGACCATCAAGAAGGATTCGTCAGTCGGTGCGAAGACCCACGTCACTCAGTTGTGTGGGGGCTTGGGTATCCAAGTCTGGGGGGAGCGCCTTCCCGAAGATGAGTTTCCTCGATTCTGGCAAGGGGTGGTAGGGGACATGGTTTTATTGTAGACATGTTCCCAGCGGCACTAACCAGTCGAATCTCCCACCGTTCTCGATAGAGAGGGTGAGGGCCCCCGAGCCCCTTTCGGTGGAAAAGGTGGATAAGACGGAGGTCGGCATCTTGGCCACCACACTGGTTGGAGTCATGAACGCCGACGTGAACGGCATGGACTGCTGAAGACTTTCCTCACTCAGCAGATCCAGCCGTTGCAGGCCCACCCCATTTGGTTATATGAGGCGCCGAATGACCCCACCCGAGTGCACCCGGGGGAGCTTGATGAGAAGGATGTGGGGTCCAAGATCAAGGCCATCACATGCACTCGAGACAACCTGCGGGGAGTCAGGCTGGTGCCTGCCTACTCCAGAGAGCTACTATTGACCGTCTAGGTAAAGCTCTTCTGCCCAACCAACTTGCTGGTACATTGCGTTTTGTGTATCTGATTTCAGGGTCTTGGTGTGTTCGCTCCTCAGGAATTCCAGAACATGATATCCAACATCCCAACAGTTGATCGGTCACCTGAAGACATGGTGAGTGATTCTGAGCGCCGCTTCTCAGAAGAGGACAAATACGATGATGACGATGACGATGAGGAGGAGGAGAGTGATGAGCACGTGAGCATGGAGGATGGGGAGGAGGCCGAGTCCTCTCCGTCCTATGAGGGCCCCATGTAACCCCGCACAAAGGCACAGCATGATCTGAGTGGCAAGGTCGGAGGGGCATCACAACCGACTGCTTTGGGGCAGACAACTCGCTTCTCTAAGCGTGCGTGCGCCAAGGCTGGGAGCTCGGCTGAGAAGTAGCCAAAGCTTCCCAAGTAGGACTCCGCAAAGCCTTAGAAGGCTGCGGTGCCTCGGATCAGGGTGGCGGTTCCTGTGGCTTCGACGTAAGTATCTTTGTTGATTCTTTGTTTTTTTGTGCTGATCTCGTTGATGATCGAGTGCTATTTGAATCTTGTAGCAACGAAACCTTGACAACTTTAGCGGACCCACACACCCGCAAGCCAGGTCCGAGCGATGTTGATGCAGTGGATGCCAGCACCTCCAAAGGTACATTGCAACTGAGCTCGATGGTTAGGTCTTCTCCGACTAAACTCTAATGATTTTCTTCGTTCATATATTCGTGCATCCCAACCAGAGATCATCCAGCTGGATGATGACGAGAGGCTCGACCCGCCCAATTCGGATGCCATCAGGGAAGGAGCGTCGAGTGCTGACGTGTCCATGTTGGACGCTTCCCCTCGCCAAGTGGCCCGCGTGTCTCCGGCGAAGGCTATCGCAAGTGCCGTAGGGCCGAGTCCGGTGGCTCAGGGCGGCCCGACGCCTTCAACCGCGGTGGTCCCGGCCGCTGTGTCTACTCAGGCCCCTCTGAGTGGGTCGGTGATGGTTCTGGCCCCGAGGCCTGCGTTTGTATCTCCATCGGCCCCAGCTACCTCCTTCCCCCTATACCATGTCCTGAAGACTAGGTGGGGGCGGGCAAGGAGGCTCTGATCCAGGTGGGCTTGATGTGTGACCAACTGAAGGGGGCTTACGATGCTAGTGCGGTGTTGTAGACTAACGTCTGAGTAAGTACCATTGTGAGTATGATTCCCAGTCAAAGTTTTTTCTTTTTCCCATGGTGAGGTTTATGTTAGCGGGTTTGCGCAGGGCACAACCATTGGGTGTTTCACAAACCAGTGGAGGCACACTAAGTGCACCCACTGCGTGTAGTCCCCGAGGCTCCTGTCGACTGGAAGCAGTCATCAGGAGGCTTTTTGTTTTTTCTGTATTCACTTGAAACCTAGCCAGAGCGTGTTCAAGTTGACACGATCCAGTGGGGGCACGCTAAGTGCACCCACTGGGTGTAGTCCCCGAGGCTACCATCGACTGGAGCAGTCGGCGGTAGTCTTAGAACTTGCGGATTTTTCGCCTAGAGGTTGTCTATAGATTTATTTATTTTTTAGCTCATCGACGAGTCACTTTCCAGTGGGGGCACGCTAAGTGCACCCATAGGTGTAGTCCCCGAGACAGCTGTCGATTGCGAGCAATCGGTGGCGGTCTTTAGAACTATTGCTAGGCGTTAAGGATGCCCGGCAACACCCGTATGCTGGCAAGATAATAGGTTGAACCTTCTCCATTGCTGACTCGGAGGTCAGCCGAATGAAGCAGGTCATCTTGTGTTGTTGTCTTCTATCTTCATCATCGACTCATGGGCCGACCGAGTGAGGGTAGATCATAGGGTACTTCAGGATTTGGTATTGGTCAAGCTTGTTCCCGTCAAGGGTGTGTGGCTGAGTGGGTAGCCCAAGAGTACTTCAAGATTTGGTATTGGTCAAGCTTGTTCCCGTCGAGGGTGTGCGGCTGACTCGGTAGCCTGAGGGTACTTGAGAATTTGGTACTGGCCAAGCTTGTTCCCGCGAGGGTATGCGGCCGAGTGGGTAGCCCAAGAGTACTTCAAGATTTGGTACTAGTCAAGCTTGTTCCACTCGGTACCTCGGGTATTTCGGGATCTAGTATTGGTCTAACTTGTTCCTTCTAGTGGTGCTCGTCTTGGTGTTTGCGGGTGAATGCTTTAGTTTCTCCTTTAGATCTTCTGACTAATTGTTTCTTGCATGTTGTAGAGGACTTGTGAGTTGGGATCCCACTACGCCACAATGGAGAAGGAGGTGACATCCCTTCGACTCGATCTGGAAGCTAAGAAGCTAAAGAGCACCCGACTTGAGAAGCAGAAGAAAGCTCTGGGAAGTAATCCATTTCCTCCCTCTAGTGATTGCATATTGTTCTTCCCTTTTGATCTGAATCACTCCGCTTCGACAGATGTTCATAGCGAGAACACCCAACTCGTAACCAGGTTCAGGACTTCTATTTCTTTAGAAACCATAAAGCAGGCTCTGGAGAACAAGGACAAAGACCTGGCGATGGCTTAGAAGGAGGCCAGGACCAAGCCCAAACTTGCTGACGAGAAGCTTTCTTAAGTCGGCAAATTGGAGGAAGAGGTCAAGGACATCAAGACCGCCATCACTACTGCCAAAGGTGACTCTTCCGAGTGGAGGAAGAAATGTGAAGATCAAGCCATTGCCTTTGGGCAAGAGAATCAGATGCTGGAGGAGAAGGTCAAGCAGCTGACTAAAAAGAAGAACACCCTAGAAGCACATATCAAAGAAGTTTGCAAGGAATTCAGTGAGAAGCTTGCTGGTAAGTTCTCCTTTGACCGAGTGAAATCCATATGCCACCAAATTTTCTCCAGTCACTTGCTCACTTATGCTTTCCTCCAAACAAAGCACTGCTGCAACTAGGAGATGGAGCTGGAGAGGCTTGAGAGGGATGTAGATCCTTCCAGGTCACTCGTTGCCAACAAAGAAGCCCTTGCCATCCTCCGACTTGAAGACCGTTTGGAGAATGTGCTGGGCTATATCACTTGGACCCGAGGTGCCTTGGGACGTATCGACAAGGAGCTGCAACCGTGCGAGTAGAGTCAGATGGACCTAGAGTCAGTCATGACAAGGCTGAATGAAGTCCCCGCCCGGCCAAAAGCTTGGAAGAAGTCGACAGCTGGGAGTGGTGCTCACATGGCATTGTCTCTTGTCACGTTCATTGTAGGAACATGGACGAGGAGAAGCTGAAGGGCCTGCGAGTGGTGAACAAGAAGAACCTCAAGTTTGAGGATTTCATGTAGACCTTCGCCGAAGCCGCCACACGCATTGTCGATGAATCAATCTGGAGACCTTTGTTGAGCCAGCTAGCCCTTCGCCTAAGGCCTAAAACACTTGGTTAAGTTTCCCCTGGAACGTCAGGTGGATGATGTAATCAAATACTTTGCTGAGCTTCGGGCTCATTTTGCTTTTGAAATGTTCAGATTGAATCTTTTATTCGAGAACCTTCAAGTCTCTATTTGCTTCTGGCATCTTGTTAGACTTAGGCGAAAGCTGCTTCGCGGCTAAGTCCCCAAGTGTGGAGCAGATCCTCACTCAGATTTTATTTTTAACTTAGGCAAAAGCTTGTTCGCAGCTAAGCCCCCGAGTGTGGAGCAGATCCCACTCGGATTGTATTTTTAACTTAGGCAAAATCTGGTTCACAGCTAAGCCCTCGAGTATGGAGCAGATCCCACTCGAATTGTTTGTTTAACTTAGGCAAAAGCTGGTTCACGGCTAAACCCCCAAGTGTGGAGCAAATCCTCACTCGAATTCTCTTTTAACTTAGGCGAAAGCTGGTTCGTAGCCAAGCCCCCGAGTGTGGAGCGGATCCTCACTAAGATTTGTTTTCTAACTTAGGCGAAAGCTAGTGTAAAGATTTGCCCCCGAGTGTGGAGCGGATCCTCACTCGAATTCTCTCCTATCTACACCCACTGGAGGTGTGTTAGTTTCCGAATGCAGTTAGTCACCTGAGTGAAAAAATGTGACTGTGGGTCGAGCCAAACGATATACGGAAAAAGAAAGGCTTTTATTCATCTAAGTACATTCGGATTAACTATTACAAAGGAGAAAAAATAGGTGTAAAACTTGCGGAGCAAATCCCCTTCCAATCTCTTGGCTCTTCTGTATCTTTGGCGAAGTTGTAGAGTTGTACGCTCCATTGTGTAGGACCTTTGATTTGGCGAATGGCCCCTCCCAAGGGGGTGCTAGCTTGTGAGGCTTCTGTTGATCCACTCAGAGGACCAGGTCTCCTTTCTGGAAGGCCCACCCTATGACGTGTCTGTCATGGTAATGACGCAAGTCTTGCTGCTACAAAGTCGATCTTACAACTGCTAGCTAACGCCCCTCCTCCAAAAGGTCGAGGCCATCCTGCCATGCCTCTTCGGCTTCGGCTTCCGAGTAAAGATCGACTCAAGGAGAATTGTGGAGCAAGTCACATGGTAAGACTGCTTCTGACTCGTACACCATGAAGAACGGGGTGCGACTAGTGGAACGGTTTGGGGTCGTTTGTAGGCCCAGAGGACTGACGGTAGATTGGTCACCCGGGGCCCCGCTGCATGAGTTAGGTCACGCATGAGGTGAGGCTTCAACCCTTGAAGGATGAGCCCGTTCTCTCTCTCGGCTTGACCATTCGACTGCGGGTGCACCACGCAGGCATAGTCGACCCGAGTGCCTTGGGTGTAGCAAAACTCACGGAACTCGTCAGAGTCGAAATTAGATCCGTTACCGGTGATGATGCTGTGAGGGACTCCAAATCTGAAGATTATCTCTTTGATGAACTGAATGGCAGTGGCAGAATTCAGCTTCTTTATTGGCTTTGCCTCGATCCACTTGGTGAACTTGTCTACTACCAACAATAGGTGCACGAAGCCACTTTCCCCGGTCCAAACAGGGCCGACCATGTCGAGTCCCCAAAAGGCGAACGACCAAGTGAGGGGGATAATCTTCAGGGCGAATGCCGGCTTGTGAGACTGATTCACGTAAAACTGGCACCTGACACGTTGATCCACTATGTCCCGGGCAGCTTCATTGGCTCGGAGCCAATAGAACCCGACTATGAATGCTTTGGTGACCAGGGTCCGAGAGGATGCATGCTGTCCACATGTTCCCGAGTGAATCTCCTGCATAATTTGTTGCCCTTCCAATGGTGATATGTATCAGTGAGTGACTCAAGTTGTGCTTTTCTGTTACAATTGGTCTCCCATGACGGTGAAAGCCTTAGACCGACGGATGATCTAGTGAGATTCATCCTCGTCTTCTGGGAGCTCCTGTCGGAGAAGGTTTGCCAAGTACGGTTCAGTCCACTCGGGGTATGATAACAAGGATCTCTTGGACCAGGTCGATTATTGCTCGATGTCTATTTCAGTCGGATTAGAAGGTCCGACTGGATGTGGGGGCTCTTCCACAAAAGGATCTTCCCTGATTGTGGGCGAGTGTAGGTGGTCCAGGAACACATTGTTGGGTACTGTCTTCTGGGTTGAATCCATCTTGGCCAAATCATTAGTCGCTTGGTTCTTGAGGCGTGGCACGTGATGGAATTCGAGCCCTTCAAAGTGCTTCTCCAGTATTCTGATGGCATTGCAATAGCTAGTCATTGTCAGGCTGCGAATATCCCACTCCTTCATGACTTGCTTGAACACTAGATCTGAGTTGCCGTAGACCATCAGTCGGCGAATCGCAAGAGAAATTGCATTCGCAGCCCATACAGGAGAGCTTCGTATTTGGCTTTGTTGTTGGAGGAGGCAAAGCGAATCTGAAGCACATAATTGAGTCAGTCACCTTTAGGGGACACCAAGACCACTCCTTCCCCGGAGCCATGGAGAATCTTGGAGCCATCAAAGAACATCATCAAGTGTTCGGGGACACTCGGTACGGGTTGTTCTTACTCAATCCATTCGGTGAGGAAATCTACTAGGGCTTGTGACTTGATGGATTTCTTGGCTTCAAACTTGATGTCCAGTGGAAGGGCCCACTTAGCCACTCGACCTGTGGTGTCTTTGTTGTTTATGATCTCAGACAGAGGGGCGTCACTTACTATAATGACCGAGTGTTCTTGGAAGTAGTGCTCCACCTTCTTTGCAGTTAGGTAGATCCCATATACTACCTTCTGATAGTGCGGATACCTTTGCTTGGAAGGGGCTAAGACTTTGGAGATGTACTAGACTGGTCATTGGAGCTTGAAGGTTTTTCCATATTCTTCCTGTTCCACAGTGAGAACCATGCTAACAACTCAGCTAGTGGCCGCGATGTATAGGAGCAAAGGATCCTTGCTGCTCGGAGCAGCTAGCACTACCTGGATGGAAAGTAGCGCTTTAATTTCCTGGAACGCAGCCTGCGCTTCGGGAGTCCATTCAAACCTATCAGACTTCTTCATCAATCGGTAAAGCGGCAAGGCCTTTTCATCAAGTCTCGAGATGAACCTCCTCAAGGCAGCCAAGCACCCTGTGAGGCACTGTATGTCGTGGAGACGCTTTGGTTGCTTCATTCGGACGATGGCTCCGAATTTCTCTGGATTGGCATCAATCCCACATTTGGAAACGAGGAAACCGAGCAATTTGCCTGTGGTTACATGATACATCCATTTTGCATCATGTTTACCTACTATTATTTACTAAGTTTTTATGCATAATAAATATTTTGGAGTAATTCTAATGCCTTTCCTCTCATAATATGCACGGTTTATCCAAAGAGGGAGAATACCGGCAGTTGGAATTCTGGACCTGGAAAAGCTACGTCAGAGTTACCTATTCTGCACATCTACAAATGAGCTGAAAATTTACAGAGAATTATTTTGTAATATATGAAGAATATTGGAGCAAATAACTACCAGAGGGGTGTCGTGGTTCAACACGGTCACCTGTGGGGCCATCGGCCCCTTGTGGTTGGGCAAGGGGGAAGGACGCGTTGCACAAAGAGCAAAGGATATAGAGCAGCACGGCAGTGATGACACATGCAGTGGTTACCCAGGTTCGGGCCACCGCAAGGCGTAAAACCCTACTCCTGCTTTGGTGGATTGATGAGAGGACTGTGGTGGAGACGTGGTGCTCAAGCCTGACAACGTTGCCATGGAACAAGAGCAGCTACACATGTATGAGTGTACAAGGGTCCAAATCCTTTCTAAGGTTGCCACGACCCTCTTCTATAGGTCAAGGGGTTACCACAATGGCAAAACAGTCATTATCCAGCGATTAGATAGCCATAGTGCTATCATACCTAACTCTATAGATAGGACAAGGTGCATTAAATGCACCGCTTAGCGTCACGTCGTGGGTCTAGCCCGGCAAGCCTTGTCGTGCTATTCAACCACCTTCTCACCTGCCTGCATGACACGCCTCTTGACAGGTGTCATTTAGCGGTGATCTTCCTCGGAAATGGTTGCCCCGTGCCAAATGACAACCACTTTATCACTCGTGGGCTCGACGCTGCACCGATGGGTGACTAGCATTGCTGTGAGGTGGAGCCTTGGCGGGGAAGCGGGCCGCTGGTATCCCGGCAACCCTTGGCAGGGAGGTCTTGGGACTTGTCTTCGGGTGACCTCGACCTTGCCAGGCTCGCCTTCTCGACAAGGGTGGTTTTTCCTTAGTGATATCTTATTCCTTCGGTTTGTCTTGGTCTTCTTGATCCGCCCTTTGATTTCTCAAAGAGCTATCTCTTTTGCTTGGCTTTCTCTTGGATGTTGTAACCTTGCCCTTGAGCCTTTGTACAGTTTGGGCAACATACACCAGGGTTTGTTGCACAGACAGGAGCCCCCGGGCATGGCTCGAACGCGCTGCCTAGCGTCGTTGGGGTAGGCCCTATCTGGTACACGGGAGAAGAATTTGTGGTGGCTTATCCCTTGAGATTTTCTTTGCTTCTTCATTAATCGGTGCTTTAGTCAGTTTTCGGATTTCCTGCGCGTCATGCGAGACGTTATGGGGGATTTTTAAGCCATGACCCATGGCTACCCACATCCCACATTTGGCGGACAATAACTGCCATGACTCTAGCTTCTCTGCTCCTAGCGTTGCCGCCACGTATACTGCATGCATTGTGCAGGATTGGTGGCCGACGCGGAGGGCGTAAAAATGTGTGCCATGGCAGAAAGCCAGATGCCATGGATTGGCGCTGGGGTTGGCCTTGATTCCAAGAGCCGTTGATGGTGCGAGGGAGCCGGGTTGGTAGAGTGGGGCGGTTGCCTCTCCTGAGTGAGGAACCAGCCCCCGGCCCATTTGCCCGTAAAAGGGGGATGTAGGCTAGGTGCCGGCTCACACCTATCTCTTCCCTGTTTCTTCTGGAATCAATCATGGTGAGGGGTAGAGGGTGCATCGGCACTCCAGTAGCGGCGACGAGGGCTTCTGCTCGATAGTGCCTCCCTCCTCCTATTGGGGATGAAGAAGTAGAACACGTTGTGAGGGACCGCAGCGCTCTGGGTCGAGGAGGACGGGGCGGTGTGCTAATTGCACCTCTTCCAGCCGTCCAGGATCCGAATGAAGGCCACGTCGGGAACCAACCGGTGGAGTTCATTGTCAAGCTGTCAGGGCCTCCACGCAGCCGCCTTCGGCTTCCCACTCCATTTGCAAGACGGATGGAGGTCGGACAGCTGTTGAGGCTGAGGCTGCACATGAGGGGCTACTTTAATGGCAGCATGCGGGAGGATATGGAGTTACCCGCTCCTCATGTCATGCTTCTCCGGCGTGGCTGGAAGACTTTTGCTTGTGCCCACAGCTTGGCGGCCTGGCACGTCCTCCATTTCAAGTTAAGGGATGCCACCCTGCTCTCTGTCAAAGTCTTCGGACGCTCGGGTGCTCGCTTAGGGTGGTGCACGGAGAGCTCGACTTACGATGAAAGCTCTTCTCGAGCGATAGCGGAAAGGAGGATAGTGACAGTGATGACGACAGCACCGACGGGGAGGACGATAGCTCTGACTCTGGCTGAACATCAGCCGCACCATCATCGTCAAGCGATGTCACCACCATCAGCACCTACATCTCCTGCCTAGTGAGGCAATTTTCCAGGGAGTTGGATATGGAGGTGCAGATGGTGCCTCCGGCTCCTCCAGCAGCCTTCCAGCTAGGCACCGACTGGCTTCCTCATGGGCTCCGGCTTCGTTCACCCTACCGCATCCTGCTGGCCCTGGTGCCGGTGACCAGGGCATCGCCTAGTCTCTCTCCCCATCCACCACCTTCGTATGCACCCTCCCGGCCTTGTCAGGCTCCATCACATGAGCCTTGACAGGGTCAGGCTGGGTTTCTGCCCAGGCGCTCCTTTTGCCCTCTTCGCCTCCCGTCGTAGTTCCTAGGAGGAGGGGGACAAGAAAGTGATTATGGGGCACATATATTTTTTTAGTCTAAAATGTGTAGGCACTTGCCAAACTTTAGTCTTAAATATGTAATTTATTTTATCCCTGTTTGTGTTCTGTAAGATCTGAACTTGTTTATCCGCATATTAATGAAAAAAGACAAGCCTTGTCGGGTACTTGTGCATGTACCATGTCCATGCATAGGTGAGATGCCTCTATACATTTAAGTAAAGAAGTTTTCTCCAGCAAGCTATCCTACCGATTCCTTTCTTTTATTTTCGCGGGGCTTAGCCTGCCGGGCTCAAAACTATGGAAAGGGACCAGCCCCTCGTCAAACCTCCATCATCAAAGGACACTACAACCACCTTGACCGAAGCAATGTTCGGGACAAAGGATGGGAGCATGCACCTATGTTTCGAAGGTGATGAGGTTTTCATATGCACAAGTTTTCACTTTACAAAACATGTATGGACAAGAAGGAACATATCTGTTTGGCTTGTCGGGGACCGATATGTAGGCTTGTCTCTGTTTCTTCTCTTCAGGACCGAGTCTGTGGCAAGAGCCCTTCAGTTAAGTGCAGAGGAAAACAATGCTACATATGCCCTTATCTACCTGATCATGCCATGTTTATGATATACATGCAAGTTTTTGGGGTCCCCAGCGGTTTGTTTATTTATCTGTTGCTCAGGGTCTGCGTCTGGCTTTGTACAAAGGGTTACATGCAACATCGACAAGGCTTGTACAAAAGGGTGGCTGCCGGGCAGGGCCCGATAGCCGCGCCTCGTGGGTAGAACTTACGGAGATGCTCAATCTTACATGAGTTTTGCAACGGAATGTCATCTCCAATCTCCCGACGGACTGCGCCGGGTCTGGTGACTCGTACTACCTAGTAAGGGCCTTCCCACTTTGGCGTCAACTTGTTTGTACCCTTGGCACACTGAACATGCCTAAGGACAAGGTCGCTTTCCTCAAGGCTCCGGGCATGAACCATGCGGCTGTGATAGCGACGTAGGGCTTGCTGGTAGCGTGCAGCACACATAGCAGCCCAGAGATGGTTCTCCTTGAGGAGCACGTCATCGTCATGCTGATGTTGCTCCTGCTCTACTTCATCATTGGCAAATACTCGAGGTGACCCGTATATGAGTTCCGTGGGGATCACTGCTTCTGCCCCATAGACTAGGGAGAAGGGAGTGTGGCCAGTGGCTCGATTTGGTGTCATACGGAGGGAGAAAGAACCACCGGCAACTCATGAATCCAGCACCTGCCACACTTCTACATCCTAGCAAATGTTCTTGTCTTGAGTCCTCGCAGCACTTCAGCGTTCGCCCTGTCAGCTTATCTGTTGCTTCTGGGATGGGCAACGGAGGCAAATGAGACCTTGCTTCCAAGGGGTTGAATGTATTGCATGAAGGCACGACTTGTGAATTGGGTGCCGTTGTCAGTGATGACTCTGGCGGGTACTCCGAATCGACACACTAATCCCTTCAAAAACTTGATAGCTCACTATGCGGTTACCTTCCTCATGGGCTCCACTTCTGGCCACTTTGTAAACTTGGCGATGGCAACGTACAAGAATTCAAAGCCCCCAGTAGCACGGGGAAAGGGGCCCAAGATGTCGAGCCCCCAGACCACCATGACAAAGGTATCATCTGGATTGCTGGACCAGGCTGATAGATATTCTTGGACTGGAACTAGCAGGCTTCACATTTGGTGACTAGCTCAATTGCATCTTGGAGGGCCATGGGCCAGTAGAAACCTTGTCGGAAAGCTCTTCCAACCAAGGCCCTTGATCCAATATGGGAGACGCACATGCCTTTGTGTATCTCTGCCATCAGTTCCTTCCCCTCTTCCCGGCAAATGCACCTCAATTTCACACCATTGGGCCTCCTTCTGTATAATGTGTTATCGATGAACTGATACATACTGGAAGTTCTCATGTTTGGAGGTAATGGACTATGTGCCGCTCCCAAGTTGGAGCCTGAGGCTCGACAACAAGGATCTGCGGTACCTCCTCATTCATGGGAGCACGTGCCTCAACCACAAAAACTGGTAGTTTGGCGGGAGGGTGCTGCTCACCAAGCAAAGTGGAGTTGTTCCCGCCAGCCTCTCTGTTGGGGGCTTCGGGAAGCTCTACCGAGAGAGGCTTGACGGAGTCCAATTTCCTCCTCTTTCTGGCCATTGTCGACGGGGATACGTTGGGTTGCATTAGATGGAGAACAAATGTCACTGGTTCCATAGGAAGCTTTTGCACAGTGCACTTTGATAGATGATTAGCAATGCTGGTTTCCGCACATGGCACGTGCTTTGTTTGCAATCCATCAAAGTGCTCCTCCAGCTTTCTCACTTCCTACATTTATGCCTCCATGGATGGACTTTGATAATCCTTGTTCACTTGCCTTATCACAATTTGTGAGTCTCCACGAATGATCAACCTCTTGATTCCCAATTTCGTTGCGATCCTGAGCCCGACAAGGAGTCCTTCATACTCTACAGTGTTATTGGTAGCGTTCTCCCAGGGGAAATGCATTTGGACCACGTACTTGAGGTGTTCCCCAGTAGGTGCGACTAGAAACACGCCAGCTCCTACACCTTGTAGGGAGAAGATACCATCAAAGTACATGATCCATTCTTGGGGCCCTTAGTTGCCGGGGATAACTATTTCCGGCGCTTGTTCGTTAGGGGTGCGCATCCACTCTGCAATAAACTCCGCTAGTGCTCTGCTCTGAATAGTTGATGTGCTCTCGAACTTCAAACCAAAGCTTGATAACTCCAAAGCCCATTCCACTATTCTGTCAGTGGTCTCGGGGTTCCTTAGTATGTGTTGCAAGGGGAAGTGGGTGACAACCGTGACCTCGTGGGCTTGCAAGTAATGGCACAGTTGCCTTGAGGCCATGATGAGGCCAAAGACCAACTTTTGCATGCCAAAATACCTTGATCTAGCCCCCTACAGTAGGGACCTAACAAATTACACTGGTCGTTGCACCACCTTCTTCCTTGCCGTGATCCTAGAATAGTCCCCATTGCCCCGCTCCTCTTTGGCCTGACTTGCATTTGACCTGCCGGGATGAGTTCACTTTCCTCTCCGGAGGGGAAGGTAGTCGCGGCTGCTTCTTCATCTACTTCCCGCTGCACCACCAGCACTACACTAACCACTTGATTGGTTGCCACTAGGTATAGCAGCAACGGCTCTTGTGGTTTAGGAGCGACTAAGGTGGGAACGCAGCAATCATAGCTGCTAGGTGGATATCTGGAATGTTCCTGTGCACCCGGCTGAATCTCTACATGTACTTCCGCAAACTCTCTCCTTCCTTTTGTGTAAGGAGTTGCAAATCGGTAGGCTGCCCTGGTTCTTCATGGCCACTAGTGAAGGCACCAACAAACTCGTGACATAGGTCAGCCTACGACGAGATAGAGTTTTCCGGCAAGTTCATCAGCCATGTCCTCAGGCTTAAGTGCCAAAGGGAAGTAGTTGGTGAATACCTTCTCATCTCTTCCTCCGGTGGCTTGAACAATGATGGTGTAGATGCTTAAGAATTTTGCCGGGTTCAGTCTTCCATCATACTTTTCCGGTATCTCTATCTTGAACATATGGGTAGATGGCCAATGGACTTGCCACAGATCGCGGCTGAAGGCAGGACACCCAACCTCAAAAGGTAGGTATCTGTCCCCACCGGGCATGGGCTTGTCAATGTTGGGGCCATTGCGCCTATCAGACTGGTGGCGGGTTTCACGGCGCCAATCTATGGTGACATGCATGTCTTCCCTCTGCCTGTCTTCCATGACCTGCCATTGATCTCGACGGGCTCAAGGATCGGACGAAGCAGTTGACACCTTGTCGGGTTCTTGGTTGCATAGCTTTGGCCGAGGCCCTCGCTCTAGATGTCGTGGGGGAGACTGCACCATAGGGTTGAGCCCTTCTGCACGGCCGGCAGCTCGGGCCATTGTCGTTGCCTGCGGATGTTGTGGTGGATCCGCCCGCTGTGATCCTCCTGCCTCATCGAAAGCAATCAAACTTTGAATGGTGGCTCTCCATTCATCCATTTGATCGGCTGTTAGCGGGAATCTCAGCAGGAGCTAGGCTGGCGCCATGGCTTGGGAAGCAGTACTTGGCATGGATGATGATGCATACCGAGATGTTGTCAGACTTCTGATGATACTGGTTGTGGCAGCGCCGTGGTCTCATCGCTGTGAGCTGGTCGCTGTGGTGGCGTGACGACGAGGAGGGTGTGCCTAGGAGTCGACGAGCCTGTTTGGCGCCCCATCTTGATAGCCTTGCCTTGGGGAAGGCACGTGCCCCGTAGCCACGCCCGCGGAGATAGCACCTAGCGCCCTTCAGCGAGGTGGACAGGCGGAGATAGAATATTCTCCCCACCCACGCCTTGTGGAGCGTGACCGCCGGGGTGTTGTTGATGATCTCCTCCTCTGGCGCCTCCTGCTCCTACTTCAGCTGCAGGGGGAATGATGATGGTGCCGCCTACACCGGTCGCGTCCCCCGCACCGTCCGTGTCCCCAGATACTACTGCAGCTCCCATGGGATCAGCACTTGCATGTGAGGGGGCCTTCGAAGTGGAAGGATGGGCTGCTGTGCTGGACCTTTTCTTAGGCTCCATGGATGATGAAGCCGCCAATTAAGGAGATAGCAATGAAGATCAACATGCTGCTACGACCTCGGGTTCGCATAGGCGCTCTCCCTACCTTGCGCGCCAAAGATGTCGTGGTTCAACACGGTCACCTATGGGGCCATCGGCCCCTTGTGGTTCAGCAAGGGGGAAGGCGCATTGCACAAAGAGCAGAGGCCATAGAGCAGCATGGCAGCAACGACACAAGCAGTTCTTACGAATGTCTGGACTGTCGTGAGGCATAAAAGCCTACTCTTGATTTGGTGGATTGATGAGACGACCGTGGTGGAGATGCGACGCTCCAGCCCGGCAAGGTCACCTTGGGACGAGAGCAGCTACGCGTGCATGAGTGTACAAGGGTCTGAATCCTTTCTAAGGTTGCCACGACCCTGCTTATATAGGTCAAAGGTTTACCACAATGGCAAAACAGACATTATCTAGCGATTAGATAGCCACAGTGCTATCATACCTAACTCTACAGAGAAGACAAGGTGCATTAAATGCATCGCTTAGCGTCACGTCATTGGTGTAGCCTGGCAAGCCTTGTCGTGCTATTCAACTGTAACACCCTACATGCGGTTATATCCCTCACGTGTCGGGGCACGACTTACGGGCATAAATGCATGCAGGAGTGGTCGCAAGACTGGTTAATCTTTACACAACCCATGTAGTGAAAATATAGCTATAGAGCATAGTTGGCTTAAACTTTCCATGAATCACACAACATCATCAAGTTTAATACAATCATTCAAGATGAACACAGGGTGTCGGTGTCAAAACCGGCAGATCTCGGGTAGGGGGGCCCAAGCTGTATGTCTGAGGATTGATGGTAACAATGATCAAAGGGACACGGTGTTTACCCAGGTTCGGGCCCTCTTAATGGAGGTAAAACCCTACTCCTGCTTGATTATATTCGATGGGTATAGGGGTTACAAGATTTGATCTACCTCGAGATCGTAATGGCTAAACCCTAACTTGGCTAGTCTATTAATGTTGTGATCCTGCCTCTGGTGTAAACCCTCCGGTTACCAGAGGGCCTATGGTTGTACAAAGTCGGTTAAACAGAAAGGAAATAGTATACCCCGACACCTAAGCTTGCTGTTCCCGCACACGGGAGCCCAACCGGACATGGGAGGTGGTCTTCTTACTTTTATCTTGACAGCCCATTAGTCCAGCCCACATTGAATAGTCCGGATGCCCGAGGACCCCTTAGTCTAGGACTCCCTCAGTAGCCCCTGAACCAGTCTTCAATGACGAATTGTTCGGTGCGCAGGTTGTCTTCGGCATTGCGAGGCGGGTTCCTCTCCTTGAATAATATACATCATCTTTACCTTACACAAGAACTGTATACGGCTTTGCATAATTAACACAACCCTTTGCCGCGAAGGCAAGATATGTAAAAAATAGGAATAGTGTCTTTACTGGCTATTTTTTCGGCGAAGCGTCAGACTTGACCCTTCAATGTTTTGAGCCATTTTCACACTCCTCGTTATGCGTTTTGAGGTCGAGCCCCCTTGGTCCGCCTTGTCAAAATAGAGATTGTGCCCACTTATTACGGGATTGCTCATCAATGAGATTTGCGTAACTTAACCGATTACGACCCATGCTCACATTGGGAATAGGCGAGTTTCAAGGATTAAGTGGGGGAACGGTTGGCATTTTTACCACCTATAAGAGGGCAACATATTCCTCCTTTCTCCCCCACGCCTTCTTCCAGCCTTTGCCTTCCAATCTCCCAAATTCCAGTGCCCTAACAAAGCTTTTGTCTTTCCCACCACCACCACCTTCTCCAGCCATGGCCGGATCCGGTTCCAAGGGCAAGTGGGAGGCCTCCTCCATCATGGAGAAGGAAGTGAAGAGTCTCCGTAGCGTGGCATACCTGGCTGCAGACATTGTGCATTGGCTCCCTGATGAGGGTCAAGTCATCCCCACTCCGGAGCCCGGCGAAAGGGTCGTCTTCCTCCCCCATTTTGTTAGAGGGCTAGGATTTCCACTCCACCCTTTCGTCTATGGCCTCATGTTCTACTATGGGCTAGATTTCCATGATCGAGCCCCAAATGCCTTCCTCCAGCTGACGGAGATGCTGGTCCGAGCGCCCTACTAGGCGCCGGAGAAGAAGGGCAAGAAGAAAGGAAAGGAGCCCAAGGGTGGGCCCCACCGCAGAGTTCCTTCGCATGCTGTGTCTGAAGAGACCGAGGTTGTCTCCTCTCATGAGAAAGACGAGGATGAAGGGGAGGAGGAGGAGGTGGAGAGCGACTCCCCTCACAAAATGAGGAGGAATAAGAGGAAAGCTTCCAAAAACTTGGAGGGGGCAACGCCGAAGAGGGGGAAGATAACCCTCTCGGTCAGTTCAGACTCGGAGTCCGAACATAGCCTGAGGAGAGACTCCAGGCTGAAGCCTCTGGCCGAATCGTCAGCATCAAAATCTTACTTGTTTAGTTTCCTCTTATCTGACTCTGTCATATAAATTATATCTTTGCTAGCTTTTTAGTCCCCCTTGAGACATTCCGCACACCTCATCTTTGTCGCGGAACTCTCTGGCACCTGAAGAGGCAGAGAGCGACGCTCCTTCGCGGGCCCCCTCGCTTACTACCATCGAGGACACCGAGGTATCCTCCCACAGGACTCCTCCTGGGCGAGGAGGGGTGGACGAAGGCATCGAGAAGGCGCCTGAGGTTAACGCCTCGGTCGCCGAAGACTTGGGGGAGGCGACCCCCATGACCACCAACAACGGGGGACCCCAACAGTCCGGGCCCCCACCGCACACCATTCCGGAGACCAATACGGCTCCAGAAAGGGATGTGCAGCCACCTTCAACAAAGGAGGGAGGAGCAACAACTCCAGCAGCTGCCTCCATTAATCCGAAGGCTACTCCTGTGTTGGGGAACATAGTAATTTCAAAAAGTTTCCTACGTACACGCAAGATCATGGTGATGGCATAGCAACGAGAGGGGGGAGTGTTGTCCACGTACCCTCGTAGACCGTAAGCGGAAGCGTTATGACAACGCGGTTGATGTAGTCGTACGTCTTCACGATCCGACCGATCCAAGTACCGAATGTATGGCACCTCCGAGTTCAGCACACGTTTAGCTCGATGACGATCCCCGGGCTCCGATCCAGCAAAGCTTTGGGGATGAGTTCCGTCAGCACGACGGCGTGGTGACGATGATGATGATCTACCGGCGCAGGGCTTCGCCTAAACTTCGCGACGATATGACCGAGGTGGAATATGGTGGAGGGGGGCACCGCACACGGCTAAGAAACGATCCGTAGATCAACTTGTGTGTCATGGGGTGCCCCCCTGCCCCCGTATATAAAGGAGCAAGGGGGAGGGGGCGGCCGGCCAAAGGAGGGCGCGCCAGGGAGGAGTCCTACTCCCACCGGGAGTAGGATTCCCTCCTTTCCTAGTCCAACTAGGAGACCTTCCATGTAGTAGGAGTAGGAGAGAAGGAAAGGGAAGAGAGAAGGGAAGGAAGGAGGGGGTGCGGCCCCTCCCCCTAGTCCAATTCGGACTAGGCCTTGGGGGGGCGCGCGGCCTGCCCTAGGCAGCCCCTCTCTCTTTCCCGTATGGCCCAATAAGGCCCAATACTTCTCCCCGGCGAATTCCCGTAACTCTCCGGTACTCCGATAAATACCCGAATCACTCGGAACCTTTCTGAACTCCGAATATAGTCGTCCAATATATCGATCTTTACGTCTCGACCATTTCGAGACTCCTCGTCATGTCCCCGATCTCATCCGGGACTCCGAACTCCTTCGGTACATCAAAACTCATAAACTCATAATATAACTGTCATCGAAAGCTTAAGCGTGCGGACCCTACGGGTTCGAGAACTATGTAGACATGACCTAGAACTATTCTTGGTCAATAACCAATAGCGGAACCTGGATGCCCATATTGGCTCCTACATATTCTACGAAGATCTTTGTCGGTCAAACCGCATAACAACATACTTTGTTCCCTTTGTCATCGGTATGTTACTTGCCCGAGATTTGATCGTCGGTATCCAATACCTAGTTCAATCTCGTTACCGGCAAGTCTCTTTACTCGTTACGTAATGCATCATCCCGTAACCAACTCATTGGTCACATTGCTTGCAAGGCTTATAGTGATGTGCATTACCGAGAGGGCCCAGAGATACCTCTCTGACAATCGGAGTGACAAAACCTAATCTCGAAATACGCCAACTCAACATGTAACTTCGGAGACACCTGTAGTACTACTTTATAATCACCCAGTTACGTTGTGACGTTTGGTAGCACCCAAAGTGTTCCTCCGGTAAACGGGAATTGCATAATCTCATAGTTACAGGAACATGTATAAGTCATGAAGAAAGCAATAGCAATATACTAAACGATCAAGTGCTAAGCTAACGGAATGGGTCAAGTCAATCACATCATTCTCCTAATGATGTGATCCCGTTAATCAAATGACAACTCTTTTGTCCATGGCTAGGAAACTTAACCATCTTTGATTCACGAGCTAGTCAAGTAGAGGCATACTAGTGACACTATGTTTGTCTATGTATTCACACATGTATTATGTTTCCGGTTAATACAATTCTAGCATGAATAATAAACATTTATCATGAAATAAGGAAATAAATAATAACTTTATTATTGCCTCTAGGGCATATTTCCTTCATCCTGCTCTGGAGGAGGTGCTGCAACACACTTCCATCATGGAGGAGCATAGCACCCTGATGGGTGCGGTTATGGAAAAGGTTCAGTCTGCAAAAAGTAGACTCAACGAAGCCTTCAACAGCCTACTGACGGGCTTTGAGGTACGCAATGTAATCCTCTAACAGGTTTTTCATATAAAAGGATAAACCCATGTATAGACAGTAGCCCATGAGACTCTGTCCGGATTAGAACAATTCGGACAGAGGATCCCGAAACAAATTACTAATGTACTGTGCTAATGTGTGGGACAGGCATCCATGCTGGCGGCTACTGCCCAAGCCGCAAAGGTCTCCAAGCTCAATTTGGAAGCTTTGATTAGCGATGAGGAGCTTGACCGCATCAAAAAGAGATTTGATGAGACGCAAGGTATGCGGAACTTACATACCAAAAGTGATATGTGTATTGAGTATTTGTAACTTATTTGATCTTGTGATTATGATCGCAGTTGGCGCGGCCGAGGTCGAATCCCTCAAGAGCGCGCATTCCCAAGCCCAAACAGTGTCTAAGATGAACAGGGCAGCCGCTGATAAAGCGGCGAAGGAACTGGAGGTGGAGCAAACTGCCCGCCAAAAACATGAGGATCGGGTGGCGAAGTCAAGGAAGAGCTCAAGGACACCATTACTAAGTGCGAGTCCTTGGAGCAGAAGACTTCGTACCAAGCATCTGAACTTGCCAAGGCTCTCCAGGATATCAAGGCGGCCCGGGTTGAGTCCCAGAGCGCTCACCAGGAGATCCAGCAGGCGAGGCAGATTGCAGCTGGTAAGGCTTTTCTTCTACAGAGTAAATTTGCAAGTAGGAGATATATCTTGCTAACCCGAGTTTGGAGTTCTCCAGGAGCGTTTGTGGATCTATCGAGGAGTGTTGCTGACGCCGCAGAGTTCTTCTGAGCCGAAGAGGGGAGCTGGACGGAGAAGTTGTTCTGATCGCAGTATCTTGCGCCAAAGCATCCGGCGCCCCTCATGGACCAGCTGAAGCAGCTGACCGAGCTGCGTAGGGTGACTGGTTGGCCATGAAGGATTTAATAGTCCAACTTTGGCCAGCCGAGCCCATGCCTAGCAGCTTCTCCGGACTTGTGAAGCGTCTTGTCGACGCCTTCCTCAGATTGACGCCATAAAGCGGTCGGCCTACATAGAAGGTGCCTCGACGGCCTTCGCCTGGGTCAAGATGCAATAGAGAATATGAAGGCCACCGAAATTTCAATCGCAGGGCCACCCGAAGGCAAGGATCACCAGAGCCCGGAGAGGTACTTTAGCGAGGTCCTCGAGGGAGCCCAAATTTTAGAGGGCCAATGTTCAAAGGACGTCATATTTGAGTAGTGGAGTTCGGGTTGTAAAAAACCATGTAATGAACTCATGATGTGAAATACCTATGATTTGGTTTTTTGATTTGATTATTATATCCTCCTGTGCGGCCGTTTATTTATAAGTCTGAAAGTTACCAGTCGTCAGCTTCTTCCCCCATGTAGATATTACAGGGGTGTTCGGGAACAGATGGCTGCACTTTATCCAACGTCTTGGTCCTGTATAGGAGGCGTCATGTGAGATGAACTAGGCAATCAGAGTATGTGGTTTTATTACTTTCACTTAGCCATAGGAGACATAGGTGGCGCTAAGTACTAGCCCCTGTTGCGTGAATGGCAATCCGGATTATGATGCCTTTGCAACATGGTTGGTCAAATCCCAGCCCCTCGTATAACATGACATAAATCGCGAACGATTTGTAGTATAACACTAAGTCACCAGATTGCTAACCAGCTGTCGCATATCATGACAGTCAGTTTTCGGCTTTCTCTACCGAGGAACTTGACTGGACGAACCAGAAATACAATCACAGTAGTTCTCCCTTTGCTACCTTAGCCGAACTTGCAGAACGTAAGGTGGCAAACACAGGAGCCGGGCAATCCATCTATAGACCAAAGACATGATTCGGAGCCGATGCATATAGTGCAATATCCGGGACGCCGAAGAGTTCCCTATAGGTGTTCGGACTTAAGAATGTGCGAGGCCGAATATAGCCCCTGGTTTGAAGGTCGGGCCAAAGCGCGTATGTCAGTCGAAATTAAGGAGGGAATACAGATGATGTTACAATATAAGTACCAAACAAAAGGTGGTGATCATCTGCTTCCTTTATATCCTCATTAAGACGTGGAAGCGTGTGTCGACAAATAATGCCATAAATATTGAGGTCATGTTACATGCCTAAAAAGTTACATAAGGGAAAGTGTAACATAGGTCCTAAAAGTAATGGTTTGAACACTTAGTGGTGCCCTACCGCACGTCTGGTGCCATTTATCCTTAGTAACGAATCCTTTGATAGGGGTATTGGATGATTGTCCGTAAACAAGGGGAAAACTAGCCTTGAAAGGATGTCTGATGCAACCAGACAGCAGATAGGGCTCTTAATGAACCTGCAGTGAAAAAATGTGTAAGGTCCAAATAGGATCAAGCCGTACTATGGACTTTTTCCGCAGTGTACCTTGAAGGAAATATTCCCTAGAGGCAATAATAAAGTTAATATTTATTTCCTTATATCATGATAAATGTTTATTATTCAGGCTAGAATTGTATTAACCGGAAACATGATACATGTGTGAATACATAGACAAACTTACTGTCACTAGTATGCCTATACTTGACTAACTCATTAATCAAAGATGGTTATGTTTCCTAACCATAGACATGAGATGTCATTTGATTAACGGGATCACATTATTAGGAGAATGATGTGATTGACTTGACCCATTCCGTTAGCTTAGCAGTTGATCGTTTAGTATGTTGCTATTGCTTTCTTCATGACTTATACATGTTCCTACAACTATGAGATTATGCAACTCCTGTTTACCGGAGGAACACTTTGTGTGGTACCAAACGTCACAACGTAACTGGGTGATTATAAAGGAGCTCTACAGGTGTCTCCAAAGGTACATGTTGAGTTGGCGTAATTTGAGATTAGGTTTTGTCACTGCGATTGTCGGAGAGGTATCTCTGGGCCCTCTCGGTAAAGCACATCACTATAAGCCTTGCAAGCAATGTAGCTAATGAGTTAGTTGCAGAATGATGCATTACATAAGGAGTAAAGAGACTTTCTGGTAACGAGATTGAACTAGGTATTGAGATACCGACGATCGAATCTCGGGCAAGTAACATACCGATGACAAAGGGAACAATGTATGTTGTTATGCGGTTTGACCGATAAAGATCTTTGTAGAATATGTAGGAGCCAATATGAGCATCCAGGTTCCGCTATTGGTTATTGACCGGAAACGTGTCTCGGTCATGTCTACATAGTTCTCGAACCCGTAGGGTCCGCACGCTTAAAGTTTTGATGATGGTTATATTACGAGTTTATGAGTTTTGATGTACCGAAGGTTGTTCGGAGTCCCGGATGTGATCACGCACATGACAAGGAGTCTCGAAATGGTCGAGACATGAAGATTGATATATCGGGATTCTACCGGAGTACCGAGGGGTTACCGGAACCCCCCGGGGTCTTAATGGGCCATAGTGGGCCTTAGTGGAGAAGAGGAGAGGCGGCCAGGGCTGGGCCGCGCGCCCCTCCCCCTTAGTCCATATAGGACAAGGACAGGGGGGCGGCACCCCGCGTTCGTTCCTCTCTCTCCTTCCTCTTTCCCCCTTCTCCAAGTCCAACAATGAAAGGAGGGAGTCCTACTCCTAGTGGGAGTAGGACTCCCCATGGCGCGCCTCCTCCCTAGCTGGCCACCCCTTCCCCCTTGCTCCTTTATATACGGGGGCAGGGGGGCACCCCTAGAGACACAACAACAGATTTGATCTCTTAGCCGTGTGCGGTGCCCCCCTCCACCATAGTCCTCCTCAATAATATTGTACCGGTTCTTAGGCGAAGCCCTGCAACGGTAGAACATCAACATCATCACCACACCGTCGTGCTGACCGAACTCTCCCTCGACACTCGGCTGGATCGGAGTTCGAGGGACATCATCGAGCTGAACGTGTGCTAGAACTTGGAGGTGTCGTGCTTTCGGTGCTTGTTCTGTCGGGCCGTGAAGACGTACGACTACATCAACCGCGTTGTTCTAACTCTTCCGCTTTCGGTCTACGAGGGTACGTGGACAACACTCTCCCCTCTTGTTGCTATGCATCACCATGATCTTGCGTGTGCGTAGGATTTTTTTTGAAATTATTACGTTCCCCAACAGTGGCATCCAAGCCTGGTTTTATGCATAGATGTTATATGCACGAGTAGAACACAAGTGAGTTGTGGGTGATACAAGTCATACTTCTTACCAACATGTCATACTTTAGTTCGGCGGTATTGTTGGATGAAGAGGCCCGGACCGACATTACGCGTATGCTTACCACAGACTGGTTCTACCAACGTGCTTTGCACACAGGTGGCTAGCGGGTGTCAGTTTCTCCAACTTTAGTTGAACCGAGTGTGGCTACGCCCGGTCCTTGAGAAGGTTAAAACAGCACTAACTTGATGAACTATCGTTGTGGTTTTGATGCGTAGGTAAGAACGGTTCTTGCTCAACCCGTAGCAGCCACGTAAAAGTTGCAACAACAAAGTAGAGGATGTCTAACTTGTTTTTTCAAGGCATGTTGTGATGTGATATGGTCAAGACGTGATGCTATATTTTATTGTATGAGATGATCATGTTTTGTAACCAAGTTATCGGCAACTGGCAGGAGCCATTTGGTTGTCGCTTTATTGTATGCAATGCAAACGCCCTGTAATTGCTTTACTTTATCACTAAGTGGTAGCGATAGTCGTAGAAGCAATAGGTGGCGAAACGACAACAATGCTACGATGGAGATCAAGGTGTCGCGCCGGTGACGATGGTGATCATGACGGTGCTTCGGAGATGGAGATCACAAGCACAAGACGATGATGGCCATATAATATCACTTATATTAATTGCATGTGATGTTTATCCTTTATGCATCTTATTGTTCTTTGATTGATGGTAGCATTATAAGATGATCTCTCACTAAATTTCAAGGTATAAGTGTTCTCCCTGAGTATGCACCGTTGCGAAAGTTCTTCGTGCTGAGACACCACGTGATGATCGGGTGTGATAGGCTCTACCTTCAAATACAACGGGTGCAAAACAGTTGCACATGCGGAATACTCAGGTTAAACTTGATGAGCCTAGCATATACAGATATGGCCTCGGAACACTGAGACCAAAAGGTCGAACGTGAATCATATAGTAGATATGATCAACATAGTGATGTTCACCATTGAAAACTACTCCATCTCATGTGATGATCAGACATGGTTTAGTTGATTTGGATCACGTGATCACTTAGATTACTAGAGGGATGTCTGTCTAAGTGGGAGTTCTTTAGTAATATGATTAATTGAACTTAAATTTATCATGAACTTAGTACCTGATAGTATTTTTCTTATCTATGTTTGTTGTAGATAGATGGCTTGTGTTGTTGTTTCGTTGAATTTTAATGCGTTCCTTGAGAAAGCTAAGTTGAAAGATGATGGTAGCAATTACACGGATTGGGTCCGTAAACTGAGGATTATCCTCATTTCTGCATAGAAGAATTACGTCCTGGAAGCACCGCTAGGTTCCAGGCCTGCTGCAGATGCAACTGACGACGTTAAGAACGTCTGGCAGAGCAAAGCTGATGACTACTCGATAGTTTAGTGTGCCATGCTTTACGGCTTAGAACCGGGACTTCAACGACGTTTTGAACGTCATGGAGCATATGATATGTTCCAGGAGTTGAAATTAATATTTCAAGCAAATGCCTGGATTGAGAGATATGAAGTCTCCAATAAGTTCTATAGCTGCAAGATGGAAGAGAATAGTTCTGTCAGTGAACATATACTCAAAATGTCTGGGTATAATAATCACTTGATTCAACTGGGAGTGAATCTTCCTGATGATAGTGTCATTGACAGAATTCTTCAATCACTGCCACCAAGCTACAAGAGCTTCGTGATGAACTATAATATGCAAGGGATGGACAAGACTATTCCTGAGCTCTTCGCAATGCTAAAGGCTGCAGAGGTAGAAATCAAGAAGGAGCATCAAGTGTTGATGGTCAATAAGACCACCAGTTTCAAGAAAAGGGGTAAAGGGAAGAAGAAGGGGAACTTCAAGAAGAACATCAAACAAGTTGCTGCTCAAGAGAAGAAACCCAAATCTGGACCTAAGCCTGAGACTGAGTGCTTCTACTGCAAGCAGACTGGTCACTGGACGCGGAACTGCCCCAAGTATTTGGCGGATAAGAAGGGTGGCAAGGTGAACAAAGGTATATGTGATATACATGTTATTGATGTGTACCTTACTAATGCTCGCAGTAGTACCTAGGTATTTGATACTGGTTCTGTTGCTAATATTTGCAACTCGAAACAGGGACTACGGATTAAGCGAAGATTGGCTAAGGACGAGGTGACGATGCGCGTGGGAAATGGTTCCAAAGTCGATGTGATCGCGGTCGGCACGCTACCTCTACATCTACCTTTGGGATTAGTTTTAGACCTGAATAATTGTTATTTGGTTCTTGCGTTGAGCATGAACATTATATCTGGATCTTGTTTGATGCGAGACGGTTATTCATTTAAATCAGAGAGTAATGGTTGTTCTATTTATATGAGTAATATCTTTTATGGTCATGCACACTTGAAGAGTGGTCTATTTTTATTAAATCTTGATAGTAGTGATACACATATTCATAAAGTTGAAGCCAAAATATGCAAAGTTGATAATGATAGTGCAACTTATTTGTGGCACTGCCATTTGGGTCATATTGGTGTAAAGCGCATGAAGAAACTCCATACTGATGGACTTCTGGAATCACTTGATTATGAATCACTTGGTACTTGCAAACCGTGCCTCATGGGCAAGATGACTAAAACGCCTTTCTCCAGATCTATGGAGCGAGCAACTGATTTGTTGGAAATCATACATACTAATATGTGTGGTCCAATGAATATTGAGGCTCACGATGGGTATCGTTATTTTCTCACCTTCACAGATGATTTGAGTAGATATGGGTATATCTACTTAATGAAACACAAGTCTGAAACATTTGAAAAGTTCAAAGAATTTCAGAGTGAAGTGGAAAATCATTGTAACAAGAAAATAAAGTTTCTACGATCTGATCGTGGAGGAGAATATTTGAGTTACGAGTTTGGTTTACATTTGAAACAATGCAGAATAGTTTCGCAACTCACGCCACCTGGAACACCATAGCGTAATGGTGTGTCCGAACGTCGTAGTCGTACTTTACTAGATATGGTGCGATCTATGATGTCTCTTACTGATTTACCGCTATCATTTTGGGGTTATGCTTTAGAGACGGCCGCATTCACGTTAAATAGGGCACCAACAAAATCTGTCGGGACGACGCCCTATGAACTGTGGTTTGGCAGGAAACCAAAGTTGTCATTTCTTAAAGTTTGGGGCTGCGATGCTTATGTGAAGAAACTTCAACCAGATAAGCTCGAACCCAAATCGGAGAAATGTGTCTTCATAGGATACCCAAAAGAGACTATTTGGTACACCTTCTATCACAGATCTGAAGGCAAGACTTTTGTTGCTAAATTCGGATCCTTTCTAGAGAAGGAGTTTCTCTCAAAAGAAGTGAGTGGCAGGAAAGTAGAACTTGATGAGGTAACTGTACCTGCTCCCTTATTGGAAAATAGTTCATCACAGAAACCTGTTCCTGTGATAACTACACCAATTAGTGAGGAAGCTAATGATATTGATCATGAAACTTCAGATCAAGTTACTACCAAACCTCGTAGGTCAACCAGAGTAAGATCCGCACCAGAGTGGTACGGTAATCCTATTTTGGAAGTCATGTTACTTGACCATGGCGAACCTACGAACTATGAGGAAGCGATGATGAGCCCAGATTCCGCAAAATGGCTTCAGGCCATGAAATCTGAGAAGGGATCCATGTATGAGAACAAAGTATGGACTTTGGTTGACTTGCCCGATGATCGGCAAGCCATTGAGAATAAATGGATCTTCAAAAAGAAGACTGACGCTGATGGTAATGTCACTGTCTACAAAGCTCGACTTGTTACAAAAGGTTTTTGACAAGTTCAGGGGGTTGACTACAATGAGACTTTCTCACCCATAGCGATGCTTAAGTCTGTCCGAATCATGTTAGCAATTGCCGCATTTTATGATTATGAAATATGGCAAATGGATGTCAAAATTGTATTCCTGAATGGATTTCAAGAAGAAGAGTTGTATATGATGCAACTAGAAGGTTTTGTCGATCGAAAAGGTGCTAACAAAGTGTGCAAGCTCCAGCGATCCATTTATGGACTAGTGCAAGCCTCTAGGAGTTGGAATAAACGCTTTGTTAGTGTGATCAAAGCATACAGTTTTATACAGACTTTTGGAGAAGCCTGTATTTACAAGAAAGTGAGTGGGAGCTCTATAGCATTTCTGATATTATATGTAGATGACATATTGTTAATTGGAAATGATATAGAATTTCTGGATAGCATAAAAGGATACTTGAATAAAAGTTTTTCGATGAAAGACCTCGGTGAAGCTGCTTACATATTGGGCATCAAGATCTATAGAGATAGATCAAGACGCTTAATTGGACTTTCACAAAGCACATACCTTGATAAAGTTTTGAAAAAGTTCAAAATGGATCAGGCAAAGAAAGGGTTCTTGCCTATATTACAAGGTGTGAAGTTGAGTCAGACTCAATGCCCGACCACAGCAGAAGATAGAGAGAAAATGAAAGATGTTCCCTATGCTTCAGTCATAGGCTCTATCATGTATGCAATGCTGTGTACCAGACCTGATGTATGCTTAGCAATAAGATTAGCAGGGAGGTACCTAAGTAATCCAGGAGTGGATCACTGGACAGCGGTCAAGAATATCCTAAAATACCTGAAAAGGACTAAGGATATGTTTCTCGTTTATGGAGGTGACAAACAACTAGTCATAAATGGTTACGTCGATGCAAGCTTTGACACTGATCTGGACGATTCTAAATCTCAAACCAGATACATGTTTATATTGAACGATGGAGCTGTCAGTTGGTGCAGTTCTAAACAAAGCGTCCTGGCAGGATCTACATGCGAAGCGAAGTACATAGCTGCTTCGGAAGCAGCAAATGAAGGAGTCTGGATGAAGGAGTTCATTTCCGATCTAGGTGTCATACCTAGTGCATCGGGACCAATGAAGATGTTCTGTGACAATACTAGTGTTGTTGCCTTGGCAAAGGAATCCAGATTTCACAAGAGGACCAAGCACATCAAGAGACGCTTCAATTCCATCTAGGACCAAGTCCAGGTGGGAGACATAGAGATTTGCAAGATACATACGGATCTGAATGTTCCAGACCCGTTGACTAAGCCTCTTCCACGAGCAAAACATGATCGGCACCAAGGCTCCAAGGGTGTTAGATTCATTACTGTGTAATCTAGATTGTCGACTTTAGTGCAAGTGGGACACTAAAGGAAATATGCCCTAGAGGCAATAATAAAGTTATTATTTATTTCCTTATATCATGATAAATGTTTATTATTCATGCCAGAATTGTATTAACCGGAAACATGATACATGTGTGAATACATAGAAAAACTTAATGTCACTAGTATGCCTCTACTTGACTAGCTCATTAATCAAAGATGGTTATGTTTCCTAACCATAGACATGAGTTGTCATTTGATTAACGGGATCACATCATTAGGAGAATGATCTGATTGACTTGACCCATTCCGTTAGCTTAGCAGTTGATCGTTTAGTATGTTGCTATTGCTTTCTTCATGACTTATACATGTTCCTACAACTATGAGATTATGCAACTCTCGTTTACTGGAGGAACACTTTGTGTGCTACCAAACGTCACAACGTAACTGGGTGATTATAAAGGAGCTCTACAGGTGTCTCCAAAGGTACATGTTGAGTTGGCGTATTTCAAGATTACGTTTTGTCACTCCAATTGTCGGAGAGGTATCTTTGGGCCCTCTCGGTAATGCACATCACTATAAGCCTTGCAAGCAATGTAGCTAATGAGTTAGTTACGGAATGATGCATTACATAACGAGTAAAGAGACTTGCCGGTAATGTTATTGAACTAGGTATTGAGATACCGATGATCGAATCTCGGGCAAGTAACATACCGATGACAAAGGGAACGTCGTATGTTGTTATGCGGTTTGACCGATAAAGATCTTCGTAGAATATGTAGGAGCCAATATGAGCATCCAGCTTCCGCTATTGGTTATTGACCGGAAACGTGTCTCGGTCATGTCTACATAGTTCTCGAACCCGTAGGGTCCGCATGCTTA
Organism: Triticum dicoccoides; assembly: GCF_002162155.2. Lineage (NCBI taxonomy): Eukaryota > Viridiplantae > Streptophyta > Magnoliopsida > Poales > Poaceae > Triticum > Triticum dicoccoides. The sequence goes on along the minus strand of NC_041385.1, from coordinate 313,466,941 downwards.
AAGTTTTGATGATGGTTATATTACGAGTTTATGAGTTTTGATGTACCGACGGTTGTTCGGAGTCCCGGATGTGATCACGCACATGACAAGGAGTCTCGAAATGGTCGAGACATGAAGATTGATATATTGGAAGCCTATATTTGGATATCGGAAGTGTTCCAGGTGAAATCGGGATTTAACCGGAGTACCGAGGGGTTATCAGAACCCCCCGGGGGCTTAATGGGCCAGAGTGGGCCTTAGTAGAGAAGAGGAGAGGCGGCAAGGGCTGGGCCGCGTGCCCCTCCCCCTTAGTCCGAATAGGACAATGAGAGGGGGGGCGCTGCCCTTTCCTTCCTCTCTCTCCCTCCTCTTTCCCCCCTTCTCCAAGTCCAACAAGGAAAGGAGGGAGTCCTACTCCAGGTGGGAGTAGGACTCCCCATGGCGCGCCTCCTCCCTGGCCGTCCACCCGCTTCCCCCTTGCTCCTTTATATACGGGGGCAGGGGAACCCCTAGAGACACAACAACAGATCATTGATCTCTTAGCCGTGTGTGGTGCCCCCCTCCACCATAGTCCTTCTCGATAATATTGTAGCAGTGCTTAGGCGAAGCCCTGCAACGGTAGAACATCAACATCGTCACCATGCCATCGTGCTGACGGAACTCTCCCTCGACACTCGGCTGGATTGGAGTTCGAGGAACGTCATCGAACTAAACGTGTGGTAGAACTCGGAGGTGCCGTGCTTTCGGTGCTTGATCGGTCGGGCCGTGAAGACGTACGACTACATCAACCACGTTGTTCTAACACTTCCGCTTTCGGTCTATGAGGGTATGTGGACGACACTCTGCCCTCTCGTTGCTATGCATCACCATGATTTTGCGTGTGCGTAGGAATTTTTTTGAAATTACTACGTTCCCCAACATGCCTTGTTGCCCACAGTATTTTGAGTGTGTAGTTATGTACGCGCGATACGTAAGCCGCAACCTTATGGGGTAGTCGGCGGTGGTTGAACTGCTAATCAAGGTCCGGATCTGTGAAGTTATCGCAGGGAGGTGTGGACCGGACTCGTTTAGAGATGTCATTGGCTTTGACGTCCGACGAATTATTCGGCTTAATGAGGCTGCCATAAACCTCGGGTGCAAGAGCCGCGGTGTGCTCTTCAGTTTGGAGGGAACACTCCATGTTTCCATTCACTGTAATGATGCCATGTGGTCTAGGCATTTTAAGCTTCAAACAAGCATAATGCGGGACTGCATTAATGCGGGCGAAAGCAGTTCGGCCGAGCAGTGCCTGATAACCACTGCGGAAGGGGGCGATCTCGAAGATTAGTTCTTCACTTCGGAAGTTGTCTTGGGAGCCGAATACGACCTCCGGTGTTAATGAGCCTGTACAGCGAGCCTCCATGCCGGGTATCACACCTTTAAAGGTAGTGTTACTAGGCTTGATTCTTGATGGGTCGATACCCATCTTGCGGACAGTGTCTTCCTAGATCAAGTTGAGACTGTTGCCGCCGTCCATAAGGTCTCTAGTGAGATGGTATCCGTCGATGATTGGATCGGGTACCAGGGCGGCTGAAACCCCGACGGATACTGGTTGGGTGATCTCTGCGATCAAAGGTGATCAGATAGGTTGACCATGGATTGAATTTTGGGGCAGCAGGCTCTATGGTGTAGACATTCCTTTGTGTGTGCTTGCGCTCCCTTTTGGGAATCTGAGTGACATAGATCATGTTCACTGTTTTCACCCCGAGGGGAACTGCTTTTGGCCCCCAGTGTTCGGCTGACGGGGCTCATCATCATCCTTGCTTGGAGGTCTCTTCCCCTTGTGTTTGGTATTTAACTTACGACCTGTTTGAAAACCCAATAGTTTCTGTTGGTGTGGTTAGCAGGCTTCTCGGGTGTGCCATGAATCTGACAGGGCCTCTCAAGGACTTTGTCCAAGTTGGATGGACCGTCACTGTTGCCTTCAAAAGGTTTCTTTTGCTGACTCGATTTAGAACCATTGAATCTGGCATTAACTGTCATCTCATCTGCATCGTCATTATTGCTCCAACATTTGTTTTTATGGCGGCGTGGTCTGCCATTGCCGTCCCTGGCCTCAGAAGTACCGAGGTCGCCGGAGCTGTTGCTTCTACGAGCCAACCAGCTATCTTCACCCACACATAAACGGGTTATGAGTGTAGTTAAAGGTGCCATGGTCTTCGGCTTTTCCTGCCCGAGGTGTCTGGTGAGCCATTCGTCACGGATGCTGTGTTTGAAGGCCACTAAGGGTTCGACGTTCGGACAGTCCACGATTTGGTTCTTTTTAATTAGGAACCGATTCCAAAGCTTGCGAACCAATTCGCCACGTTTCTGGATTATGTGACTTACGCCATCAGCATCCGGTGGCCGGACATAAGTGCCCGAAAAGTTAGCCCGAATAGCATCTTCTAAATCTTCCCAGGTTCTAATGGAGTTCTCTGGGAGGTTGTTCAACCAGTGTCGTGCTGGTCCTTTCAGCTTTAGACGAAGATATTTAATGGCGTGAAGGTCATCTCCATGAGTCATATGAATGTGGAGAAGAAAATCTTAAATCCAGACGGCCGGATTTGTTGTTCCATCATACTGCTCGATGTTTACGGGTTTAAACCCTTCCGGAAACTAGTGCTGCATTACCTCATCGGTAAAACACATAGGGTGTGCAGCACCTCTATACCGTGCAACATCACAATGGGGATCGGATGACATCTGAGTTCGGTGATGATCCCGAATATTGTAATGTTCATCACGCGGAAGCTTCATAGCCGTTATCGCGTGCAGGGGCACGACCTCTTGATCCGTAGATCGATCTGGTCTGACCGGCTTTATTGGCCAGGTCCTGATGTAAATCATATGTATAGCCTGCAACCACTGTCTCCTTGCCTCTTCGGCGAGGGGGTGCGGGCTGGTGTTCGGCTTGATGTGCCATTTTGTCCTGTCCACGTGGTGGTCGATCTAGTTGATCTGCGTAATTGTATTTCGACGGTATTGACTCAAGGGCTTCATCATCAAATTGTGGCAGCCAGGACCTTGGTCCACCTTTCGTTGAGCGTATCCTGTTTAGCTTTGAGCTGCTGTTGTTTCTTTTTCAGTCTCCGCGCGATGGCGATGAGCTGTCGCTTGAAGCATTCTTGTTCCAAAGGTTCCTCTAGGACGATAAAATCTTCGTCACCAAGGATAACATCCTCCTCGGAGATCGGCATGTAGTTACTATCCTCCGAGTCTTCATGATCAGCGTGTTCGGGGCTATAATGACCCTCCTCCCTCTCGTCCTGTTCGGACATGGGCTCGACAGGGTGTTCGGGGTCTTCGGCATTATCTGGAGTCTCATTGTCCTCGGTGTCGGTATTGCTGTCCCTTGCCCGACGCGATCGTGCACAATGCCGCTGGTGCCAGCGCTTTGGCGGTTCGTCGACGTGTTGGGGAATGTTGCAGAAAACAAAAAAAATCTACGCTTCACCAAGATCAATCTATGGAGTCATCTAGCAACGAGAGAGAGGAGTGCATCTACATACCCTTGTAGATCGCGCGGAAGCGTTCAAGAGAACAGGGTTGAGGGAGTCGTACTCGTCGTGATCCAAATCACCGGAGATCCTAGCTCCGAACAGACGACACCTCCGCGTTCAACACACGTACGGTTGGGAAGACGTCTCCTCCTTCTTGATCCAGCAAGGGGGAAGGAGAGGTTGATGAAGATCCAACAGCACGACGGCGTGGTGGTGGATGCAGCAGCGATCTCGGTAGGGCTTCGCCAAGCACTTGCGAGAGGGAGAGGTGTAGGAGGGGAGAGGGAGGCGCCAGAGACTTGGGGTGCGACTGCCCTCCCTCCCCCCTCTTTATATAGGGCCCCTAGAGGGGGGGGCAGCCCTGAGAGATCCAATCTCCAAGGGGGGCGGCGGCCAAGGGGGGTGGCTTGCCCCCCAAGGCAAGTGAGGCGCCCCCCACCCCTAGGGTTTCCAACCCTAGGCGTAGGGGGGGCCAAGGGGGCGCACTAGCCCACCAGGGGCTGGTTCCCCTCCCACTTCAGCCCATGGGGCCCTCCGGGATAGGTGGCCCCACCCGGTGGACCCCCGGGACCCTTCCGGTGGTCCCAGTACAATACCGGTGACCCCCGAAACTTTCCCGATGGCCGAAACTGAACTTCCTATATATAAATCTTCACCTCCAGACCATTCAGGAACTCCTCATGACGTCCAGGATCACATCCGGGACTCCGAACAACTTTCGGGTTACTGCACACTAATAACTCAACAACCCTAGCGTCACCAAACCTTAAGTGTGTAGACCCTACAAGTTCGGGAGACATGTAGACATGACCGAGACGCCTCTCCGGTCAATAACCAATAGCGGTATCTGGGTACCCATGTTGGCTCCCACATGCTCCTCGATGATCTCCTTAGATGAACCACGATGTCGAGGATTCAATCAATCCCGTATACAATTCCCTTTGTCAATCAGTACGTTACTTACCCGAGATTCGATCGTCGGTATCCCAATACCTCATTTAATCTCGTTACCGGCAAGTCACTTTACTCGTACCATAATGCATGATCCCGTGACCATACACTTGGTCACATTGAGCTCATTATGATGATGCATTACCAAGTGGGCCCAGAGATACCTCTCCGTCATACGGAGTGACAAATCCCAGTCTCGATTCGTGCCAGCCCAACAGACACTTTCGGAGATACCCGTAGTGCACCTTTATAGTCACCCAGTTACATTGTGACGTTTGGCACACCCAAAGTACTCCTACGGTATCCGGGAGTTGCACAATCTCATGCTCTAAGGAAATGATACTTGACATTTGGAAAAGCTCTATGCTTAGGATTGGGTCTTGTCCATCACATCATTCTCCTAATGATGTGATCCCGTTATCAATGACATCCAGTGTCCATAGTCAGGAAACCATGACTATCTATTGATCAATGAGCTAGTCAACTAGAGGCTCACTAGGGACGTGTTGTGGTCTATATATTCACACATGTATTACGATTTCCGGATAACACAATTATAGTAGGAATAATAGACAATTAACATGAACAAAGAAATATAATAATAACCATTTTATTATTGCCTCTAGGGCATTTTTCCAACAGTCTCCCACTTGCACTAGAGTCAAAAATCTAGTTACATTGTGATGAATCGAACACCCATAGCGTTCTGGTGTTGATCATGTTTTGCTCTAGGGAGAGGTTTAGTCAACGGATCTGCTATATTCAGGTCCGTATGTACTTTACAAATATCTATGTCTCCATCTTGAACATTTTCATGAATGGAGTTGAAGCGACGCTTGATGTGCCTGGTCTTCTTGTGAAACCTGGGCTCCTTGCCAAGTGCAATAGCTCCAGTGTTGTCACAGAAGAGTTTGATCGGCCCCGACGCATTGGGTATGACTCCTAGGTCGGTGATGAACTCCTTCACCCAGATTGCTTCATGCGCTGCCTCCGAGGCTGCCATGTACTCCGCTTCACATGTAGATCCTGCCACGACGCTCTGCTTGCAACTACACCAACTTACTGCCCCACCATTCAAAATATACATGTATCCGGTTTGTGACTTAGAGTCATCCAGATCTGTGTCGAAGCTAGCGTCGATGTAACCCTTTACGACGGGCTCTTCGTCACCTCCATATACGAGAAACATATCCTTAGTCCTTTTCAGGTACTTAAAGATGTTCTTGACCGCTATCCAGTGTTCCGTGCCGAGATTACTTTGGTACCTTCCTACCAAACTTACGGCAAGGTTTATATCAGGTCTGGTACAGGTCATGGCATACATGATAGACCCTATGGCTGAGGCATAGGGGAGGACACTCATCTTTTCTCTATCTTCTGCCGTGGTCGGGCATTGAGCCGAGCTCAATTTCACACCTTGCAACACAGGCAAGAACCCCTTCTTGTACTGGTCCATATTGAACTTCTTCAATATCTTATCAAGGTATGTGCTTTGTGAAAGACCTATGAGGCGTCTTGATCTATCTCTATAGATCTTGATGCCTAATATGTAAGCAGCTTCTCCAAGGTCCTTCATTGAAAAACACTTATTCAAGTAGGCCTTAATGTTGTCCAAAAGTTCTATATCATTTCCCATCAAAAGTATGTCATCCACATATAATATGAGAAATGCTACAGAGCTCCCACTCACTTTCTTGTAAACGCAAGCTTCTCCATAAGTCTGCATAAACCCAAACGCTTTAATCATTTCATTAAAGCGAATGTTCCAACTCCGAGATGCTTGCACCAGCCCATAGATGGAGCGCTGGAGCTTGCATACCTTGTTAGCATTCTTAGGATCGACAAAACCCTCTGGCTGCATCATATATAGTTCTTCCTTAAGATGGCCGTTAAGGAATGCCGTTTTGACGTCCATTTGCCATATCTCATAATCATAGTATGCGGCAATTGCTAACATGATTCGGATGGACTTCAGCTTTGCTACGGGAGAGAAAGTCTCATCATAGTCAACCCCTTGAACTTGTCGATAACTCTTAGCGACAAGTCGAGCTTTATAGATGGTAACATTACCATCCGCGTCCGTCTTCTTCTTAAAGATCCATTTGTTTTCTATTGCTCGCTGATCATTGGGCAAGTCTGTCAAAGTCCACACTTTGTTTTCATACATGGATCCTATCTCAGATTGCATGGCTTCAAGCCATTTGTTGGAATCTGGGACGGCCATTGCTTCTTCATAGTTCGAAGGTTCACCGTTGTCTAACAACATGATTTCTAGGACAGGGTTGCCATACCACTCTGGTGTGTAACGTGTCCTCGTGGACCTACGAAGTTCAGTAGTGACTTGATCCGAAGTACCTTGGTCATCATCATTAATTTCCTCTCTAGTCGGTGCAAGCACCACAGGAACATCTTCCTGAGCTACGCTACTTACCGGTTCAAGAGGTAGTACTTCATCAAGTTCCACTTTCCTCCCACTAACTTCTTTCAAGAGAAACTCTTTCTCCAGAAAGGACTCGTTCTTGGCAACAAAGATCTTGCCCTCGGATCTTAGGTAGAAGGTATACCCAATGGTTTCTTTAGGGTATCCTATGAAGACGCACTTTTCCGACTTGGGTTTCAGCTTTTCAGGTTGAAGTTTCTTGACATAAGCATCGCATCCCCAAACTTTTAGAAACGACAACTTAGGTTTCTTCCCAAACCATAATTCATACGGTGTCATCTCAACGGATTTAGACGGTGCCCTATTTAAAGTGAATGTAGTTGTCTCTAGAGCGTATCCCCAAATGATAGTGGTAAATCGGTGAGTGACATCATAGATCGCATCATATCCAATAGAGTGCGATTACGATGTTCGGACACACCGTTACGCTGAGGTGTTCCAGGCGGTGTGAGTTGTGAAACGATTCCACATTTCCTGAAGTGCGTACCAAATTCGTGACTTAAATATTCTCCCCCACGATCTGATCGGAAGAACTTTATCTTTCGGTCACGTTGATTCTCTACCTCATTCTGAAATTCCTTGAACTTTTCAAAGGTCCCAAACTTGTGTTTCATCAAGTAGACATACCCATATCTACTCAAGTCGTCAGTGAGAGTGAGAACATAACGATATCCTCCGCGAGCCTCAATGCTCATTGAACCGCACACATCAGTATGTATGATTTCCAATAAGTTGGTTGCTTACTTCATTGTTCCGGAGAACGGAGTCTTGGTCATTTTTCCCATAAGGCATGGTTCGCATGTGTCAAACGATTCGTAATCAAGAGACTCCAAAAGTCCATCAAGCTTCTTCATGCGCTTGACACCTATGTGACCAAGGCGGTAGTGCCACAAGTATGTGGGACTATCATTATCAACTTTACATCTTTTGGTATTCACACTATGAATATGTGTAACATCACGTTCGAGATTCATTAAGAATAAACCGTTGACCAGCGGGGCATGACCATAAAACATATCTCTCATATAAATAGAAAAACCATTATTCTCGGATTTAAATGAGTAGCCATCTCGCATTAAACGAGATCCAGATACAATGTTCATGCTCAAAGCTGGCACTAAATAACAATTATTGAGGTTTAAAACTAATCCTGTAGGTAAATGTAGGGGTAGTGTGCCAACGGCGATCACATCGACCTTGGAACCATTCCCGATGCGCATCGTCACCTCGTCCTTCGCAAATCTCCGCTTATTCCGCAGCTCCTACTTTGAGTTACAAATATGAGCAACCGCACCGGTATCAAATACCTAGGAGCTACTACGAGTGCTGGTAAGGTACACATCAATAACATGTATATCACATATACCTTTGGTGTTGCTGGCCTTCTTGTCCGCTAAGTATTTGGGGCCGTTCCGCTTCTAGTGACCACTTCCCTTGCAATAAAAGCACTCAGTCTCAGGCTTGGGTCCATTCTTTGACTTCTTCCCCGCAACTGGCTTGCCAGGCGCAACAACTCCCTTGCCGTCCTTCTTGAAGTTCTTCTTACCCTTGCCTTTCTTGTTTCATTCACCATCAACACTTGATGTTCCTTTTTGATCTCTACCTCGGCTGATTTCAGCATTGAATATACCTCAGGAATGGTCTTTTCCATCCCCTGCATATTGAAGTTCATCAAAAAGCTCTTGTAGCTCGGTGGAAGCGACTGAAGAATTCTGTCAATAACCGCATCATCCGGGAGATTAACTCCCAGCTGAGTCAAGCGGTTGTGCAACCCAGACATTTTAAGTATGTCCTCACTGACAGAACTATTTTCCTCCATCTTACAACTGAAGAACTTGTCGGAGACTTCATATCTCTCGACACGGGCATGAGCTTGGAAAACCATTTTCAGCTCTTCGAACATCTCATATGCTCTGTGTTGCTCAAAACGCTTTTGGAGCCCCGGTTCTAAGCTGTAAAGCATGCCGCACTGAACGAGGGAGTAATCATCAGCACAAGACTGCCAAGCGTTCATAACGTCTTGGTTCTTTGGGATGGGTGCTTCACCTAGCGGTGCTTCCTAGGTCATAATCTTTCTTTGCAGCTATGAGGATGATCCTCAGGTTCCGGACCCAGTCCGTATAGTTGCTGCCATAATCTTTCAGCTTGGTTTTCTCTAGGAACGAGTTGAAGTTGAGGGCAACATTAGCGTGGGCCATTTGATCTACAAGACATATTGTAAAGATTTTAGACTAAGTTCATGATAATTAAGTTCATCTAATCAAATTATTCAATGAACGCCCACTCAGACAGACATCCCTCTAGTCATCAAAGTGAAACATGATCCGAGTCAACTAGGCCGTGTCCGATCATCACGTGAGACAGACTAGTCATCATCGGTGAATATCTTCATGTTGATCGTATCTTCTATATGACTCATGCTCGAACTTCCGGTCTTCCATGTTTCGAGGCCATGTCTGTACATGCTAGGCTCGTCAAGTCAACCTAAGTGTATTGCGTGTGTAAATCTGGCTTACACCCGTTGTATTCGAACGTTAGGATCTATCACACCCGATCATCACGTGGTGCTTCGAAACAATGAACCTTTGCAGCGGTGCACAGTTAGGGGAACACTTTCTTGAAATTATTTTGAGGGATCGTCTTATTTAAGCTACCGTCATTCTAAGCAAATAAGATGTAAAACATGATAAACATCACATCCAATCAAATAGTGACATGATATGGCCAATATCATATTGCTCCTTTGATCTCCATCTTCGGGGCGCCATGATCATCTTTGTCACCGGCATGACACCATGATCTCCATCATCATGATCTCCATCATCGTGTCTTCATGAAGTTGTCACGCCAACGATTGCTTCTACTTCTATAGCTAACGCGTTTAGCAATAAAGTAAAGTAATTTACATGGCGTTATTCAATGACACGCAGGTCATACAAAAAATAAAGACAACTCCTATGGCTCCTACCGGTTGTCATACTCATCGACATGCAAGTCGTGATTCCTATTACAAGAACGTGATCAATCTCATACAACACATATATCATCACATCCTTTTGGCCATATCAAATCACAAGGCACATGCTGCAAAAACAAGTTAGACGTCCTCTAATTGTTGTTGCAAGTTCTTACGTGGCTTCTATAGGTTTCTAGCAAGAACGTTTCTTACCTACGTAAAACCACAATGTGATATGCCAATTTCTATTTACCTTTCATAAGGACCCTTTTCATCGAATCCGCTCCAACTAAAGTGGGAGAGATAGACACCCTCTAGCCACCTTATGCAACTAGTGCATGTCAGTCGGTGGAACCTGTCTCACGTAAGCGTACGTGTAAGGTTGGTCCGGGCCGCTTCATCCCACGATGCCGCCGAAGCAAGATAAGACTAGTAGTGGCAAGAAAATTGACAACATCTACGCCCACAACAAGTTTCTATTCTACTCGTGCATAGTAACTACGCATAGACCTAGCTCTTGATGCCACTGTTGGGGAACGTTGCAGAAAATAAAAAAAAATTCTACTCTCCACCAAGATCAATCTATGGAGTCATCTAGCAACGAGAGAGAGGAGTGCATCTACATACCCTTGTAGATCGCGCGCGGAAGCGTTCAAGAGAACGGGGTTGAGGGAGTCGTACTCGTCGTGATCCAAATCACCAGAGATCCTAGCGCCGAACGGACAGCACCTCCGTATTCAACACACGTACAGTTGGGAAGACGTCTCCTCCTTCTTGATCCAGCAAGGGGGAAGGAGAGGTTGATGAAGATCCAGCAGCACGACGGCGTGGTGGTGGATGCAGCAGCGATCTCGGGAGGGCTTCGCCAAGCACTTGCGAGGAGGAGAGGTGTAGCAGGGGAGAGGGAGGCGCCAGAGACTTGGGGTGCGGCTGCCCTCCCTCTCCCTCTCTATATAGGACCCCTAGGGGGGGCGCCGGCCCTAGGAGATCCAATCTCCAAGGGTGGCGGCGGCCAAGGGGGTGGCTTGCCCCCCAAGGCAAGTGAGGCGCCCCCCACCCCTAGGGTTTCCAACCCTAGGCAAAGGGGGGCCCAAGGGGGGCGCACCAGCCCACCAGGGGTTGGTTCCCCTCCCACTTCAGCCCATGGGGCCCTCCGGGATAGGTGGCCCCACCCGGTGGACTCCCGGGACCCTTCCGGTGGTCCCGATACAATACTGGTGACCCCCGAAACTTTCCCGATGGCCGAAACTGAACTTCCTATATATAAATCTTCACATCCGGACCATTCCGGAACTCCTCGTGACGTCCGGATCTCATCCGGGACTCCGAACAACTTTCGGGTTACTGCATACTAATATCTCAACAACCCTAGCGTCACCGAACCTTAAGTGTGTAGACCCTACGGGTTCGGGAGACATGCAGACATGACCGAGACGCCTCTGCAGTCAATAACCAACAATGGGATCTGGATACCCATGTTGGCTCCCACATGCTCCTCGATGATCTCATCGGATGAACCACGATGTCGAGGATTCAATCAATCCCGTATACAATTCCCTTTGTCAATCAGTATGTTACTTGCCCGAGATTCGATCGTCGGTATCCCAATACCTCGTTTAATCTCGTTACTGGCAAGTCACTTTACTCGTACCGTAATGCATGATCCGGTGACCAGACACTTGGTCACATTGAGCTCATTATGATGATGCATTACCGAGTGGGCCCAGAGATACCTCTCCGTCATACGGAGTGACAAATCCCAGTCTCGATTCATGCCAACCCAACAGACACTTTCGGAGATACCGGTAGTGCACCTTTATAGTCACCCAATTACGTTGTGACGTTTGGCACACCCAAAGTACTCCTACGGTATCCGGGAGTTGCACAATCTCATGGTCTAAGGAAATGATACTTGACATTTGGAAAAGCTCTAGTGAAACGAACTACACGATCTTTGTGCTATGCTTAGGATTGGGTGTTGTCCATCACATCATTCTCCTAATGATGTGATCCCGTTATCAATGACATCCAATGTCTATAGTCAGGAAACCATGACTATCTGTTGATCAACGAGCTAGTCAACTAGAGGCTCACTAGGGACGTGTGTGGTCTATATATTCACACATGTATTACGATTTCCGAATAACACAATTATAGCATGAATAATCGACAATTATCATGAACAAAGAAATATAATAATAACCATTTTATTATTGCCTCTAGGGCATATTTCCAACACGGCGAGCTTGTCCTTATCTGGATTTTGAGTGGCCTCGTCGTCCTTTTTATCAGTAGTGTCCACCATGTATACGTCATAGGTATAAGTGGTCGTCCAACGCCCTGTGAAGGGTGGTTCTTGGCCTGGTTCGGCGTCGTATTCATTGTCCATACCGTCAATGTCTTCGGATGCATAGTCTAGCATGTCGATTAGATCCTCGATAGTGGCTGTTAAGTGGGTGGTGGGTGGGGCATAGAATTCCCAGTTCTCAGCCCCAAACCCAGGCTGGGTGTAGTTCGGAGGCGAAGCTTCCGTAATGGCGAGATCTTGCATTAAGCCTAGTGCTTCATCTAAGAGCGAAGGATGGGTAGGAGTCTACGGATCTGCAGGGCTGAGCTTGGTGATAGACACCTGATCAGGCCCGATCAATGCAGACCTCGACGGTTCGGAGTTGTCGTCTAGAGGCGAATCAAAGATCGCATCTGGGTCTCCAGCTGGAAGTTCCATAATAGGAGGGAGTCCAGCGGGGCTGATTTTCCCGTCTTCAGATGATACGATCTGCCCCGGATCTAAGGCCAAGGCGGGTGTGAGTGCAGACCCCTGGATGGAGTCTAAGAGCGGATCCGAAGAGCTTCCTTCTTGAGGGCAGGGGGAGACAACCGGGGACGTGAGCCCCTCGAAGATCAGATCTCCTCAGATATCGGTGATGTAGTTCAGGTTTCCGAACCTGATCTGGCAGCTAGGGGCGTAACTGTCGACCTGCTCAATGTGGCTGACCGAGTTGGCACAAAGCACGAAGCCGCCGAACACAAAGACCTATCTGGGAAGAAAGGTTTCCCTGGATGCAGCATCATCATAGATGGAGATGCGATCCATCAATCCTTTTGTTGACAACACAGCGGAGCTCTCAATGAAAGAACCAATGAAGGTGTCAAAAACGGCAGATCTCGGGTAGGGGGGCCAAGCTGTATGTCTGAGGATTGACGGTAACAATGATCAAAGGGACACAGTGTTTACCCAGGTTCGGGCCCTCTTAATGGAGGTAAAACCCTACTCCTGCTTGATCATATTCGATGGGTATAGGGGTTACAAGAGTTGATCTACCTCGAGATCGTAATGGCTAAACCCTAACTTGGCTAGTCTATTAATGTTGTGATCTTGCCTCTGGTCTAAACCCTCTGGTTTATGTAGATACCGGAGGGGCCTAGGGTTGTTCAAAGTCGGTTAAACAGAAATGAAATAGTATACCCGTACACCTAAACTTGTCGTTCACGCACACGGGAGTCCCAACCGGGCACGTGAGGTGGTCTTCTTCCTTTTATCTTGACAGCCCATTAGTTCGGCCCACATCGAATAGTCCGGATGCCCGAGGACCCCTTATTCCAGGACTCCCTCATAGGGTCCGTCTACGGATCAAATCAAACGAATAAAAGACAACCACCCATGCTAAGTCCCAATCATCCCTACTGGGCACCACTCTTGATCGTCCAAATACTTGACGTACATCCGGCCACGTTCTTGATTGAACTCCCACTGAAGCTCATGTTCATCGATAGCATCAAGCTCGGAGGTACCTGCAACTGTTGTTGTAGTAAACTGTGAGCCACGAGGACTCAGCAATCACGTTCCAGGGTATCAAGACTGACAAAGCTTTTACGTGAGGAAGGGTATCTGGTGGAGTTGCAGCGAAGCACTAAGCATATATGAGGTGGCTAGCTTATGTTTTCAGAGTAAGATAAGAAGCTACGCATGCAGTCGTAACTAGTAGTGATCACTAAGTGATCCTATCTACTTATGTATCATACATAACCCCGCTGTGTTCTCTTCCTGAACTCCTTCGTAAAGAGACCATCACGGCTACGCACACAGTTAGTGTATTTTATTTGAGGCATTGTGTCAAGTTATGTTCAACAGGATATTAAAAAACTCCCATCTGCCACATAACCACGGGCATGGCTTTTGAAAGTTCAAACCCTGCAGGGGTATCCCAACTTAGCCAATGACAAGCTCTCACGATCAATGGAGGAAAATCCTTCTCCTGGAACAACCCGATCAAGTTTGGAATCCCCGGTTCACAAGACATTTCGACAATGGTAAAACAAAACTAGCAAGACCTCCCGACGTGCCGACACCTCGATAGGAGCCGTGCGTATCTCGTCTCAGGCCACGATCGGATAAGCGACGCGTACTGGTGCAAAAATAACCCAGGTTGCCCTAGGGCGGCCCCGCACAGTGCTCTAGTTTGGACCAACACTCATGAGGAGCACTGGCCCAGCTTGTTGTTTAAGAATCCTCGGGTTAATTACTCCCTATGCAAATTTTAGTTGTTATTAGGAAAATGGTAAAACCAAAGTTGTGCCTTGCTAGAAGAGTTTTACTCAAAGCAAACTGTCAAGGGGGGCCATAAACCCCGACCACGTTAGGAACGAAAAATTCAAGGAACATAACACCGGTATGACAGAAGCTAAAGCAGAAAGAGTGGAACAAAACACCGAGCAAAAGGCCAAGCCTTCCACCCTTTACCAAGTATATTGATTCATTAATTAAATAAGAGATATTGTGATATCCCAACATATCCATGTCCCAACATGGAATATCCTGCACTGCACCTGTAACTAGCAACGCTATAAGAGGGGCTGAGCAAAGCGGTAACATAGCCAGACAACAGTTTGCTAGGAAGGTGGGTTAGAGGCATTTCAGGGCATTAAACAACGCTGACAACAATTAGATAGGTAGAGTGACATAGCGAAAGAATCGAGACAACTATCAAAGCAAAGATAGTGGTGATATCAAGGAAGGGTCATCTTGCCTGCAATGTTCTCAGTGGTATCGAATCCTGGCTCCTCGTTAACGTACTCGACAAGGTCCTCGGACTCAAACTCGTCTCCCGGCACAACCCAAAGAAATACAAGCATACCATAAACAACCACTCATGGCATGGCAATAACATGTTCTACATGCAAAACTATCAAGGATGCATAACAAGAATGGTATGCACAAAGCAACGGTTATACCGGAATGAAGGGGTACGATAACGGGAAGGAAAATGATGAAGGTAGGAATTATATGGGCAAAATCTTCGTAATCCAAGCATGCAACTGGAAAGATTAGAAGAATTTCGTTTGAAATCGATATAAATACCATCGAAAACGGATGCACGGAACTCAAACGGTGAGCAATATGATATGCAATGCAAAACTGTCAAAAACAGCAACATGCCAACTTGGATGCATCATATGAATATGCAACAGGGCTTTAACATGAAAATAAATGGCATAGCAGTTAAGTACATGACAAACACTACAAAACATGATTACTGAACTATTTCTAGAACTCACTAGAACATCCCCAACATAGCATGGAAAACTGACAAAGGATAACAATTTTTTAGACTTGGTGAAAATCCTGATCATGGCAGAAACAACATCAGGTTGCAATGTTTAGAGCTAGTAAACTTCATGCTACATGAACAAATCATGGCAAACAAGAGCAAGAATGCCATTATTAAATGCACTTAATAAAACTCGACCACTGAACTTTGTCCAGAAACACATGGATTTGATCATAGCTTCAATGCAAAATGGCAAGTGATATAAACAGATCTCAGACTTGGTAGAATTTCATGGCATGGCAGAAATAGATTCATGATAGCATGTTTGCAATCTTGTTGAACTCACTACAATGCATATCATGGCATGCAAATGAAACTAGCAGCAAGTAGACAAGATGAACAACATGTTTATATGCAAAACTTTCTCATAGCATAAATGGTATTAAATGCACAAGAATGACAAAATGCTACATGCTGCAAATATAACCATGAACACAAACTTGCTCAAAAGCTAAAATAATGTCACCACTAGATTAGGTGTATTTTTCTAGCCCAAAATGATATATAATATGCCTATGTTTCTATAGGTAAAATGCATGCAAAATAAATAACAAGTTAACTGCCAAAATTGGAATCCTCGGCATATGCCAATCTGGCATATTCCGCAAATGGTATAAAACAGGAAAAAACATGATAGGAGGGAGCTGGGATCGAACCTAGAACCTCCTATTAGCTTGACAGAGTGGGAGAACAGTGTGATAGGCGCTCGAGGTTGACACAAAGAAGACCGAATGCCTTATGGACTAGCCTGAGGCCTGGCTAGTCTCATCTACGCATACAGAGAAGAAAACAATGACGACACAGGCGAGCAAGGTTGCCATGTCAGGCGAGGTGGTGTGCTGGCAGGGGTGTAGCGCGACCGTGCGGAGCTGCTACGCAAGTACGTGTGTGGGGTTTCAACTCAACCACAAGCGCATGGCGAGCTTGGCTCGGTTCCGACGATGCAGAGGCTGAGTGAGCGAACTATGAAGCTGGCAAGGCGACGCGATGCGAGTGGGCTGGAAGCGTCCATGCAGGCAAGCATGGCGAGTAGAACGCACCTCGGTGGGAATCGGAGCGCGGGGACGCACGAGCGCTCTGCAGCAACTACACAAAACAAATTTACATACTTCGCCGGAGCACCGGGGGAACGGCAAGGATATGGATCGGGCGAGTATCACGAGATCCTACATGCCACGAGAAGAACAGGAGAGGGAAGTGCGTTACCCAGCTCACCCTAGGACACGAAGAGATCGACGAAGACGCGCTGTAGGTGACAGGGACGATCTCTGAACCCTAGGCGCTCACTGAAGACCGAAGAAGGAGGGAGCAGAGGAGGCAGCGTGGCGTGGATCTTGGCATTTCCCTTGATGATGGAGTGGATGCAACGGACGAAAGGGACAATGGGGAGGCAGACGGACTCGGCTGAGGCGGCTGGAGGTGACCGGAGGGACGGTGACGATGACGAGCGTGCTCTCCACCACGCTCTGGTGCTCACGGGGAAGGAGGAGGGAAGGGGAATAACCCTCAGTGGCAGTGGATATGGGGAAACCCTAGAGGGGTGCGAGCTGCTGGCTTAAAAGGATGGGGAAAATAGACGGCGTGGCCTCAGCGTCCATGAAGCTCATGGCGCGGGCTCTCTCTCTCTCTCTGAAGCAGAGACGACGAACAACACGGGGCAGGTAGGCATGAGGTAGAAGAGCTGGGCCGGCTGGCGCGCGGGGCTAGCTGGGCCGGCCTGGTGGCCGAGGCCCACGTGGACTGCTGCGGCTGCTGGCCTAACCTGCCGCTTTTCTTTTCTTTTCTTCAAACAGAAAATACAACAAAAGAGCGCAAAGAGCTAAGAGAGGAGTAGGGAGAGATAAAATTATGTCTGGGGTCTTGGAATTATGGAGGATTTAAATAAATTTCTTTGGGCATTTTAGAGGTAGAAAAATAATACGAGTTTGAATAAAATTCAAACTTGAGGCATTTTTGACCCAACCAAAACAAGTCCAAATAAGTTGAAACTTGGTAGAGAGGCATAAGGCATGGTGCAAGATTGCTGGGAAGAAAATGAACATTAATGGAGTGGGGAAATGTGACACTTGCAAAACTAGAAAGAAGAAGAAAGGGAGAAGTGAGGTGATGATGCAAGGTTCACACATGGAGCATGCAAGAAAAAGTCATGCAATCATATATGAAAAAGCACATGATGGCTATGAGAATGCAAAATGACATAAGCACAATTCAATACTTTATATGACCACGATGCAACATATGATGGCAAAAATGGAATATGACAAGATAGCAAGGCAATGCAATAAATAAAACAAAGCAAAACCCAAAATGAAACCAACAAGGAGGAAACCACTTGGAATTGATCATGACAAGGTTGGATACATTGCCAAAATATGGAAGTTTTACATATGGGGTGTTACATCAACCACCTTCTCACCTGCCTACGTGACATGCCTCTAGAAGGGTGTCATTTAGGGGTGATCTTCCTCAAAAATGGCTACCACGTGCCAAATGACAGCCACTTAATCACTTGGGGGCTCGACACTGCATCTGTAGGTGACTAGCGTTGCTGTGAGGTGGAGCGGTGGAGCCTCGGCAGGGAAGCGGGCCACTGGCGTCCCGGCAACCCTTGCCGGGGAGGTCTTGGGACTTGTCTTTGGGGGGACCTCGGCCTTGCCAAGCTTGCCTGTAGCGACCAGACCTCAAAGGGTCAAGTCTAAGTGCATTAGTGTCATACCTGGATCGGTAATGCTGACATGCACAATACTCGAGGAATTATAACAGAGTTTCAATCACACACTTATTACATCGAGTCCTCATAAAGAGTATGATTACATAAATAAATCATGGCTGAAGGTCATCTAAACTAGATAACTATGGAAGCTTAGAAGGTAAATGAGTCCATCAACTCCAACAGCATAGCTGAGTGCAAAGCAATGACCTATCGCACCTTATTCATCGTCTGAGTAGTCTGCAACATAAGACATTGCAACCCGAAACGGGCCAGCACATGGAATATGCTGGCAAGTTACACTGTAAGCAATGATTATGCAAGAACTATATCTACATGCAATATTTGGCTAGTGGAGGCTATAAGTTTCACGATTTTGCATAAAGCTAGTTTTTCCCTACAACAAAGGAATAAATTTATTTAACTAATCCCATGTTGCCCATTATTTGAGAAGGTAACCCCAAGTCAAATCCCAATTAAAAGTGTCATCATTAACCCAACATCATAATTAATTAAAGTAATGTGATGAGATCACATCAATAGATTCAAGTACTAGATACTCAAGATGTCCATAACTGGGGACACGGCTAACCATGATTAGTTTATACACTCTGCAGAGGTTTGCGCACTTTTCGCCACAAGACTCGACCGCATCCATGATTGGATGATCGACACATAGCCTTCTGAAGCATTAACTCTCTACTCCGGGTAGACAGTACCACCTACAACCTTCTACATCTGGTAGTCTACCTCTTCAAGAGCTCACGCAACTATGCCAGAGCCAATAATGGCTTGTGGCTGCACACGGAAGTTTCTAGCATGAATAATCTTATGATCCCTTTGAGCCTGGGTGGCATTCCATAGGATAGTCACAAGTGTACTCCGGGATTTCCAAAAACAGACAACCATGGGTACTGCAGGTGCCTCAACCAATCCACCCAGATGTGTGTTAAAGTTGCCACCTTACTGTTATCCAATTAAAATAACTCTCAAACTTCCATGTGTGAATCACGATCCAATCCTTGTCTACGAGCATGGCTAAGCAATAATAAGCCTAATGTATATTCCCGGGGTGATCAAAAGGTATTAGGTTCCTACCTCAAACACTACAACCAAAACCACATGTTCCCAATCCTACCAATGCAAATGTTTGCGGGGCAGAACTACTGCATAGTAAAAAGTGGGTATAAAAGAGTATGATCATAGTATAACTTTCCTTGTCGACGATCTGCAAACTCTAGAGATTCGTAGTAACAAGCTTCAAACTCTGGGTAATCTAGCGTAGACAAACAATAGCATACATAAGCAATCACTCAAATGAAATACGAGAGAACTCGAGAAAAGATCCAAATCGAACACGAAACAAGCAATGTCTTAAACTAACAAGACTCAAAACCTAACAGCATTATTAACGTGTGAATTAGATCTTACCAGAAAGTACATGTGATTAGCTACGGTTTGCAAAAAGATTCAACTCAAACGGAGCAACGAAACTCAAAATACAAACGAAAGAAGATCATTTACTAATCTGGACTAAAGTTAAATTTTACAGTAACAAAATCATGTTCAAGTTGATTAACTTGAAAGACGGCTTCGAGGCGATGATTTTGGCGCTAGTTTCATCTAATTCGGATAAACGAGTAAAAAGTTATACTAGTTTAAAGATCAGGGGCTGAATCGCGATAAAAATAATCGCAGATAAGTCCCTGGCAAAAATAAAATAAAAGAAAAGACTAACGAATGAACGTTCGCTGTCTGAACCTAGCCGGCAAAAAAATTTCGTTATAACGAACGAACAGACGAACGTCCGCTAAATAAAATAAACCGACAAAAACCGATCTAAAGAAATAAACCGGAAAACTAAAAAACACGGGGTTTAACCGAGAAAAACCGACCGGTCAAACGGGGTCAAACGGCAGCGGCTCAGGCGAGATTCGCAGTGGCGGTGACAGCGGTCGACGGCGCGGCGGTGCGGCGGGTGGTGCGGCGGCGGAGTGGCGCGGCAGCGGCGGTGGCCTGCGGCGGCGGGGCGATGTGGGGAGGCGAGGGGCTCCGACGGCGGCTTATAAAGGAGGCGGGGCGGGGGCTTCCTTAGGGAGGGGGCCGGCCCGGGGAGGAGTCCGGCTCGGACTCCCCTCGGCATCCGTGTGTGGCACGGCGGCGGGGAAGGCGGCAGTGCGCGGGAGTTGGTTGGTTGGGCTTTGGCCTAGTCGGTCCGGGAAGTGTTTTTTTTAATAAAATTCTACCGAAGAAAATCCTAATAAAAATATAAAGAAAATTCTAAAAATGCCAGAAACAATTTTCACCATATAAATAGAATATTTAGAACAGAGTGAACATTTTTCTGGCCTAGAAATGCAATTTTGAAAAATGCATATTTTTCTAATTCAAATAAAATAGCAAATAAAATACCCGAAAATTAATAATTTGATTTTAAAATTCTTTCTCCAATATTTCTCTAAAATTGAAGAAGTCGTATTATCTTCTCTTGTTTATTTTTAATTTTGGAAAATTCGGAGAAAAAAATAATAATAATCAAATTGATCCTTTATTCAAATTTGAATAAAACTCAAATATGAATTTTGTGAAACCTCCAACTCTCTCTGTGGGTCCTTGAGTTGCTTAAGATTTCAAGTATCTCAACCAAAATGCAAAAATAGATATGATATGCATTTGATGACCTATGTATAACATCCAAATTGAAAATTGGGATGTTACAAACCTACCCCCTCCCCCTTAAGATGAATCTCGCCCTCGAGATTCAGGTTGGTCAGCAAAAAGGTTTGGGTGGTCCCTACGAAGGCCTTCCTCTCGTTCCTAGGTGGCTTCCTCCTCGGTATGGTGGCTCCACTAAACTTTACAAAACTTGATAACCTTGCCGCGAGTAACTCGGCTAGAAAACTTCGAGAATCTTGACTGGCTTCTCCTCATAAGTCAAATCACTGTCTAACTGAATCGGTTCCAGTGGCGCTGTATCTCTCAGAGGAATATCGGCCATCTCTGCGTGGCACTTCTTCAACTGGGAAACGTGGAACACATTGTGAACTCCTGACAATCCTTTTGGCAACTCCAGCTTGTATGCAACTTCTCCCATACGTTCCAAAACTCGATACGGTCCCACAAAACATGGTGCTAGCTTTCCCTTAACTCCAAAACGCTTAACTCCTCGAAGCGGGGACACACGAAGGTATACTCTGTCTCTGACTTCGTAAACTGTCTCCTTGCATTTAGAATCCGCATAACTCTTCTGCCTAGACTGGGCTACCTTGAGTCTGTCACGAATCAACTTAACCTTCTCTTCAGAGTCTTTGATTAAATCTGGTCCGAACAACTGTCGATCTCCAACTTCATCCAACAATAATTGTGTCCTACACCTCCTTCCGTACAAAGCTTCGAAAGGGGCCATCTTCAAACTAGCTTGATAACTGCTGTTATAAGAGAAATCTGCATACGAAAAATTGCCGTCCCAACTAGATCCATAATCTAGCGCACAAGCTCTCAACATGTCCTACATAATCTGATTGACTCTCTCGGTTTGTCCATCTGTCTATGGATGAAAGGTTGTACTGAACTCTAGCCTAGTAACCAAAGTCTCATGCAACTGATTCCAGAACTTTGAGGTAAACTATGTTCCTCTATCCGATACGATGGTCCTCGGAACTCCGTGCGGGCATACGATCCTGGTCATGTATATCTTCACCAACTTAGCACTCGTATAGGTGGTCTTCAGCAGGATGAAATGAGCTACTTTCGTCAAACGATTGACTACAACCCAAATAGAGTCATAGCCTGAACGAGTCCTAGGCAATCCAGTGATAAAATCCATGCCAAGCTTATCCCATTTCCATTCGGGTATCGGCAATGGCTGTAGCAATCCATCTGGCTTCTGATGCTCTGCCTTAAATCTCTGACATACATCACATACTACTACATACTCCACAATATCTTTCTTCATTCCTGTCCACCAGGAACTTTCCTTCAAATCCAGATACATCTTAGTGTTTCCTGGGTGAATTGAATACGGCGAATCATGGGACTCCTGCAGAATAAACTTCCTAATCTCGGGGTTGTTAGGCACATATACGCGATCCTCAAACCATAAGGTGTCGTGCTCATCCTCACAAAATCCTTTAGCCTTTCCTTTGATCATCCTTTCCTTTATCTCGGCAATTTCCTTGTCAGTCTTCTTGGCCTCTCTGATCTTCCCCATCAAAGTGGACTGAATTTCCAATGCTGCTACATAACCTCTCGAGACTATTTCCAAACATAGCTCGCGAAGATCCTCTGCTAACTCCTTGGGTAATCCTCTGTTCATGAGCGTATCAACATAACTCTTGCGGCTCAATGCATCTGCTACTACATTGGCCTTTCCGGGATGATAGTGCAATTTCATATCATAATCCTTAATGAGCTTCAACCATCTCCTTTGCCTGAGGTTCAACTCCTTCTGTGTGAAGATATATTTCAAACTCTTATGATCCGTGTATACCTCACAATGATTTTCGATGAGGAAATGTCTCCATGTCTTCAGCGCGTGCACTACGGCTGCTAACTCCAAATCATGCGTAGCATAATTCAACTCATGAGGTTTAAGCTGTCGTGAGGCATATGATACAACTCTTCCTTCCTGCATAAGTACTCCTCCAAGTCCTCGACGTGAAGCGTCGCAATACACTTGATAATCCTTTTGTTGATCTGGAAGAATCAGCACCGGGGCTGTAACCAAACGTTTCTTCAACTCCTGAAAACTAGCTTCATACTCCTTAGTCCATTTGAACTTGGAGTCCTTCTTCAATAACTCTGTCATGGGCTTCGCAATCCCAGAGAAATTCTCAATGAACCTCCGATAATATCCTGCGAGTCCGAGAAAACTCCTGATCTCTCTGACTGATGTGGGTGCCACCCATTTAGTCAGAAAAGCAACCTTGGTAGGGTCTACTGCTATTCCTTCTCCGGATATAACATGTTCGAGAAATCCAACTTCCTTTAACCAAAACTCACACTTGCTGAATTTGGCATACAACTGGTGTTCTCTGAGCTTCTCAAGAACCAAATGCAAATGCTCCTTATGCTCCTCTTCATTCTTCGAGTAGACCAATATATCATCAATGAATACCACGACGAACTTATCCAGAAACTCCATAAACACTTTGTTCATCATGTTCATGAAATAGGCAGGTGCGTTAGTGAGACCAAATGACATAACGGTATACTCATATAGCCTGTACCTGGTGGTAAATGTTGCCTTAGGTATATCCTGCTCTCGAATATTCAACTAGTGATAACCTGATCGAAGATCTATGTTAGAGAAAACTTTAGCTCCTTGCAACTGGTCAAACAAATCATTGATCATCGGCAAAGGGTATTTGTTCTTGATCGTCACTTCATTCAACGCACGATAATCAACAACCATCCTTAATGATCCATCCTTCTTCTCCAATAGAAGCACTGGGGCTCCCCAAGGTGACGAACTTGGTCGAATGTAACCCTTATCCAGTAACTCCTTAATCTGCTTCTTAATTTCCTCCAAATCCTGTGCAAGCATCCGATACGGTCTCTTTGACATTGGCCCGGTGCCCGGCAATAGCTCAATCAGAAACTCAATGTCTCGATCCGGTGGCATGCCTAGCAACTCCTCGAAAATACGTCGGAGAAATCCTTCACCACTGGTACTTCCTCCTGTACAACTTCTGATAAGGAATTCACTTGAGTCCTCTTTGGCACATGCCGGGATACATACTTGATCCTTCTTCCTTCTGGGGTGGTGAGGAATATCGATTTACTTGCACAATCAATGTTCCCTCCATAATTTGATAACTAATCCATGCCTAATATTATATCTAATCCTTGTGACTCCAAAATTATTATGTCCGAGGGAACACATAGTTACCAATCCTCAAGGGTAACCGACCACACCATAGGTTGGCCATATATTCTGCTCCTGGTGAGCTTACTAACATGGGTGACCTAAGGGCTTTGGTTGGAAGGTTATACTTATCCACATATCCCCTTGATATGTATGAATGTGATGCACCAGTATCAAAAAGAACGAGTGCGGTAAATGCATTAATCAAAAACTTACCGACAACTGCGTCGGGTTGATCCTCAATCTCCTCCACGCTGATATGGTTCACCTGACCTTTGGTGAAGGGGTTGGGCTTCTTGGCAGAACCTCCATTGCCATTGCCATTCTTTGCTTCAGGACATTCAGTGGCGTAACGTCCAGTCTTCTGGCACTTGAAACATGTAATGTGGCTCAAATCCCTCTTGGTTGGTGTTGAAGGGTTGGAACGGTTCTGGCTGCTCCTTCCTCCATTCCCCTTGCCATTCCTGGTGCCACTATGGTTGTGCGAACTTGCTCCGTTGTGCGTATGTCCTGCATGGTTATGGCCTACATGGTTGTGGGTATGTCCACCTGAGTACGGGGAATAGCAGGGCTTCTGTTGGGCTCGAGAAGTGTACCTCCCCTGTCCATACTTCCTCTTGCGATTATCAATCTGTTGCTGCTTGCCTTCAATCAAAGAGCCCTATCTACCAACTCCTGGTAGTTGTTGAATGTTGCCACCATCAACTGCATGCTCAACTCATCATTCAGTCCTTCCAGAAACTTCTCCTGCTTAGCGGCATCTGTAGCTACATCATCAGGGGCATAGCGTGCTAACTCACTAAACTCATCCACATACTGGCCCACTGTACTTCCTCCTTGGCGCAAGTTGCGAAACTCTTGCTTCTTCATGCTCATAGCTCCAGCTGAAACATGGGCAGTGCGGAAAGCCTGCTGAAATTGATCCCATGTAATAGTGTCAATGGGTAAGTGGTTGTGAAATTTTCCCACCATGATGTTGCGGGAACATCAAACTGATGTGCGGCAAAACGCACTCTCTCCGCATCTGTGCATCCTACATTGGTCAGCTCTCTTCCAATCTTACGGAGCCAATCATCTACAACTATCGGCTCAATGCTACTAGAGAACACCGGTAGATTTAACCTTAGGAAACAGGCTAGGTGATCAACAGGTGGTGGTGGTGGCGGGTTGTTGTTGTTGTTGTTGCCTTGGTTCTGATTCTAGACTAAAAGTTGTATCAAGGTATTCTGCTGCTGGATCAATTGAGTGAGCTCCGGTGGGAAGGTAAATCCATTGTCATGTCTCAGAGGCATCTGATAGGTTAGAAGGGGTGAGAAAACAGAATAGAATTGGGGTCTAAAAGAGATTCACTACCCATAATGCTCATGAGACAAACACAATCAATTTCACTTCAATCAATAGCACACAAGTCACACAAAAGCGGTCTAACTTATCACTACAAACTCGATCGTTGCAACTACTTGGAGGGAAATACTAGTAATTACAATGGTGGTCGTCTAGAAATTTTCATCAGAAGAAGACTCCATAATATCTGCTCCAGCTTCATCAACGTAGTCATCATCGCTATCAGGGTCAGAGTCGGTGCCGTCGAGGATGTTGTAGTCTCCTGGTTGGTTGTCCTTCTTTGGTGCAGGGTCTCCCATAAATACGGTTAGCTTCCTTGTCATGTCGTCATTCTTTTCTACCAATATAGCAATCTCCTCCTCGTATCCATCGCGAGTAGACTTGATCTTCTCTTCCAGCTCATTGTTCCTCCTCACCAGTTTCTTGATCTTGTTCATGCGTATAATTTGTTGATTCTCCTGGCGACGAATATGATCTCCCATATCTCGAATGTAAGCTGTGATTGATCCATCCTTCCTGGTATGAATCATCTCCCATTTGTCATCTCGGCGGCCACATATCTGGTAGACGGTATTCTCCAGCTCCTTGTGATACACCTCACATATGCATCAAAAAGTGATATGTGCGGCCATACTCTTTCCAATACTCCAGCTTGGTGCATCTAGGTAGAAATCAATGGGCTCCATTGTTGGTGCAAAGGTCCTCCCAGGTATCCAGACTTTGATCTTCTAGCGCTCCTCTTCCGGTACAGATGTAGAGAAAGTCCCCGTGAAGCTTGGTAGTCCGATGTTCAGATACTTCGTGACTTCCTTCAAGTGCTCTCCGAAAGGGGTGTCGTCATCCGGCTGAGTGAACTTGTTGCTAGGATCCGCCATCTATAGAATAGAAAGAGAGGAGAATTATAAATGAGTAGAAAAGAGAAATCTTGTGGCTCATTTTAGTGGTCGCGTCATACAGTTAGCGCGTGCTCTGATATCATCTTGTAGCGACCAGACCTCAAATGGTCAAGTCTCTGTGCATCAGTGTCAGTCCTGGATCGGTAATGCTGACATGCACAGTACTCGAGGAATTATAACAGAGTTTCAATCACACACTTATTACATTGAGTCCTCATAAAGAGTATGGTTACATAAATAAATCATGGCTGAAGGCCATCTAAATTAGATAACTGCAGAAGCTTCAAAGGTAAATGAGTCCATCAACTCCAACGGCATATCTGAGTGCAAAACAACGGCCTATTGCACCTTATTTGTCGTCTGAGTAGTCTGGAACATAAGACACTGCAGCCCGAAATGGGTCAGCACATGGAATATGCTGGCATAGTTACACTATAAAGAAATGATTATGCAAGAACTATATCTACATGCAATATTTGGCTGGTAGAGGCTGTAAGTTTCATGATTTTGCATAAAGCTAGTTTTTCCCTACAACAAAGGAATAAATTTATTTAACTACTCCCATGTTGCCCATTATTTGAGAAGGTAACCCCAACTCAAATCCCAATTAAAAGTATCATCATTAACCCAACATCATAATTAATTAAAGTACCGTGATGAGGTCACATTAATAGATTCAAGTACTAGATACTCAAGATGTCCATAACCGGGGACACGGCTAACCATGATTCATTTATACACTCTGCAGAGGTTTGCGCACATTTGCCCACAAGACTCGACCGCATCAATGATCGGATGATCGAGACATAGCCTTTCTGAAACATTAACTCTCTACTCTAGGTAGGGAGTGATACGTCTTCAACGTATCTACTTTTCCAAACACTTTTGCCCTTGTTTTCGACTCTAACTTGCATGATTTGAATGAAACTAACCCGGACTGACGCTGTTTTCAGCAGAACTGCCATGATGTTGTTTTATGTGTAGAAAAGAAAAGTTTTCGGTATGTCCTGGAAATCCACGGAGGCACTTTTTGGAATTAATAAGATTTTTTGGCGAAAGAATTAATGCCAGGGGGCCCACAGCCTGTCCACGAGACACGCCCCCCCAAGGGCATGGCCTCCTATCTCGTGGGCCCCCCTGGACCTCCTCCGACCTCAACTCCAACTCCATATATTCCGTCTTGGGGAGAAAAAAATCAAGGAGAAAGTTTCTCTCGGGAGGGCTGATCTGGAGTCCGTTGAGGGCTCCGGAGAGGGAGATTCGTCGCCGTCATCATCATCAACCATCGTCCATCACCAATTTCATGATGCTCACCGCCGTGTGTGAGTAATTCCATCGTAGGCTTGTTGGACGGTGATGGGTTGGATGAGATTTACCATGTAATCAAGTTAGTTTTGTTAGGGTTTGATCCCTAGTATCCACTATGTTCTGAGATTGATGTTGCTATGACTTTGCTATGCTTAATACTTGTCACTAGGGCCCGAGTGCCATGATTTCAGATCTGAACCTATTATGTTTTCATGAATATATGTGTGTTCTAGATCCTATCTTGCAAGTTTATAGTCACCTATTATGTGTTATGATCCGACAACCCCGAAGTCACAATAATCAGGATACTTCTCGGTGATGACCGTAGTTTGAGGAGTTCATGTATTCATTATGTGTTAATGCTTTGGTCCAGTTCTCTATTAAAAGGAGGCCTTAATATCCCTTAGTTTCCGCTAGGACCCCTCTTCAACGGGAGGGTAGGACAAAAGATGTCATACAAGTTCTTTTCCATAAGCACGTCTGACTATTTATGGAATACATGCCTACATTACATTGAAGAATTGGAGGTAGTTCTATATCACCCTATGTTATAACTATTGCATGAGGAATCGCATCCGGCATAATTATCCATCATGGATCCATTGCCTATGAGCTTTTCATATATTGTTCTTCTCTTATTTACTTTTCCGTTCCTACTGTTACAACTACTACAAAAACCCAAAAACATTTATCTTTACTTTTGCTACTGTTACCTTTATTATCATACCACTTTTGCTACTAAATACTTTGCTGCAGATACTAAGTTATCTAGGTGTGGTTGAATTGACAACTCAACTGCTAATACTCAAGAATATTCTTTGGCTCCCCTTGTGTCGAATCAATAAATTTGGGTTGAATACTCTACCCTCGAAAGCTGTTGCGATCCCCTATACTTGTGGGTTATCAAGACTAATTTTTGGCGCCATTGCCGGTGAGTATAGCTCTATTCTCTGAGTCACTTGGGATTTATATCTGTTGATCACTATGAAGAACTTGAAAGACACTCGAACTACCATTTTGCCCTCAACTACGAGGGCAGGTAAGGAACGGCCATCTAGCTCTGCACTAGATTCTCCTGCCGTTATTAGTAGGCTTGCGACACCTAAACCTGCTACTGCTATGAATTCTGATATGTCAAATGTTATTGATGATGCCACTTCTGCTATGCATGCTGAAACTACTTCTGTGCGTGATACTACTGTGCCATTAGGTGAATTTCCTTATGAACAACTTGCTAGAGTTAGGGGGAATGAAAATATCGAAGAACCTATTATTGATGATAGTGATGATGAAGGTTCCCCCAATGATTATGTATTACCTGTTGTTCCTAAGGGTTATGTTATGAATGAAGCAGCTGCTATGGAAATTCTTGCTTGCAATGTAGAAATGATCTTAAGAAAGTATTAGCTAAATGGAAGCAGCAATCCCTTAATGCTAGAATGAAACCCGATCCTGATTTTGCTACTTCACCTATCTATGTTACTGATAAGGATTATGAATTCTCTGTTGATCCTGAGATTATTACTTTAGTTGAATGATCCTTTTTATGGCCTTGAATCTGATATTGTTGTGGCACATCTTACCAAGTTGAATGATATAGGTACCCTATTTACTAATGATGAGAAGTCTCGCTATTTATATATCCTTAAGATATTTCCGTTCTCATTAAAGGTGATGCTAAGACTTGGTATAATTCTCTTGCTCCTGGTTGTGTGCGTAGTCCCCAGGATATGGTTTATTACTTCTCTGCTAAATATTTCCCTGCTCATAAGAAACAAGTTACCTTGCGGGAAATATATAATTTTGTGCAAATCAAGGAAGAGAGTCTCCCACAAGCTTGGGGGAGGCTTCTCCAGTTACTTAATGCTTTGCCTGATCATCCTCTTAAGAAAAATGAAATACTTGATATCTTTTATAATGGACTAACCGATGCTTCCAAGGACTACTTGGATAGTTGTGCTGGTTGTGTTTTTAGGGAAAAAATAGTCGACGAAGCTCAAATATTATTGAATAATATGTTGACTAATGAAAATAATTGGACTCTTCCCGAGCCAGTTCCTGAAGTAATTCCTGAACCAATTGAGCCAACTCCTGAGCCTATTCCTAAACCCACTCCGAAGAAGAGAGGTGTTTTATTTCTCATTCCTGAAGATATGCAAGAGGCAAAGAAATCAATGAAATAAAAAGGTATTAAAGCTGAAGATGTTAAGAATTTACCTCCTATTGAAGAAATACATGGTCTTAATTTACCGCCTGAAGAACCACATTGTCTTGATAACCCGACACAGGTAGTAAAGGTAAATTCTCTCTATAGATATGATAAAGTTGAAATACCCTCTACTAAATTTCATAGCCCGTGCTTAGCTGAATTTGATGACTTTATGGCTAGACAAGAAATTTTTAATGCTTATGTTGGTAGAGAGTTAAAGAATAATGCTTTCGAGATAGGATGCCTAGGTGATAATCTGGCTAGAGTTAAAGATGAACTTCACCGCGTTAGCAAATATGCTTCTATGGTTGCTACTCAAGCTGAGCAAGTACTCAAAGCTCAAAATGATTTGCTTGAGGAATTGAATAATAAAAATGACTTTGCGGTTAGAGTGGCTACTAGAACTGGTAGAATGACTCAGGAACCTTTGTATCCTGAAGGCCACCCTAAGAGAATCGAGCAAGATTCTCAGAGAAATAATTTAGAGGCACCTAGTTCTTCTAAAAAGAAGAAAAAGAAAACCGATAGAACTTTGCATGCTTCTAGTGAACCTACTGTAGACACACCTGAGAATCCCAATGATATTTCTAGCTCTGATGCTGAAACTCAATCAGGTGATGAACATGAACCTAGTGATAGTGTTAATGATAATGTTCATGTTGATGCTCAACCTAGCAAAGACAATGATGTGGAGATTGAACCTGCTGTTGATCTTGATAACCCACAATCAAAGAATCAATGTTATGATAAGAGAGATTTTGTTGCTAGGAAGCATGGTAAAGAAAGAGAACCATGGGTTCAGAAACCTATACCCTTTCCTCCTAAACCATCCAAGTCAAAGGATGATGAGGATTTTGAGCGCTTTGCTGAAATGATTATTACAAATAAAAGAATGATACCGGAAGCTGAAATTTCCACCATGCTTGCTAATTACACTTTTAAGGGTGGAATACCAAAGAAACTCGGAGATCCGGGTGTACCAACTATACCATGCTCCATTAAAAGAAATTATGTTAGAACTGCGTTATGTGATCTTGGAGCCGGTGTTAGTGTTATGCCTCTCTTTTTATATCGTAGACTTGAATTGAATAAGTTGACACCTACTGAAATATCTTTGCAAATGGCTGATAAATCAACTGCTATACCGGTCGGTATTTGTGAGGATGTGCCTGTTGTGGTTGCAAATGTCACTATCTTAATGGACTTTGTTATTCTTGATATTCCCGAGGACGATAGTATGTCTATTATCCTTGGTAGACCTTTTCTTAATACTGCATGGGCTGTTATTTATTGCAACAAAGGCAATGTCACTTTTCATGTGAATGGTAATGAGCATACGGTACACTTTCCGAGGAAACAATCTCAAGTTCATAGCATCAATTCAATTGAAAAAGTTCCAACTATCATTTTTGGAGGTTTTGAATTTCCTCTCCCTACTGTCAAGAAAAAGTATGATATTCTTATTGTTGGGGATTTTCATATCCCCATTGAGGTAACTTAGTGTTATTCGAAGTTTCTCCGGTTCTGTGTTATTCGGAATGAGTTTGTTAACAAGACTTGATCAACCTTGTTAGTGGGTTCATTTTGATGATCACGAGATGGATGAAACTAGAAGGCACAACTTTTTGTACCCTCTTTTTACTTTCTGTTATTTAGAATAAATAAAGCAAAAATAGTATTATCCGTCTGTTTTCTGAATTATTCGTGCATTAAAAAATAGTTCGAAAATAAAAGTGCTCCAAATGCCCTGCAAATTTAGTATGATTTTTCCTAGAATATTTGAGGATTTTAGGCACTGAAAACACTGCAGGAGGGGCAAGCACCAGGCCACGAGAGAGGAGGGCACCCCCCTGTAGGGCGCGTCCCCTGTCTCGTGGGCCCCTGGTGGCTCCCCTCCACTTAAGCCAGCACCCACACACTTCATCTTCTACCCAAAAAAATCCCCATCTAGCTCAAGCACGAGTTCTAGCTCGTTTTGCTGCAATTTTTGATTTCTTAGCTCAAAGCTCCATTCACAAAACTGCTTTGGGAGATTGTTGCTTGGTATGTGACTCCTCCATTGGTCCAATTAGTTTTTGTTCTAGTGCTTTATTCATTGCAAATTTTTGCTGCATAGGTGACCATGTTCTTGAGCTTGCATGTTAAATTTGAGGTCCCAAGCAATTCCAATGCATGATATAGGCTCTAGGCACTTGTAGGAGTAGTTGCTATCAATCTTGTTTAGTTTTATTCACTTTTATTTTGAAGTTACTAAAATTTTAGAAATTTTCAGAAAAAGAAATATGCTTAGAAGAATGTACCAAGGAGGTTCCTCGGCAAAGAAAGGACCAAGAATTGCTATACGTGAACAAGATGTTAAATTGCCGAGAGACGCAAATGTACGGGCTTGTGAGTGGCCATCCGATGATTTTATGGTCGAAGCAGGCTTCAAGGAGGAATTTGACGCGTATGTGGGTAATGCCGAGCTGGAGGACTTCTTACAAGATAACTGTCCTCAATATTATCAATTGACTGATTCCTTTGTGCGGAGGTTCGAATATATTTCTACGTGGTATTCTCCTAGTGTCATGTTTGATATTTATGATACATCTTATACCATGGATTTAGAGGATTTCACAACTGCTTGCAAACTCCCGTAGTGGGGTAATATTAATGATCCTCACAAATCTGAATTTAGAGATTTTCTTGCTAGTATTACTGTGGGAGAATCTAGGGACGTAGCACAAGCTACCATAGGGAGCATTCATTTTCCTCCTATACATTACTTTGCTCTCTTTATTGGTAGATGCATTAACGGTAAGGACGAGGTATGTCACATGTGTGCCCCTGATCTTAGTGTCCTCAAGAGTGTTGTGTCAGGTTATAAAGGTTATAACTTGGGGGCAATAGTTGCACGTAGGTTGCACAATAATAGTAGAATGGAAGATTGTTTTGGAGGAATTTATGCAACCCGTGTGGCTAATTTTCTTAATATAGCTCCAAGAGAGGGGGATATGATTGTACCTCCTGTTTATTTGGATAAAGAAGCTATCTTTGATCATCATTTTATTGAGAGGAATGAACAATTCCTCCACTATCGACTAACCTATGACATACGCAACATCGTCCCTGTTACTCTTCCTGCTCCCTACCTTTATTATTATCAGGAAAAAAGAAGATATGTTGTCACCAGGGAAGAAGCAACTGAATATGAGAGGGGAATGGAGGCAGCTCGCCAACACGCTACTGCTCAGGAGGCGGTTGCCTCTGCATCTCAGTACTACCCCAGTTTCACTTATGGATATCAGCCAGGTGGTCATTGGTATTAAACCAACTTAGGCCAAAAGCCAAAGCTTGGGGGAGTACGTATTTATCACCAACTTTACATTCATGTTCACACACTAGTCGTCGGTGCTCATACTCTTTCATTGTATTATCCATGCTTGTTTAAATTTCTTTTTCTAGTTTTCTTCTTGTGTGTTTGATAAACCTTAAGAAAAACCAAAAAAATTAGTTAGTTTAATTTCCATGCTTGTAGTAGGAATTAAAATGAAAACCCAAAAAGATTTCTCGTTCTTCTTCTTACTTGTTGGGAGCTTTCCCGTGTAAATAGTTTTATTTTCTTTTCTTTCCTTTGGGCTCGAGAAGACCATATTGAAAATGCTTAGTGGCTCTTATATGCATGATTGTCTATTTAATTCAGAGCCCATATTACTTGTCTTCTCTCTTGAGTTGAATGCTTGCAGATTCCAGCTTAGTCCAATGCACGTACACTCTTATTATTATACACATCGTTCGGTCATGCAAGTGAAAGGCAATAATGATGATATATGATGGACTTATTGGGATGAGAAAAGCTGGTATGAACTCGACCTTTCTTGTTTTTGTAAATATGATGAGTTCATCGTTCCTGAGTCAGCTATTATGAAGTAAACATATTTGCAATGACATCTAGATATTATAGTTGCTTGTGCCATGCTTGATTAGCTATGAGTTATAATGGCTTACCTTGCGTGCCAACATTCTATTAGAACGATTATCATGTGATATGGTGGGATGGTATCCTCCTTTGAATGAATTGAGTGACTCGACTTGGCACATGTTCACGCATGTAGTTGAATCAAATCAACATAGCCTTCACGATATTTATGTTCATGGTGGATTATATCCTACTCATGCTTGTACTCGGTGTGAATTAATTTTAATACATGTTTACGACTGTTGTCGCTCTCTTAGTTGGTCGCTTCCCAGTCTTTTGCTAGCCTTCACCTGTACTAAGCGGGAATACTGCTTGTGCATCCAAACTCCTTAAACCCCAAAGTTGTTCCATATGAGTCCACTATACCTTCCTATATGCGGTATTTACCTGCCGTTCCAAGTAAATTTGTATGTGCCAAACTCCGAACCTTCAAATGAAATTCTGTTTTGTATGCTCGAGCAGCTCATGTTTCAACTAGGGCTGCCTATATCTTCCATGCTAGGTGGGTTATTCTCAAGAGGAGTGGACTCCGCTCCTCATTCACGAGAAAGGGCCGGTAACCGGGATGCCCAGTCCCATGATCCAAAAAGATAAAAGCAAATCAAAATAATTAAACAAAACTCCCCCAGGGCTGTTGTATGTTGGAGGCACTCGCTGTTTCGAGCAAGCCATGGATTGATGCTTGTTGGTGGTTGGGGGAGTATAAACCTTTACCATTCTGTTTGGGAACTGCCTATAATGCATGTAGTATGGAAGATACAGCCATCTCATAGTTGTTGCGTTGACAGCGAAAGTATTGCCGCTCAAAATGTTATTAAATCTCTATTTTAAAATCGAGCTCTCGCACCTCTACAAATCCCTGCTTCCCTCTGCGAAGGGCCTATCCATTTACTTTTATGTTGAGTCATGACCCTTCTTATTAAAAGCACCCGCTGGAGAGCACACTGTCATTTGCATTCATTATTATCGGTTTATATTGGGTATGACTTGACTGGATCTCTTTTACCATGAACTACAATGTTTAGACAGTCCTTGATCTTTAAAGGTGCTCTGTATTTATGTTTTGCGGTCTCAGAAAGGGCTAGTGAGATACCATTTTGTTATATCATGTTATGATTATTTTGAGAAAGTGTTATCATCCGAGTTCTATTATTATGGCTCGCTAGCTGATTATGCTATTGATATGAGTAATTGTGAGACCTATGTGTTATTGTGAGTATGGTTAGTTCATTATATTTGCTGAAACTTGAATGCTGGCTTTTCATGTTACAACAACAAGAGCAAACAGAGTTTGTAAAAGTTTTTCTTTATCACTTTCAGTTTATCAACTGAATTGCTTGAGGACAAGCAAAGGTTTAAGCTTGGGGGAGTTGATACGTCTCCCACGTATCTACTTTTCCAAACACTTTTGCCCTTGTTTTGGACTCTAACTTGCATGATTTGAATGAAACTAACCCGGACTAACGCTGTTTTCAGCAAAACTGCCATGATGTTGTTTTATGTGTTGAAAAGAAAAGTTCTCGGAATGTCCTGGAAATCCATGGAGGCACTTTTTGGAATTAATAAGAATGTTTGCGAAAGAATTAATGCCAGGGGGCCCACAGCCTATCCACGAAACAGGGGGTTGCCCCCCCTAGGGCGCGGCCTCCTATCTCGTGGGCCCCCTAGACCTCCTCCGACCTCAACTCCAACTCCATATATTCCATCTCGGGGAGAAAAAAATCAAGGAGAAAGTTTCATCGCGTTTTAAGACACGGAGCCGCCGCCAAGCCCTAATCTCTCTCGGGAGGGCTGATCTGGAGTCTGTTCGGGGCTCCGGAGAGGGGGATTCGTCGCCGTCGTCATCATCAACCATCCTCCATCACCAATTTCATGCTGCTCACCGCCATGTGTGAGTAATTCCATCGTAGGCTTGCTGGACGGTGATGGGTTGGATGAGATTTACCATGTAATCAAGTTAGTTTTGTTAGGGTTTGATCCCTCGTATCCACTATGTTCTGAGATTGATGTTGCTATGACTTTGCTATGCTTAATGCTTGTCACTAGGGCCCGAGTGCCATGATTTCAGATCTGAACCTATTATGTTTTCATGAATATGTGTGTGTTCTTGATCCTATCTTGCAAGTCTATAGTCACCTATTATGGGTTATGATCCAACAAACCCGAAGTGACAATAATCGGGATACTTCTCGGTGATGACCGTAGTTTGAGGAGTTCATGTATTCACTATGTGTTAATGCTTTGGTCCGGTTCTCTATTAAAAGGAGGCCTTAATATCCCTTAGTTTCTGTTAGGACCCCGCTTCAACGGGAGGGTAGGACAAAAGATGTCATACAAGTTCTTTTCCATAAGCACGTATGACTATTTATGGAATACATGCCTACATTACATTGAAGAATTGGAGCTAGTTCTATATCACCCTATGTTATAACTATTGCATGAGGAATCGCATCCGGCATAATTATCCATCACTGGTCCATAGCCTACGAGATTTTCATATATTGTTCTTCGCTTATTTACTTTTCTGTTGCTACTATTACAACTACTACAAAAACCCAAAAACATTTATCTTTACTTTTGCTACTGTTACCTTTATATTATACCACTTTTGCTACTAAATACTTTGCTGCAGATAGTAAGTTATCTAGGTGTGGTTGAATTGACAACTCAACTGCTAATACTCAAGAATATTCTTTGGCTCCCCTTGTGTCGAATCAATAAATTTGGGTTGAATACTCTACCCTCGAAAGTTGTTGTGATCCCCTATACATGTGGGTTATCAGGCAGTACCACCTAAAACCCTCTACATCTTCTAGTGTACCTCTTCAAGAGCTCACGCAACTTACTCAACTATGCCAGAGCCCATAATGGCTTGTGGCTGCACACAGACGTTTCTAGCATGAATAATCTTATGATCCCTTTGAGCCTGGGTCGCATTCCATAGGATAATCACACGGGTACTTCGGAATTTCCAAAAACTGACAACCCTGGGTACTCCAGGTGCCTCAACCAATCCACCCAGATGTGTATTAAAGTTGCCACCTTAATGTTATCCAATGAAAATAACTCTCAAACTTCCATGTGTGAATCACGATCCAATCCCCATCTACGAGCATCGCTAAGCAATAATAAGCATAACATATATTCCCGGGGTGATAAAAAGGTATTAGATTCCTACCTCAAACACTACAACCAAAACCACATGTTCCCAATCCTACCAATGCAAATGTTTGTGGGGCAGAACTAATGCATAGTAAAAACTGGGTATAAAAGAGTATGATCAAAGTGTAACTTGCCTTGCCGACGATCTGCAAACTCTAGAGATTCGTAGTAACAAGCTTCACACTCCGGGTAATCTAACATAGACAAACAATAGCATACATAAGCAATCACTCAAACGAAATACAAGAAAACTCGAGAAAAGATCCAAATCGAACACGAAACAAGCAATGACTTAAACTAACAAGAGTCAAAACCTAACAGCATTATTAACATGTGAATTAGATCTTAATATAAAGTACATGTGATTGGCTACGGTTTGGAAAAAGATACAACTCAAATGGAGCAACGAAACTCAAAATACGAACGGAACAAGATCGTTTACTAATCTGGACTAAAGTCAAATTTTACCGTAACAACGTGCTGAATTGATTTTAAAAATGCATGAGTTAACTAAGGAAAACATTGAGCGTATGAATGCTAAATACAAACTTGCTGGAGATAAGGGTAGAAAACATCATGTGTTTGCACCTGGAGATCTTGTTTGGTTACATTTGCGTAAGGATAGATTTCCTGATTTGCGCAAATCAAAGTTAATGCCACGTGCTGATGGTCCTTTTAAGATGTCGGAGAAAGTAAATGATAATGCATATAAACTTGAGCTGCCTGCATATTTTGGGGTTAGTCCCACTTTTAACATTGCAGATTTGAAGCCTTATTTGGGTGAGGAAGATGAGCTTCCGTCGAGGACGACTTCATTTCAAGAAGGGGAGGATGATGGGGACATCAATACCATTGTTACATCCACATCCCCTACTGCTACACATACTGGATCAATTACTAGAGCTCGCACACACCAATTAAATTATCAGGTACTTTCGTTTCTTGGTAATGATTCTAATGTTCATGAGAATATGATGCTGCCTAAATTGGATACATTTGTTTTGCTTACAAATGAAGGGCCTAGCTTGGAGAAGGATGAACATTGGAGCAAGAACAAGCATGGAGATGATGGCATGCGCAAGGGGAACAAGAACGGAGTTGCAAGTGATGATTTCAGGACTTTGAAGCCACCATAATGAGTGCATGAAGCCTTGGACGAAATATACAAGATGCCACTTCATAAATTTCGTCCAGAGGCTATTGTAGGTGCTGCGTCACCTTATTATTGGGCCAGGCCCATGTAATTTCGAAATACATAAGTATAGGCTATTTTTAGAGTTCGTATGTGTGGGGAAACAAGAGATAGGGTTAGTTTCAGAGCCCTCCACCAAGGGCCTTGAAATTCACCCCCTCTTCCTCCATATATACAGCCCTTAGGGAACCGTTTAGACTTTGGGTTTTGTTTAGATTAAAAGTTCGCTATAGCTGCAACTTCGCGTACTTCGTTTGTGTTCAATGACCAGACAAAGGCATCACAGAACCCCACCTTGATCAATAAATCTTTCATCTTATATTCACAATATCCAGATTGCAATCTCAGTTTCTTGTTTGTTCTTCGTTTGCTCGCAGGAAACAAACCCTCGTGGTCAGGTTGATCGTACTCCAACGTCGTCAATAACCTCTCAGAGTTGGTTTAGCGATTGCTAAGGCGCGACGTCCTGACACGTTCGTAGTCGGATCATCAAAGTTGACTTCCACCAAAGCGATATCCATCATCTCATCGAAAGACGGGACACCTTTGCCTCTATAAGTGGTATCAGATTTCGAGGTTGCTCGGTGAGATTTTACAGTTTTTCATAGTTTAGATCGAGTCGGTTCTTCATACCTACGGTCCACGAAAAAGCCACAAAAAAATTAGGGTTAGTTCATCATATCCGAACCAATCTGAGCCTTTGCATAATCTTTTTAGGGTTTTGCTTTGTTGAATTTGCGGTTGCATCGTCATGTCTAGTTGCTGGTCTTAGCGTCTAGTCCTTTAGAGTTTTGAGTTCTGTCACAGTTTGTCACGCCGCCGCCGCACCATCTTAATCGTTGTTGCCATATACCACCACCGCTGCCATATACCACCAACACTGCCTTATACCACCACCGCTGCCATATTCCACCAACGCTGCCATATACCACCGATCCATATCCATATACCACCACCGCTATCATATACCACCACCGCTGCCATATCCTACCACCATATATCCACCACCAATCCGAGTTCTTTTCGTAGTAGGTTTGTTTCCGAGATCCATCTAATTTCCGATTCGTGTTTCCTTGCGTGAGTAGGATTCGGGGAAAAAAACGAGTCTGGAGACCCCTGGACAGTTTTTAGGCCAAAATTTCGGCGACCGAAAATATTTTTCCCTATCCTATTTTTAGGTCGCCAGGAGTGTTTTGAGACATTCGCCATCATAGTGATTTTTTGTCACACTTTTTCGTTGTCGCTGCCCTGATTTCCAAAAAAAATTGTCAAAAAATTTCGTGCCCATCTTGTCAGTTTGACCTGGGAAGAGTTTTGAGACACTCGCCATTATAGTGATTTTTCACAAAAAAAAGACCAGCACAAAAAAAAAGAGAGAAAAAAAAAATTCCAGAGTGTGCTTTTCCCTTGTTTAAGTGCAGCGCCGTGATTTTGTTAGTGTTCTAGGCTCGCGTCTCTAGCACTGTCTAGCCTAGGACCAGCACAGTACCGTTGTTGAGCGTTTATTCAACTTTGCATCTCTGAATTGATTATTGCCGATCCTTTTTGCTACCATATTATAAGCCTTCCCAACTCCACATACATCTACGTCGTGTATTTGACTCTCCCTAGTAATCGCTCTATCCAAGCTATGAGAGTTTTGACTACAACGGTTGCTGATCACCGCCTGCTGCTGGGTAAGAACTGGTAAGAATTTGAGTTTTTCTTAACGGATTTGTGACACCCACCACCACCACTTGTTAGTAGTCTGTAGGATCATATTCTTGTGTGTTTCTATTGCTGCTAACCATGCCAGGATCACAAGCTGACGAGATTGACTGAGAGAACTTAACGAACAAGGAGATTCATGATAAGTTTCACCAAATGATGACTGAACAGGTGCAAGATGTGTTGAACAATTTTGAAGAGGCCATGGAGAAGATCACTGGCTTTGAGAAGACGTTCGAAACAAAGCTCGATAACAGATTTAATGAACTGCTTGCGCGTCTTCCACCACCGGCTGCACCTGCCGCACCTCTGCAACAACAACAACAACAACGACTACCTCCACATCGCGAAACAGCTCTCCGCCGAGCTAGTCGTGTTCCTCTTCAGCCTGGCCAAACGGTTGGTGTTGCTGTTGATAATTCTGTGGCTCCTGCTGCTGATGGGGAGGAGGATGATTATGCGGGAGATTACGAGGATGAGGTTGATCAAAATCAGAACTACATGCAACCACCAGCACCACAACCACCAGGTTGTCCACATGCAAATAATGGAAATGTTAGGGCTCCCCCTCAGGTACGAGATCATGACCATCTCCCTAAACTGAAATTGAATATTCCACCATTTGAGGGTAGATATGTTCCTGATATATATCTTCATTGGGAGTTAGAAACTGAACAACGATTTACATGTTTACAATATCCTGGGGAGAGACGTGTTCCTGCTGCTGTTTGTGCTTTCACTAGCTTTGCATGTGTTTGGTGGTCTGAACATTGTAGATTATATCCTATTCCAGCTACTTGGGCTGCTTTGAAAACTGCTATGCGTACTCGTTGGGTTCCACCATATTATCAACGTGAATTACTTCAAAAATTGCAGCGCTTAAGACAAGGAAAAAATTCTGTAGAAGAATATTATCAGGAATTACAAACTGGCTTGATTAGATGTGGTATTGTTGAGGAGAATGAAGCTATGCTTGCACGTTTTATGGGTGGATTAAATAGAGAGATTTAGAACATTCTTGAGTATAAGGATTATAATAATATCACTTGTTTATTCCATCTTGCTTGTAAAGCTGAACGTGAAGTGCAGGATCGACAGGCCTTGGCGCGGACTAACTTTTCTGCAGGTCGACCTTCATCATGGACACCGCGTGCATCCTCTACTTCCACACATTCTACTGCACCGACACCTCCATCACCTGTTACCTCCAGCCGTGATACAAGGAAGCAGGCACAACCACCATTATCTGCCAAGAGCACACCTATCGGGCCTGCACAGAGTTCGTCTTCTTCCATGGCATCAACAGGGCACACCAGTGATATTATTTGTCGTTGTTGTAAGGGAAGAGGACATTTTGCAAGAGAATGCAAATCTCAGCGTGTGATGATTGCTAATGAGGATGGTGGGTATGAGTCCGCTAGTGACTATGATGAGGAGACTTTGGCTCTTATTACACGTGAAGAACACGGTGGAGACGATTCTGATCATGAGACGCAATACATGGCTCCTGAAGATGCTGACAGGTATGAATGTTTAGTTGCTCAACGTGTTTTGAATGTGCAGGCTACACAAGCTGAGCAAAATCAGAGGCATAATTTGTTCCCTACAAAGGGAGTTGTGAAGGAACGTTTTGTTCGCGTGATCATAGATGGAGGGAGTTGCAACAACTAGGCTAGCATGGAGATGGTGGAGGGAGTTGCACCACAAGACCACATCCACATCCTTACTACATCCAATGGTTCAACAACAGCGGCAAGGTTAAGGTAACACGTACTGTTCGTGTGCATTTTAGTATCTCCACATATGCTGATTATGTTGATTGTGATGTGGTACCTATGCAAGCATGTTCCTTATTACTTGGTAGACCATGACAATTTGATAAAAATTCTGTACACCATGGTAGAAACAATCAGTATACTCTTGTTCATAAGGATAAAAATATTACTTTTCTTCCTATGACTCCTGATTCCATTTTGGAATATGATATTAATAGAGCTAATAAAGCAAAATAGGAGAAAAATAAGAGTGAAAATCAGATTGTGGCAAAAGAATTTGAGCAACAAATGAAGCCTAATAATAAACCATCTACTGTTGCTTCTGAAATTAAATTGAAAAGTGCATGTTTACTTGCCACCAAATCTGATATTGATGAGCTAGATTTTAGCAAAACTGTTTGCTATGCTTTTGTGTGCAAAGAGGCATTATTTTCATTCGAGGACGTGCCTTCCTCTTTTGCCCCCTGCTATCACTAACATTTTACAGGAGTTCGCTAACGTCTTCCCACAAGACGTGCCACCGGGATTACCACCTATTTGAGGGATTGAACATCAAATTGACTTAATTCCCGGTGCATCGCTACCCAACCGTGCACCATACCGTACCAATCCAGCGGAGACGAAGGAGATTATGCGTCAAGTACAAGAGCTTCTCGACAAAGGTTATATACGTGAATCCCTTAGTCCTTGTGTTGTTCCTATTATTTTAGTGCCGAAAAAGGATGGTACATCGCGTATGTGTGTTGATTGTAGAGGCATTAATAATATTACTATTCGTCATCGTCATCCTATTCGTAGGCTAGATGATATGCTTGAGAATTGAGTGGCTCTACAATATTCTCCAAAGTTGATTTGCGTAGTGGATACCATCAAATTCGTATGAAATTGGGGGACGAATGGAAAACAGCATTTAAAACTAAGTTTGGATTATATGAGTGGTTAGGCATGCCTTTTGGGTTAACTAATGCACCTAGTACTTTCATGAGATTAATGAACGAAGTTTTACATGCTTTCATTGGACTATTTGTGGTAGTTTACTTTGATGACATATTGATTTATAGCAGAACTTTGGAGGAACATTTGGAACATTTGCGTGCTATTTTTATTGCTCTACGTGATGCACGTTTGTTTGGTAACCTTGGGAAGTGCACCTTTTGCACCGACTGAGTGTCTTTTCTTGGCTATGTTGTTACTCCACAGGGAATTGAAGTTGATAAAGCCAAGATTGAAGCTATTGAGAGTTGGCCGCAGCCCAAAATGGTCACACAAGTGATGAGTTTTCTTGGCCTTGCTGGATTCTATAGGCCTTTTGTGAGAGATTTCAGCACCATTGCTGCACCTCTCAATGAGCTTACAAAGAAGGATGTGCCATTTGTTTGGGCTACCGCATAGGAAGAAGCCTTCACGGTATTGAAAGATAAGTTGACACATGCTCCTTTACTCCAACTTCCTGATTTTAATAAGACTTTTGAGCTTGAATGTGATGCTAGTGGAATTGGATTAGGAGGTGTGTTATTACAAGACGGCAAACCTGTTGCATATTTTTCTGAAAAATTGAGTGGGCCTAATCTGAATTATTCTACTTATGATAAAGAATTATATGCTCTTGTTCGGACTTTAGAGACATGGCAACATTATTTATGGCCCAAAGAATTGTTATACATTCTGATCATGAATCTTTGAAACATATTAAAAGTCAAGGTAAACTGAATCGTAGACATGCTAAATGGGTTGAATTCATTGAGACTTTCCCTTATGTTATTAAACACAAGAAGGGTGAAGAAAATGTTATTGTGATGCATTGTCTCGTCGCTATACTATGCTTTCACAACTTGACTTCAAAATATTTGTTTTGGATACCATGAAAGATCAATGTGTGCATGATGCTGATTTTAAAGATGTATTGCAGAATTGTAAAGAAGGGAGAATATGGAACAAGTTCGTCGTTAATGATGGATTTGTGTTTCGTGCTAACAAGCTATGCATTCCAACTAGCTCTATTCGTCTTTTGTTATTGCAGGAGACGCATGGAGGGGGATTAATGGGACACTTTGGCGTGAAGAAGATGGAGGACGTACTTGCTACACATTTCTTTTGGCCAAAGATGAGACGGGATGTTGAGCGTTTTATTGCTCGCTGCACTACATGTCAAAAAGCTAAGTTATGACTCAATCCTCATGGTTTATATATGCCTTTGTCTGTACCTAGTGTTCCTTGGGAGGATATATCTATGTACTTTGTTTTAGGTTTACCTCGAACAAAGAAGGGGAGGGATAGCATATTTGTTGTCGTGGATAGATTCTTGAAAATGGCACACTTTATACCATGTCATAAAAGCGATTATGCCATTAATCTTGATGATTTGTTCTTTCATGAAATTATTCACTTGCATGGTGTGCCATTAATATTGTTTCAGATTG
The DNA here is from genome assembly GCF_002162155.2 of Triticum dicoccoides. Classification (NCBI taxonomy): domain Eukaryota; kingdom Viridiplantae; phylum Streptophyta; class Magnoliopsida; order Poales; family Poaceae; genus Triticum; species Triticum dicoccoides. Next base: position 313,422,938 of record NC_041385.1, on the reverse strand, counting down.
TGATACTAAATTTCTTGGCCACTTTTGGAGATGTTTATGGGCTAAATTGGGGACTAAACTGCCTTTTAGTACTACTTGTCACCCCCAAACTGATGGACAAACTGAAGTAGTCAATAGAACATTGTCTACTATGCTTAGGGCTGTTTTGAAGAATAATAAGAAAATGTGGGAAGAATGCTTGCCTCATATTGAATTTGCTTATAATCGTTCATTGCATTCTACTACTAAGATGTGCCCTTTTGAAATTGTGTATGGTTTCCTACCTCGTGCACCTACTGATTTGTTGCCTCTTCCATCTTCGGAGAAGGTTAATTTTGATGCTAAACAACGTGCTGAATTGATTTTAAAAATGCATGAGTTAACTAAGGAAAACATTGAGCGTATTAATGCTAAATATAAACTTGCTGGAGATAAGGGTAGAAAATATCTTGTGTTTGCACCTGGAGATCTTGTTTGGTTACATTTGCGTAAGGATAGATTTCCTAATTTGCGCAAATAAAAGTTAATGCCACGTGCTGATGGTTCATTTCAAGAAGGGGAGGATGATGAGGACATCAATACCATTGTTACACCCACAGCCCCTACTGCTACACATACTGGACCAATTACTAGAGCTCGCGCACCCCAATTAAATTATCAGGTACTTTCGCTTCTTGGTAATGATTCTAATGTTCATGAGAATATGATGCTGCCTAAAGTGGATACATTTGTTTTGCTTACAAATGAAGGGCCTAGCTTGGAGAAGGATGAACATTGGAGCAAGAACAAGCATGGAGATGATGGCATGCGCAAGGGGAACAAGAACGGAGTTACAAGTGATGATTTCAGGACTTTGAAGCCACCATAATGAGTGCATGAAGCCTTGGACGAAATATACAAGATGCCACTTAAAATTTCGTCCAGAGGCTATTCTAGGTGCTGCGTCACCTTGTTATTGGGCCAGGCCCATGTAATTTCGAAATACATAAGTATAGGCTATTTTTATAGTCCGTATGTGTGGGGAAACAAGAGATAGGTTTCGTTTTGGACCCCTCGACCAAGGGCCACGAAATTCACCCCCTCTTCCTCCATATATACAACCCTTAGGGCACTGTTTAGACTTTGGGTTTTGTTTAGATTAAAAGTTCACCATAGCTGCAACTTCGCGTACTTCATTTTTTCTCAACGACCAGACAAAGGCGTCACAGAACCCCACCTTGATCAATAAAGCTTTCATCTTATATTCGCAATATCCATATTGCAATCTCAATTTCTTGCTTGTTCTTCGTTTGCTCGCAGGAAACAGACCCTCGTGGTCAGGTTGATCGTGCTCCAGCGTGGTCAATAACCTCTCGGAGTTGGTTTAGCGATTGCTAAGGCGCGACGTCCTCGCACGTTCGTAGTCGGATCGTCAAAGTCGACTTCCACCAAAGCGATATCCATCATCTTATCGAAAGATGGGACACCTTTGCCTCTATCACAGCGGCGGCTCCGGCGAGATCCGCGGCGGCGGCAATGACGATCGACGGTGCGGTGGTGCGGCGGGTGTTGAGGCGGCGGCGCGGCGCGGGTCGGCGGCACAGGGAGCGGCGGCGGCGGCAGAGTGGCATGGCGGCGGCGGCGGCTGCGGCTTGCAGCGGCAGGGCGAAGTGGGGAGGCGAGGGGCTCCGGTGGCGGCTTATAAAGGGGGCGGGGCGGCGGCTTGCTTGGGGAGGGGGCTGGCCCGGGAAGGAGTCCGGGTCGGACTCCCCTCGACGTCCGTGCGCGGCACGGCAGTGTGGAAGGCTTCGGCCCAGTCGGTCCGGGAAGTGTTTTTTTTTAAAAAATCGCCGAAGAAAACTCATAATAAAAATATAAAGAAAATTCTAAAAATGCCAAAGACAATTTGCACCATCTAAATAAAATATTTAGAACATAGTGAACATTTTTCTGGCCTACAAATGCAATTTTGAAAAATGCATATTTTTCTAATTCAAATAAAATACCAGAAAATTTATAATTTGATTTTGAAATTCTTTCTCCAATATTTCTCTAAATTTTAAGAAGTCATATTATCTTCTGTCGTTTATTTTTAGTATTGCAAATATTCAGAGAGAAAAATAATAAAAATCAAATTGATCCTTCCTTAAAATTTGAATAAAACTCAAATATGAATTTTGTGAAACCTCCAACTCTCTCCGTGGGTCCTTGAGTTTCTTAAGATTTATAGGATCTCAACCAAAATGCAAAAATAAATATGATATGCATATGATGAGCTATGTATAACATCCAAATTGAAAATTGGGATGTTACATTGCCTACCCGGCAAGGGAGGTTTTTCCTTAGTTATATCTTGTTCCTTTGGTTTGTGTTGGTCTTCTTGATCCGCCCTTTCATTTCTCAAAGAGCTATCTCTTCTTCTTGGCTTTGTCCTGGATGTTGTGACCTTGCCTTTGAGCCTGTGTACAGTCCGAGCAACATACACAAGGTGGGCACAACCCACCTTGGGGCGCCAAGGAGCCTAGGCGCGCCCTGGTGGGTTGTGCCCTCCTCGTCCCACCTCCATTGCCCCTCTTCTAGTATATAAGTCATTTTGACATAGAAAAAAAATAAGGACAGGACTATCAGGACGAAGCGTCACCGTCTCGAGGCGGAACTTGGGCAGGAGCACTTTTGCCTTCCGGCAGAGCTATTCCGCCGGGGGAACTTCCCTCCCGAAGGGGGAAATCATCATCATCATCATCACCAACAACCCTCTCATCTTTGGGAGGGCAATCTCCATCAACATCTTCAACAACACCATCTCCTCTCAAACCCTAGTTCCTCTCTTGTGTTCAATCTTTATACCAGAACCTCAAATTGGTACCTGTGGGTGAGTAGTGTTGATTACATCTTGTAGTTGATTATTATATGGTTTATTTGGTGGAAGATTATATGTTCAGATCTATTATGCTATTTAATACCCCTTTGATCTTGAGCATGATTGTCATTTGTGGGTAGTTACCTTTGTTCTTGAGGTCATGAGAGAAATCTTGTTGCAAGTAATCATGTGAACTTGATATGTGTTCAATATTTTGATGATATGAATGTTGTGATTCCTTTAGTGGTGTCATGTGAGCATCTACTACATGGAACTTCACCATATTTGGGCCTAAGGTAATGAATTGTGGAGTAGTTATTAGATGATTGGTTTCTTGAGTGACAGAAGCTTAAACCCTAGTTTATGCAACCCTAGTTTATGCGCTACTTCGTAAGGGACCGATTTGGATCCAAAAGTTTAATGCTATGGTTAGATTTTATCTTAATACTTCTCTTGTAGTTGTGGATTCTTGCGAGGGGGTTCATCATAATTAGGAGGTTTTTTCAATGAAGAACAACACCTAAGCACTGATCCACCCACACATCAAATTATCAAAGTAGCGAACACGAAACAAATCTACATGATGAAAGTGACTAGATGAAATTCCAGTGTACCCTCAAGAATGCTTTGCTTATTATAAGAAACCGTTTTGGACTGTCCTTTGCCACAACAGGATTGGGATACCTTTCTGCACTTTACTTACTGTTACCGTTACTTGCTCATTACAAATTACATTGCTATCAAACTATCTGTTACCGATAATTTGAGTGCTTGTAGAAAATTACCTTGCTAAAAACCACTTGATCATAAACCCACAATTCATCGGATCTCGACAAACACACCGCAAAAAGAGTTTACATCGAATAGATCTCCACGAGAGAGGGGGAGAACATTGTATTGAGATCCAAAAAGAGAGAAGAAGCCATCTAGCTAATAACTATGGACCCGAAGGTCTGTGGTAAACTACTTACAACTCATCGGAGGGGCTATGGTGTTGATGTAGAAGCCCTCCGTGGTCGATTCCCCCTCTGGCAGAGCGCCGGTGAAGGCTCCAAGATGGGATCTCGCGGATACACAAGGTTACGGCAGTGGAAATTGTGTTTCGTTGGCTCCCTGGATGTTTTTGGGGTACGTAGGCTTATGTAGGAGAAAGAAGTATGTCGGTGGCTGCCCGAGGGGCCCATGAGACAGGGGGGCACCCTATAGGGGGGGCGGGCCCTACTCTCTTGTGGCCGCCTCGGCTGCTTCTTGACTTGCACTCCAAGTCCTTTGGATCATGTTCGTTCCAAAAATCATGCTCCCGAAGGTTTCATTCCATTTGGACTCCGTTTGATATTCCTTTTCTTCGAAATACTGAAATAGGCAAAAAAAACAGCAATACTGGCTGGGCCTCCGGTTAGTAGGTTAGTCCCAAAAATGATATAAATGTGTAAAATAAAGCCCATAAACATCCAAAAGGGGTAATATAATAGCATGGAACAATCAAAAATTATAGATACGTTGGAGACGTATCAATCTTCACCTCGACCGGAACCAAAATTAGTTGCCCCTCAACCTACTGCACCTACTAATAATATTGGTTACAATATTCCTTCGGGTATGATAGAACAAATGCTAGCTAATCCTTATGCAGGAGATGGAACTGAATCCTAATATGCACTTGATATATGTAGATGAAATTTGTGGAATATTTAAGCTTGTAGGTTTACCCGGAGATGAAGCCAAGAATAAGCTTTTTCCCTTTATCCTTGAAGGGAAAAGCACTAGCATGGTATAGGCATGCGATGATATTGGATCCTGGAACTGGAATCGATTGAAATTGGAATTCCACCAAAAAAATTATCCTATGCATCTAGTTATCGTGATCGGAATTATATATATAATTTTTGGCCTCATGAAGGAGAAAGTATCGCTCTAGCTTGGGGGAGGCTTAAGTCAATGTTATATTCATGCCCCAATCATGAGCTCTCAAGAGAAATTATCATTCAGAATTATTATGCTCAGCTTTCTCGTGATGATCAATCCATGCTCGATACTTGTTGCACTGGTTCTTTTATGAAGAAGACTATTGAATTCAGGTGGGATCTTTTAGAAAGAAATAAACACAACTATGAAGATTGGGAACTCGATGAAGGTAAAGAGTCAGGTATTAAGCTTAAGTTTGATTGTGTTACATCTTTTATAAATACCGGTGCTTTTCACAAGTTTAGCACTAAATATGGACTTGACTCTGAGATAGTAGCCTCTTTCTGTGAGTCATTTGCTACTCATGTTGATCTTCCTAAGGAGAAGTTGGTTTAAATACCATCCACCTACTAAAGAAGAAATTAAAGAACCGGTAATAGCTAAAGAAGAAACTATCATTTACAATGTTGATCCAGTTGTTCCCACTGCTTTTATTGAAATCCCACCTTTCCCTGTTAGGATAAAGGAACATGCTAAGGTTTCAACTGTGGTCCACAAAAGTAATATCAAAGCACCTAGACCTTCAGAAAAAATCAAAGTAGAACCTAGTGTTTCTATGGTTAAAGATCTCTTGGTAGAAATGTTGAAGGGCATGTTATTTACTTCTGTGATGAAGCTGCTACAATTGCCAAACCTGATGAAAAAGATAAATATAGACCTATTGTTGGCATGCCTGTTGTCTCGGTCAAAATAGGAGATCACTGTTATCATGGTTTATGTGACATAGGTGCTAGCGTGAGTGCTATTAGTTTTACCTAATATCCAGAAATTATGGATGATATAGCACTCGCTAAAATAGAAGACATAGATGTTACTATTAACTTGCTAATAGAGACACCATCACACCACTTGGTATTGTTAGAGATGTTGAAGTCTTGTGTGGGAAAGTAAAATACCCTACTGATTTTCTAGTTCTTGGTTCCCCAAAATATGACTTATGTCCCATTATTTTTGGGAAACCTTTCTTGAACACTGATGATGCTAAAATAGATTGTGAGAAACAAACTGTCGGTGTTAGTTTTGGGGATGAGTCTCATGAGTTTAATTTTTCTAAGTTTAGTACAAAACATCATAAGAAAGAATTACCTAGTAAGGATGGAATTATTGGTCGTGCTTCTATTCTCGTGCCTCCCACTGATCCACTAGAACAATATTTGCTAGACCAGGAAAATGATATGCATATGCATGAAAGACATGAAATAGATAAAAATTTCATTGAACAACGACCTTTGCTCAAACACAATTTGCCTATTGAAACTCTAGGAGGTCCTCCTCCACGTAAGGGTGATCCCGTGTTTGAATTAAAACAATTGCTAGACATTTTGAAATATGCTTATCTTGGTGAGAAAAACATATATCATGTTATTATCGGTGTTAACCTTTCAGAACATGAAGAAGAAGGATTATTGAAAATTCTGAAGAAGCATCGAGCTGCTATTGGGTATACTCTTGATAATCTTAAGGGTATTAGTCCCACTCTATGTCAGCATAAGATTAATATGGAACCTGATGCTAAACCCGTTGTTGATCACCAATGACGTTTGAATCCTAAGATGAAAAAAGTGGTAAGAACTGAAATATAAAAGCTTCTTGAAGCAGGTAGAATCTATCCCATAGCTGATAGTAGATGGGTAAGTCCCGTGAATTGTGTCCCTAAGAAGGGAGGTATTGCTATTGTTCCTAATGATAGAAATGAACTCGTTCCACGGAGAATTGTCACTGCCCACAAAATGGTAATTGATTTTATAAAAATAAATAAAGCAACTAGAAAAGATCATTACCCTTTGCCTTTTGTTGATCAAATGCTAGAAATACTATCTAAACACACACTTTTGTTTCCTTGATAGATATTCTGGCTTTTCTCAAATACCTGTTTCACAACCTGATCAAGAGAAAACCACCTTTACTTGCCCGTTTGGAACTTATGCTTATAGACGTATGCCTTTTGGTTTATGCAATGCACCCACTACCTTTCAAAGATGTATGACTGCTATATTCTGATTTTTGTAAAAAGATTGTTGAGGTTTTCATGGATGATTTTTCTATTTATGGAACTTCTTTTGATGATTTCTTAATCAACCTTGATCGAGTTTTGCAGAGATGTGAGCAAACTAATCTTGTCCTGAATTGGAAGAAATGCCACTTTGTGGTTAACGAAAGTATTGTTTGGGGCATAAAATTTCTGAACGAGGTATTGAGGTGGATAAAACTAAAGTTGATGCAATTGAGAAAATGCCATGCCCTAAAGATATTAAAGGTATTCGTAGTTTCCTTGGTCATGTTGGTTTCTATAGAGGTTTATTAAAGACTTGTCTAAAATTTCTAGGCCTATTACAAATCTTTTACGAAATGATTTTCCATTTGTTTTTGATGATGATTGTGTAGAAGCCTTCGAAACACTCAAGAAAGCCTTAACTTATGCACCAATAGTACAACCACATGATTGGAACTTGCCTTTTGAAATTATGTGTGATGCTAGTGATTATGTTGTTGGTGCTGTTCTATGACAAAGAGTTGATAAAAAATTAAATGTTATCCATTATGCTAGTAAAACGCTGGACGGTCTCAACGTAATTACAAGCAAAAAATAACTTTTAGCATTTGTGTTTTCTTGTGAAAAAATCAGATCTTATAATGTTGATTCTAAAGTAACTGTTCACACCGATCATGCTGCTATAAAATATCTTATGGAAAAGAAAGATGCTAAACCAAGACTCATTAGGTGGGTTCTCTTGTTACAAGAATTTGATTTACATATTACTGATAGAAAAGGAGTTGAGAACCCCATAGCCGATAACTTGTCTAGGTTAGAAGACGATCTTGATGACCCACTACCTATTCATGTGTCACGCCCAATATGCGACCCTATCCTAAAGGAACTCGAAGGTCCCACCAAGGGTAGAAGTGCATATTGGAGACGCTTTTGCAAGGTGGATATCATTACATCATACTATTACATAATAGTTGGGGATACATACAAGAGGCATACAATGCCACATGAATACAACAACATCATACGTAAGAGCAACATCCAACTACGGATGAAACACAAACATAAACTCAAATGACATCCACCTGGCTAGCCTAGGCTGCCGACCAGGAACCTATCCCCTGAACGACAAAGAGAAGAAGAACTCAAAACAAACAAGCATCGCTCTCCTGTCATGATCATCGCATTACCTATACCTGCAACTATTGTTGTAGTAATCAGTGAGCCACGAGGACTCAACAATCCCATTACCATGGGTATCAAGACTAGCAAAGCTTAATGGGTATGGAAGGGATAAGCAGTGAGGTTGCAGCAGAGACTAAGCATGATATGGTGGCTAACTTATGAATACAAGAATAAGATGAGAAGCTACGCAAATGGTCGCAAACTAGTAATGATCAAGAAGTGATCCTGAACTACTTACGTTCAAACATAACACCACCGTGTTCTCTTCTCGACCCACTCAAAAGAGACCATCACGGTTACACATTCAGTTGGGGTCAAGTTCTCTACAACCGGATATTAACAAATTCCCACCTGCCACATAACTGTGGGCACTGCTCTCGAAAGTTTAAACCCTGCAGGGATGTCCCAACTTAGCCCATTATAAGCCCACAATCCGCGGAGACAATCCTCCATCGCGGGACATCCGATCAGACTCGGGATCCCGGTGCACAAGACATTTCGACAATGGTAAAACAAAACCAGCAACACCTCCCAGTGTGCCAACAAATCCCGATAGGAGCCACACGTATCTCATTCTCAGGGCACCACGGATGAGTCAAGCTACGAGTAAAACCAGCCCTCAAGTTTCCTCGAGGTGGCCCCGCGAGCTGCTCGGTTCGGACCAACACTTAGAGAAGAACTGGCCTGGTGTCAGGACCCCGATTCAATGCCACATCGATCTAGCATGTAACACCTCAAATCACCTTGCGGCCTCACGCACGGTATTCCCACGGGTGTCGCCTTACCTTTGCCCGGGACTGTTTGCGCCTTTTGGCACACGTATATGATGGTGTCGCTAGCATCCATATGACAAAGAGCCCGGGCTGACATGGCTAGTCGTAAACCCAAAGTGGCACTAACTTACAGGGACAGGCATCCATGACCCAGCATCGAACGTGTCGGTCATCAGCGAGTGAATCCAGGCTGTAGCACTGGGCTAACAGGACTCCGGTGAACCGGGCTGTAGCGGGCTAGCAGGACTCCGGTATTCATCGCGTGACATTTCCCCGAAGGGACAGACACAGGATCGAGGAAGGACACATGCCGGCCAGCCTAAGTGTTCCGGAGCAGTAGCAAGCTACCAGGGCTCAGTGGAAACACTAGGAGACATTTCCCGGTAAGAGAGGCTACTAAGGATAAACAACTAGATAATCAGATCCCACACATAGCAATACACATTACACGTACGCATAACATGCAAGTATGTGTTGTACAACATGGCATCACAGCATAACTCAACAACTTATATAGATATAGGCTCAGAAGAGCCATCATAGCATTTATTGCAAACAGGGGTCACAAGACCCATCATATAGAGCATACAAGCAACAAGCGGAAGCATTACATGTCTGGGTACAGACATCTACAAATGAAAAAGGCTGAAAGCCTGACTATCTACAACATCCGCTCAAGATCGTAGCTGAGGTACTAGCTACTAGTCGAAGTCCACGAGAACACTAGTAAGACCGAAGTCTCCGCAGCAAAAGCATAAATAAAGCAACATGAGTACAAAGGTACTCAGCAAGACTTACATCAGATCCTATCATACATGCATTTGTATCAAGAGGGTAAGGTGGGGTTTAGTTGCAGCAAGCCAGCTTTGACTCTGTGGCTATCCTGTTCTACGACTACCAGAAACTCTTGAGGTGAAACAACGTACACGAGTCCACTAATCACCACACAATACACTACTATGGATTCATCCCCGTCTCCCTACGAGAAGGCCATCCATAGCACTCACACATGTCTTGAGCATTTTAGGGTATCCACTTCAAGTTGTCTATGTACCATGTAAGCATCCAAGAAGTCCATAACCGCGGACCCGGCTATTCGAATAGATCATGTTAACCCTGCAGGGGTGTACTTCTTCACACACGCTCTCGCCACTTACCGCCATGTACACGTCATGCATCTCGACAACCTTCAAGCGGAAGCCTGGCGAGGGTGTCGGCCACGACCTGACTAACCACACAAGACTCTAGTCCAGGTTTATCGCCTATTCGGGTTCCATCCGCAAGGAGATCCGGCCGGGGTGTCGCTCACGGCCCCAAACGATGTGAGCAGGGTTCCCAAGCCCACCATCCGGGTGCCACTTGGTACACCGTGCCACGTGTGCCTAGTCTGTCCCAAGCCCACCCTGCCGGGTGCCACTTGGTAGAAAAATAGCACTACCTACAAACACCAGAAACTAGTTGCGACTCCTGGACAGAGATCAAGTTGGTTAATAAGTCGAGAGGGGCACTTAAGCATTCCAATGTGTGGTAGTATCGAGTCATTGGACAACATACATAGAACTCAGTGCTTAAGGACGGTTCCAGTGAGACAACCCACCATGTACTCCTACATGGCCTCTCACCGCTACCTTTACCAAATCGTGTTCACACACTTAACTCTCAGCATCAGAACATATCGTGACACTCCAATTCATTCCCAATGAATCAGACCTGACACAACTCTAAGCAATAGCAGGCATAGCATGGTAGGAACACAACATGGCTCAATCAACTCCTACACATGCTAGTGGGTTTCGACTATTTACTGTGGCAATGACAGGTCATGCAGAGGAATGGGTTCAACTACCGCAGCACAAAGTAGCAGATGAATCGTTGTTGTCCTAATGTAATAACTGAGAGCAGGAGCGAGAGAGTAGGGTTTTATCGAAATGAACAAGGGGGTTTGCTTGCCTGGTAAAACAACAAGGGAGGCACTGCTTCACAGACAGGTACTCTGGAACGTCTCCGGAGCAGGACCTATCGAGAAGGAACGGTGCCGGCAATCAAAACACAATCATATGCAACAATATGATGCATGAACATGGCATGTAGATGTGATGTTGTTTGAGCTAATGCAACTAGTAAACATTTGGTTTGAAGTCTATTTGAACCAAAAGCTCAAATGCAATTCTAAATTAAGTCTCTTAATGTGCCATAATGTGTTTTCCCATATTTAGCATGTATAAGTTGGTTTGTCATGCATGAAACTAGTACAGATGGAAAGATTGCATTTTTATGATAATTTTTCATATATAAATTATTTTAATCTGAGCTACGGTTGAATTGATATGAATTTTTGAAGTTTAAAACAATTTCTGGAATTTTCTGATTAAATTTAAATCCAGAATTCATATATTGCGTCAGCATTGAGTAAGCATGACGTCAGCAGTTAACTGGGCTGGTCCGGGTCAAACCTGACGTGTGGGGCCCACACGTCAGTGACAGGGGGGTTAAACAGGGGTTAATTTAGTTCTAATTAAACGTTAGTGGCGCTGGGGCCCACTGTCAGTGTCAGGGGGGGTTAGTTAACGGTGATTAGCACTAAGCTAATCACCTGACGGCCGGGCCCACATGGCAGGGCTCCGGCGACCTCTGGACGCGGCGGAGTCCGCGCCACAGGCCACGGGGACGGCGTCTGGGAGCACCGGGGCGTAGCCCGGGCTCGTCCGCATCCAGGGGAGCAGACGGGGAGCCGCGGGGATGCCGGAGCTCGCCGGAGCGAAGCTCGGGGTGGCGGTCGGAGTTCGGGTTCGAGCAGAAATGGGCTGCGGGGCACGGGGAGGCCACCTGAGGGGCTCGGCGGCGCCCTCGTGGCACTGGGAGCGCGAAGGGATGCTCGGTTTGGGCGGAGGCAGGCCGAGACGGCGACGGCGACATGGACGACGGCGAGAGGCTTCGGCCGTGGTGGGGAGCGGCGCTACGGCGCGGAAACGAGGGGGAGAAGAGAGGGGAACGGTGGAGGACCTCACCGCGGATCCAACGGCATCGTCGGCGAGCTCGGGGAAGGCTTGGGGCAGCCGCAGCGACGACGACGATCTCGTCGGCCGGAGCTTGAAGACGACGGCGATTGCGATGAAGCGGGGCTTCCCCGGGTTGCTTGCTCGGTGAGGAGGGAGAGGGGGTCGCGGCGGAGCTCGGGGACTCTACGGAGGGGCGAGGGAACGGCGGGGAGCGCGTCGTTGGTGAGCTGCGGCGGCGGCAGTGCTTCGGGTGAGAGGGAGAGAGAGCAGGGGAAGGGAATGAGGGCGAGGGAGAGTGCGAGGGGGTCGGGGTGGCTGCGTGGCGTCGTCCGGGGCATCGAGGGCGACGAGAAGGGTGCCAGGCAGGCAGGGAGGGAGGTGGCGTGGCGCGGTGGCGCGCGCGCGCGCCGGGCACGCTCCGTTCCCCTGTCGGGGAGGAAGACGACAGAGGAGGGGGGCCAGGTGGGCTGGGCCGCCTGCTGGCTAGGCCGGCCTGCTGCGGCTGGGCTGCACAGGGGGGAGCCCCAGGTAAGCCCCTCCTTCTTTTTATTTTTGTTTTCTAATTTTTCTGACATTGTTTTGATTTAATAAAATACTAAATCAATTTATTACCTTATGCCAATTTTTGCAGGAGCTAGATATATTATTCCAGAGCTCCTTTATAAATGGCATAATTTTTGGACCATATTTCATATATATAGAAATATATTTCCAATGCAAATATTTATCGAATTAATCCAAATGGCCAAAATAAATATCCATGAGCTCCTAAAAATATTGTTTTGATTTTTATCTCTGACCAATATTTTCAGAGGGCATCATGAGCATTTTCTTGGACCCTTTTGGAGAAATTTTTATTTGGGTCATTTTCAAAAATGATTCTGAGGGTTCCACCAATCCTCATTTCAAATTTAAATGAAATTTAAATATGATGCACAAATGGCTAGCTAGTCTAAGTCATACCAGACTAGGGATGTGACAACTCGCCCCCACTTGAAAAAATCTCGTCCCGAGATTCAGGGGTCGACGGAAAGAAAGTGGGGTACTCCAGTCGAAGACGATCTTCTCGCTCCCAAGTAGCTTCTCTCTCGGAATGATGAGACCACTGAACTTTGAGAAACTTGATGTTCTGACGTCGGGTAACACGCTCCGCTTGATCAAGAATGCGAACCGGGTACTCTCGGTATGTGAGGTTATCTTGGAGATCAAGCGTTTCGTGGTCCACTCCGCGGATAGGATCCGAGAAGCAACGCCTGAGTTGAGAGACGTGGAAGATATCATGAACTCGAGAAAGATATGGGGGTAGTTCCAACTGGTAGGCAACCTCTCCTCGTTTAGCGAGAATGCGAAAAGGACCAATGTAACGAGGAGCCAATTTGCCCTTGATACCGAAACGCTGGGTACCCTTCAAAGGAGTAACCCGAAGGTAAGCTTGGTTGCCAATTTCATAAGTCATATCCTTATGATGACGATCGTACTGGCTTTTCTGACGAGACTGGGCTGTTTTCAAATTCTCACGAATGACGCGAACTTGCTCTTCTGCCTCCTGGATCATGTCCGGTCCAAAGAATTGTCTTTCACCGGTTTCTTACCAGTTCAAAGGTGTTCGACATCTTCGTCCATAGAGAACCTCAAAAGGAGCTTTCTTGAGGCTGGATTGATAGCTATTGTTGTAGGCAAACTCGGCAAAAGGAAGACATTTCTCCCAATCCATACCGAATGAGATAACGCAAGCTCTGAGCATGTCTTCGAGAATTTGATTGACCCGTTCCACCTGACCACTCGACTGAGGGTGGAAAGCGGTACTGAAGGAAAGATGGGTTCCCATGGCAGTTTGGAAACTCTCCCAGAAATGAGAAGTGAAAAGACTGCCACGGTCCGAATTGATCTCTAGTGGAACACCATGGAGTGACACTATTCGAGAAATGTATAAGTCAGCAAGCTGACTAGCAGTGATACTCTCTCGAACAGGAAGGAAGTGAGCCACTTTGGAAAGACGATCAACGACTACGAAGATAGCGTTATTCCCTCTCTTGGTCCTGGGAAAGCCGGTGATGAAGTCCATACCAACTTTATCACATTTCCATTCAGGAATAGCTAAAGGCTGAAGGGTGCCAGCAGGTCTTTGATGCTCTGCCTTAACGCGACGACAAACGTCACAGTTAGCAATAAACTGAGCGATTTCTCTCTTCATCCTAGTCCACCAGAACCTCTGGCGTAGGTCCTGATACATCTTAGTACTACCGGGATGAATCGTGAGAGGAGATTCATGCGCCTCCTTAAGAATCAATTGTCGCAGATGTTGATTCTTGGGAACCACCAAGCGATTCTCAAAGAAAACAACACCACGATCATCCATAGAGAAACATCCACCAACTCCCTTCTTAATGTTTCTCTTGATCCGGGTAATCCCTGTGTCTTGCTTTTGAGCAGCGATAATCCGATCCTCAAGATCAGGTTTCGCCACCAAGGTAGAGAGAAATCCGCGAGAAGCTATGTGAAGATTAAGCTTACAGAATTCCTCATGGAGAAGTGGTTGGCCTTGCTGCAACATGAGATTGTTGCAATAGGATTTACGGCTTAGCGCATCAGCCATGACATTGGCTTTGCCTGGGGTGTAGGTAATCCCTAGATCATAATCTGTGATCAACTCCAACCAACGTCTTTGCCTAAGGTTCAGATCCGGTTGGGTGAAGATATACTTGAGACTCTGGTGATCGGTGTAGATCTCGCAACGTTTACCAAGGAGGTAATGTCGCCAGGTCTTGAGCGCATAGACTACGGCTGCAAGCTCTAGATCATGTGTAGGATAATTCTCCTCATGTGGATGCAACTGTCGAGATGCATAGGCAATCACATGACGATCCTGCATAAGAATGCAACCTAGTCCCTTTCGTGAGGCGTCACAATAGATAACAAAGTCCTTTGTGAAATCCGGTGGCACAAGTATGGGAGCAGAAGTCAGGCGTCTTTTCAGTTCCTGAAAACTGTACTCACACTGTGGGGACCACTCGAACTTTTTATCTTTCTTGAGAAGTTCCGTGAGGGGTTTGGCTACTTTGGAGAAGTTTTCAACAAAGTGGCGACAATAGCTGGCTAGGCCAAGGAATACAAGTCTGTCAACAAGGATTTCGTTACCATGGCTTACACTAGAGGTTTGCCATTTAGATCCAGGAGTTTGGATGACTAGCGGAGTTGGCATATCACAAAATGACATGTCGTGCAAATGAGCATAGCCTTCAGAAATGAAGGAGTGAGATGCTCCAGTATCGAATAGAACTGATGCTGGGTGACAATTGACAAGGAGGGTACCAAGAACGACATCTGGATCATCATGAGCGTCTTTAGCTGAGACGTGATGCACACGTCCACGTTCAGTGGGAACTGACTTGACACTGATCATCTTGCGTGATGGCTTAATACAGCCAACAGTCTTCTCGGGCTGGGGTGGAGCAACTCTGGTCTGAGTGCAAATACGGGCAATGTGGCCTGGCTCTCTGCACTTGTAACAAATCTTGGAGGTAGGATGTGGACCTGTATTAGAAGGCGGCCCACCAATAGGCCTGGGTGGAGCATATGACTGAGCTGGGGGAGGCACCACATGAGATGACCTCGGTGTATAACCGGAAGGAAGAGCGGAGTTTGGAACCCAAATCCGGCGTTTCTGGGAACTAGAACCGGAGGAAGATCCCAAATCACGGGTGTGCTTACGAGACTCCTCGTAAGTGAGCTGAGCTGTCTCTGCATTAATGGCCTTGTTCACAAGGGCTTGGAATGTGTCGCAATGATGCAGGTGGAGATCACGACGCAACTTGGGGTTGAGACCCTTCCGGAACCTAGCCTGCTTCTTGGCGTCCGTGGACACTTCTTCTATGGCATAACGGGCGAGGTTCTCGAACTCTCTGCTATAAGCATCAATAGCCATCTTACTCTGGGTGAAACTGCAGAACTCTTCTCTCTTGCGATCATGGAGGGCCTGGGGAATGTGATGCTCGCGAAAAGCCTCAGTGAAATCTCTCCGGGTAGGAATCTGGCCAGCTGGAAGCAAAATCTCATAGTTCTGCCACCAAAGACTAGCAGGACCTTCCAGGTGGTATGTGGCATAAGTGACCTTGTCATCTTCAGCTACGCTCGCGGAAAGCAGCTTATGAGTGATGCTACAGAGCCAGTCATCTGCATCGAGTGGCTCGATGGAATGATGAAAGGTAGGTGGGTGCAAGCGAATGAAATCATGAATGGTAGCAGACCCTTTGAACTGATGTGCGGTGTTCTCCTCGATATGTGCCAACAAACGATTAGACTCACGCTTGTTCCTCTCCATCTCTAGCATGAACTCTGTCAACGAAGGCTGGTCGGGAGGATCCTCATCCCTACCATCTCCGTGGTTCTGGCTACGAGCAACAGAACTTGATGACATCCTGGTGGAACGAAACCAGAGACGGAATCAGCATCAACTATGGACTGTAGAATGTAAGACAAGGGGTTAGTATCACTCGAACTCCTAGGGAAAATCTGGCAGCATAACGGCAGTAAAATGCTCAGAATGAGACATCCTACTAAAAATAGGGTGGTAACATACTCATCAGCATTACTCAAGGTTCTGAGATCATACTAAACAGACTACACCGGAAATACTCAAAACTGGGGTATGACTCTGATCAACCAGTCCTATGGAACTATGGAGTAGTAACACGTGATCCTGATAGACGGAAGAGAAGCCTAGTTCCTTAACCCCGTAGGAAAGATAGGATGACTCAGATCAGAAGGCCATGAGGTATAAGGAGTAAAAAGAGCCTTACGTTCCTTCCCACAATCAATTCCCTTATATAATTAAAGAGTTTCTAGACTCAACTTCGACCAGTATGGCTTGCTAAACCTACAGGCAGTCAGGCTCTGATACCAGCGCTGTCAGGACCCCGACTCAATGCCACATCGATCTAGCATGTAACACCTCAAATCACCTTGCGGCCTCACGCACGGTATTCCCACGGGTGTCGCCTTACCTTTGCCCGGGACCGTTTGCGCCTTTTGGCACACGTATATGATGGTGTCGCTAGCATCCATATGACAAAGAGCCCGGGCTGACATGGCTAGTCGTAAACCCAAAGTGGCACTAACTTACAGGGACAGGCATCCATGACCCAGCATCGAACGTGTCGGTCATCAGCGAGTGAATCCAGGCTGTAGCACTGGGCTAACAGGACTCCGGTGAACCGGGCTGTAGCGGGCTAGCAGGACTCCGGTATTCATCGCGTGACATTTCCCCGAAGGGACAGACACAGGATCGAGGAAGGACACATGCCGGCCAGCCTAAGTGTTCCGGAGCAGTAGCAAGCTACCAGGGCTCAGTGGAAACACTAGGGGACATTTCCCGGTAAGAGAGGCTACTAAGGATAAACAACTAGATAGTCAGATCCCACACATAGCAATACACATTACACGTACGCATAACATGCAAGTATGTGCTGTACAACATGGCATCACAGCATAACTCAACAACTTATATAGATATAGGCTCAGAAGAGCCATCATAGCATTTATTGCAAACAGGGGTCACAAGACCCATCATACAGAGCATACAAGCAACAAGCGGAAGCATTACATGTCTGGGTACAGACATCTACAAATGGAAAAGGCTGAAAGCCTGACTATCTACAACATCCGCTCAAGATCATAGCTGAGGTACTAGCTACTAGTCGAAGTCCACGAGAACACTAGTAAGACCGAAGTCTCCGCTGCAAAAGCATAAATAAAGCAACATGAGTACAAAGGTACTCAGCAAGACTTACATCAGATCCTATCATACATGCATTTGTATCAAGAGGGTAAGGTGGGGTTTAGTTGCAGCAAGCCAGCTTTGACTCTGTGGCTATCCTGTTCTACGACTACCAGAAACTCTTGAGGTGAAACAACGTACATGAGTCCACTAATCACCACACAAGACACTACTATGGATTCATCCCCGTCTCCCTACGAGAAGGCCATCCATAGCACTCACACATGTCTTGAGCATTTTAGGGTATCCACTTCAAGTTGTCTATGTACCATGTAAGCATCCAAGAAGTCCATAACCGCGGACCCGGCTATTCGAATAGATCATGTTAACCCTGCAGGGGTGTACTTCTTCACACACGCTCTCGCCACTTACCGCCATGTACACGTCATGCATCTCGGCAACCTTCAAGCGGAAGCCTGGCGAGGGTGTCGGCCACGACCTGACTAACCACACAAGACTCTAGTCCAGGTTTATCGCCTATTCGGGTTCCATCCGCAAGGAGATCCGGCCGGGGTGTCGCTCACGGCCCCAAACGATGTGAGCAGGGTTCCCAAGCCCACCATCCGGGTGCCACTTGGTACACCGTGCCACGTGTGCCTAGTCTGTCCCAAGCCCACCCTGCCGGGTGCCACTTGGTAGAAAAATAGCACTACCTACAAACACCAGAAACTAGTTGCGACTCCTGGACAGAGATCAAGTTGGTTAATAAGTCGAGAGGGGCACTTAAGCATTCCAATGTGTGGTAGTATCGAGTCATTGGACAACATACATAGAACTCAGTGCTTAAGGACGGTTCCAGTGAGACAACCCACCATGTACTCCTACATGGCCTCTCACCGCTACCTTTACCAAATCGTGTTCACACACTTAACTCTCAGCATCAGAACATATCGTGACACTCCAATTCATTCCCAATGAATCAGACCTGACACAACTCTAAGCAATAGCAGGCATAGCATGGTAGGAACACAACATGGTTCAATCAACTCCTACACATGCTAGTGGGTTTCGACTATTTACTGTGGCAATGACAGGTCATGCAGAGGAATGGGTTCAACTACCGCAGCACAAAGTAGCAGATGAATTGTTGTTGTCCTAATGCAATAACTGAGAGCAGGAGCGAGAGAGTAGGGTTTTATCGAAATGAACAAGGGGGTTTGCTTGCCTGGTAAAACAACAAGGGAGGCACTGCTTCACAGACAGGTACTCTGGAACGTCTCCGGAGCAGGACCTATCGAGAAGGAACGGTGCCGGCAATCAAAACACAATCATATGCAACAATATGATGCATGAACATGGCATGTAGATGTGATGCTGTTTGAGCTAATGCAACTAGTAAACATTTGGTTTCAAGTCTATTTGAACCAAAAGCTCAAATGCAATTCTAAATTAAGTCTCTTAATGTGCCATAATGTGTTTTCCCATATTCAGCATGTATAAGTTGGTTTGTCATGCATGAAACTAGTACAGATGGAAAGATTGCATTTTTCTGATAATTTTTCATATATAAATTATTTTAATCTGAGCTACGGTTGAATTGATATGAATTTTTGAAGTTTAAAACAATTTCTGGAATTTTCTGATTAAATTTAAATCCAGAATTCATATATTGCGTCAGCATTGAGTAAGCATGACGTCAGCAGTCAACTGGGCTGGTCCGGGTCAAACCTGACGTGTGGGGCCCACGCGTCAGTGACAGGGGGGTTAAACAGGGGTTAATTTAGTTCTAATTAAAAGTTAGTGCCGCTGGGGCCCACTGTCAGTGTCAGGGGGGGTTAGTTAACGGTGATTAGCACTAAGCTAATCACCTGACGGCCGGGCCCACATGGCAGGGCTCAGGCGACGGGGCTCGCCGCCGGCGACCTCTGGACGCGGCGGAGTCCGCGCCACAGGCCACGGGGACGGCGTCTGGGAGCACCGGGGCGTAGCCCGGGCTCGTCCGCATCCAGGGGAGCAGACGGGAAGCCGCGGGGATGCCGGAGCTCACCGGAGCGAAGCTCGGGGCGGCGGACGGAGTTCGGCTTCGAGCGGAAATGGGCTGCGGGGCACGGGGAGGCCACCTGAGGGGCTCGGCGGCACCCTCGTGGCACTGGGAGCGCGAAGGGATGCTCGGTTTGGGCGGAGGCGGGCCGAGACGGCGACGGCGACATGGACGGCGGCGAGAGGCTTCGGCCGTGGTGGGGAGCGGCGCTACGGCGCGGAAACGATGGGGAGAAGAGAGGGGAACGGTGGAGGAGCTCACCGCGGATCCAACGGCGTCGTCGGCGAGCTCGGGGAAGGCTTGGGGCAGCCGGAGCGACGACGACGATCTCGTCGGCCGGAGCTTGAAGACGACGGCGATTGCGATGAAGCGGGGCTTCCCCGGGTTGCTTGCTCGGTGAGGAGGGAGAGGGGGTCGCGGCGGAGCTCGGGGACTCTACGGAGGGGCGAGGGAACGGCGGGGAGCGCGTCGTTGGTGAGCTGCGGCGGCGGCAGTGCTTCGGGTGAGAGGGAGAGAGAGCAGGGGAAGGGAATGAGGGCGAGGGAGAGTGCGAGGGGGTCAGGGTGGCTGCGTGGCGTCGTCCGGGGCATCGAGGGTGACGAGAAGGGCGCCAGGCAGGCAGGGAGGGAGGTGGCGTGGCGCGGTGGCGCGCGCACGCGCCGGGCACGCTCCGTTCCCCTGTCGGGGAGGAAGACGACAGAGGAGGGGGGCCAGGTGGGCTGGGCCGCCTGCTGGCTGGGCCGGCCTGCTGCGGCTGGGCTGCACAGGGGGGAGCCCCAGGTAAGCCCCTCCTTCTTTTTATTTTTGTTTTCTAATTTTTCTGACATTGTTTTGATTTAATAAAATACTAAATCAATTTATTACCTTATGCCAATTTTTGCAGGAGCTAGATATATTATTCCAGAGCTCCTTTATAAATGGCATAATTTTTGGACCATATTTCATATATATAGAAATATATTTCCAATGCAAATATTTATCGAATTAATCCAAATGGCCAAAATAAATATCCATGAGCTCCTAAAAATATTGTTTTGATTTTTATCTCTGACCAATATTTTCAGAGGGCATCATGAGCATTTTCTTGGACCCTTTTGGAGAAATTTTTATTTGGGTCATTTTCAAAAATGATTCTGAGGGTTCCACCAATCCTCATTTCAAATTTAAATGAAATTTAAATATGATGCACAAATGGCTAGCTAGTCTAAGTCATACCAGACTAGGGATGTGACACCTGGGGGGGGGTTTAAATAAAGATGACCCTCGGGTTTATAACTCCCAAGGGAAATGTATAGGTTGTTAGGCAAATGGAAAACCAAGGTTGGGCCGTGCTGGAGGAGTTTTATTCAAAGCGAACTATCAAGGGGGTCCCATACCCCTCATCGTGTTAGGGACGCAAAATCAAGGAACATAACACCAGTATGAAGGAAACTAGGGCGGCGAGAGTGGAACAAAACACCAGGCATAAGTCCGAGCCTTCCACCCTTTACCAAGTATATAGATGCATTAATTAAATAAGAGATATTGTGATATCCCAACATAATCTTGTTCCAACATGGAGCAATCTTCAGCTTCACCTAGAACTAACAACGCTATAAGAGGGGCTGAGCAAAAGCGGTAACATAGCCAAACAACGGTTCGCTAGGAAGGGTGAAAAAAGGTTAGAGGCTGACATGGCAATTTGGGAGGCTTGATAAACAAGTGGTAGGAAGCGCGACATAGCGATAGCATGGAAACAGCTAGCATAGCAATGATAGTAGTGAGATCCAGGGTAACGGTCATCTTGCCTGAAATCACGCTAGGAAGAAAAATGAGTCCACGAAGAAGACGAACGGGCGAAGACAAACCAAGCGTAGATGAACGAATCCCCATGATCGCAACGAAATAGGAAGTATCGAAAAGAAGCACAACCAGAAAGAAGCAAACAATATGGTAAACACACAACACATAAACATGACATGATGCTCCACAAAAGTATGATGCATGACAAAGGTATATGATCATACTCATGGAAAGAGATGATGCATACAAGAACAACACATCAGAGCAAGTTTAAATGAGGCCGGAGACAACATATAACAAATCCGGTAAGTCATCATATGCAAATTTTGAAATTGGTCCAGGTCTGAAAACACATTATGTTCAAGTTGTTAAACAGCAAGTTAAGATGCACCAAGATGATCTATGAGGAAATCTAGTCAAGTTACATAAAAGTTCATTTAATCTGGAGCTACGGTCTAGAAGATATGAGCAACACAAGTTAAACATGGTATTGATGCAAAATGCATCCAACATCAAGCACACATGCTCAAAGCAATGATGTAACAAGATAATATGAAACTACATGCAATTCTAAGCAAGTTCCATATAGAGCATGCCCAAAACAGAAACTAGGCACTTTGCAACCATCAAAACAACATGCTACAGGAATCATATGAACACAAGCTTGATATGCGCTTCATGTACAGATAACATACTTCAAATATCATTAAGGTTCAGGTTCATAGGCATCAAGATTAAACCAATGTGATCACTGCAAAATGCAACTTTATAACACAGGAGCATATACATGAGCAGAGTTAATACGATGGCAACTTGAGAGCAAGAAAGAGACAAGCTAAAGAAAATAAACATAGCAACCAAGGGCATGGCATCAAATGAAACATAACAAAGAGAAAATAACATCATGACATCATATACATATAACTCATGGATTAGTGGGAACCAACATGACAAGATTGGAAGTTGAAAGAGTTTCAGCAATTGTAAAACAACAACATTATGATAACATGTTTGCAAGCATGGAACAGAGGCATACTCCAAAATTGACAACCATGGCATGTTAACTTATTGCTCATAGAATAATTCAAAATATCTAATTGGAGCATCTCCATAAGGGGTTTGGATTCATTAATAACAAGCTAACAACATGGCATCATGAAGTTAACAAAAATCTGGAACATCATATAGGCATGTTCGTGGCAGTGTAAACATATGCTAGAAGAAATATATAAGACACCAAAAGGCATGGCATGATATAGAATAACATGGATAACAAAACATGTCAACTAAGCATCTCCAGATTAGGCATGGATTAACATGTAGCATCGAGCAAAGATAGCAACATGATATGACAGAAACAGACTTGACAAAAAATTAACAGCAAGTAGCCCACTTCACAAGCTTGATGCACTCACTACACGGCATAAAAATACATGGATTGCGCCACTGTAAAGATGGCATGATTATGCTCCTAAAATATGTAGACATTATGCTCAAAAGGAAATCACACAAAAATATATAAAAATGACAATTAGGCAAGTTATAACAGTTTTCAGCAGTTAACAGCAACAAAGCACTTTTGCAACAGAGATTAGGATATCAAGATGCACCCTAACATGAACACAAAGCACACCAGAATGTATATCATGAAGAGTAGAATATGTGCATATCAAGATCATCATCATAGGACCAAACAAGACAAAGTTACACCACTCACAAGATGCATAAATGATGTTAACACGCAGCAGTTTACAGCAGTTTATATCACTTAGCAGTCCTGCAACAAAGATTAAGGCATCAAGATAAATAGTAACATGAATGCAAACTTATCCATCATGTAGATGATCAAGAGATGAACATTTTGACATATCATGCACGCAAAACGGTGCTATATGCACAAAGTTACAAGCAATCAAACATGCATACATGATAAGATGATTTCAGGGCATTGGGCAATTTCAGGGAAAAAAAGCCGAGCGCAAAATAACTAAAAGTTTGCACGGGCGAGGGTTAGCGCGGCTGAGCGCTCACCAGAGTGGGCCGAGGCCCCGTAGGCGAGGCAGGCCGATGTGGAGGCTGGAGTTGAGCCTTGGGCTTGCGGGGCCCACGCACAGGCCACGCGTGGTCAACGTGGAGATGCGATCGGGGCTCCTCCCGATCCACCAGTAGGGCGGCGGCGGC
This sequence comes from Triticum dicoccoides, assembly GCF_002162155.2. Taxonomy (NCBI): domain Eukaryota; kingdom Viridiplantae; phylum Streptophyta; class Magnoliopsida; order Poales; family Poaceae; genus Triticum; species Triticum dicoccoides. The sequence goes on along the minus strand of NC_041385.1, from coordinate 313,399,488 downwards.
CTGAGGATGACTGCGGCCAGAGGCGGACACCGGCAAGCGGGGACGGGGTGGAGGAGGCAGGCGGAGAGGTGGGGCGGTGGAATCAGCTGGTTCCTGCCCGGATCTGGCCGGGACGGATGCGGAGCGGCGCGAGCTGGGCGTCCGCGGGGAGCGCGGTCGGCGACGGGGACGTGGCGATGATGGTAGGCAGTGCGGGCTCGCCCTGGCGCGGTTGGCGGCGGAGGAATCGTAGCGGGGCGGCGACGAGGTCCACGGGATCCGAGGCGGCGGCGCACGGCGAAGGCGCGGGGCGGCAAGGTGGCCGGTGGCGGTGTCGGGCGCGGAGGCGCAGAGGCGGCGCGCGGGTTGACCCGGGCCCCAGATGGGCTCGGGCGAGCCGCAGATGGGCCTGCAGGGCCGGCGGTGGCCCGCGGTGGGAGACAGCAGTGGGGGTGACGTCGCAGCATGGGATTGGCTCGGAGGAGGCGGCGGACATGTCCGGCGCCGGGGGAGGTTTTATCCGGCGGCGCAAGGAGGAGGGAGACTAGGGTTTGCATGAAATTTCGGGTGAGACGACCTATTTATAGATAGAGGGAGCTAGGAGAGTCCAAATGAGGTGCGGTTTTCGCCCACACGATCGTGATCCAACGATAGAGAGCATGGAGGGGGTTTAGATTGTGGAGGAGTGCTGGGCTGCAAAGAGAAGGGGGTTTCGGTTAACTCGGTTAACCATTGGGGTGTCAAACGACCTCCAAATGGAACGAAATTTGACAGGCGGTCTACCGGTGATATACCAAGGCCACTCAGCAAATCTCGGCCCATTCCGAGAATGTTTTTCTGTGGCTCACAAAACAAGATCTAGGAGGTTCGACGGGCGCGTGCGAGTGTGGTTGAGCTCAGAACGAACAACAGAGAGAACCGGGGGAACCCGAACGGATGCTAATTTTGAAAAACATGCACATTAAATGCACACGATGACATGGAAAAGTGCAACACGCAAGCGAATGACATGGCAATGATGGCGAATAACTGGAAGACACCTGGCGCATCGGTCTCGGGGCGTTACAACACTCCTCCACTAACAAGAGATCTCTTCCCGAGATCTTAGGAATGAGACAGAAGAGAAAGAGGAAGAGGTGAAGTAAGAGTGCAAGAGGAAATATGAGCAAGATCGAGAGAACTCAGGTAGAAAGAGGAACGGCAAATATGATGAGAATGAAAAGCTCAAGAAACAAGATAGACTCTGAAACCACTCCGGTTAGAACAAGAAAGAAAAGGAATAAGAATGAAAGAATTCCGGTAGCACTCCGGCTGAAAATGGAAGGAATGGAGACATGAACTTCACAAGATGGGATGACACTTGACGAGATGAATAACACAATACCTCCGGAAGAATTGAAAGAATGGAATGAAAAGAACTTAGAATGAAGGATTGAACGGAGTTGTTGAGAAAATCAACAACGAAAGAATCAGCTTTTTGTGGACTTATGGAAAAAATCTCAAAACTTGAGGTGAAATTATACCACAACCAAATGTCTGAATAGTTGAGAAGAATGAAGAAATGCAAAACTCCACTTCAGAGGAAAACGGAGAATTATTTGCACTTCGAGACGCGAGAAGGAAACATACTTGAACTCCTCCAAAAAAAATCTTGATGAACTCTTGAAGAATGAATTAAATCATGAAGAACCACCATGAACAACTCCGGTGACAAAAGGATGATGAGAAAGAATGAAGGATGAAAGAATAAGATTAAGCCTTGCAGTGATTTAGATGGAGGTCCCAACGAAATGGTCGAGGGGATTTGAACTCCAGAAAAGAAAATATGAAAACACTTAGAACTGAGAGATTATTCAACATGAACAAACTCCGAAGGAAGGGATTAATCACTTCAACAAAATGAGAATAAGATTTATTGTATGCTTACACTTCATCAAATTAAATTGCTGACAACCAATGGATTTTTTCATACTACTTATTCTTGTTGAAAAGGATTAAGGGGAATATGGCATAACCTTGAAGAAGGTCTTCAATGAACCACCGGTAGGATTTGAAAGAACGAATGAATTGATATGATGACAAAGGAAGAGGAATGCTGAAGGAACCACCACAAGAATTCGAAAATGATTGATGAAAGAGAATGAATTACCGGGAAGAATTAGAAGAACAAATATGCTCGAGGGGATTTAGATGCAAAATAACAAAGAGATCATGAGCTGATTAAAGAGTACTTGACAGTTGCGCTGGGATACTTGGATAATGATAGCTGGAATGTGAGGATGAAGAATTCTTCTGGAATGATGGCCTCCGGTGAAAAGAAACGGAAAACAACTCCTGACATCCTCCAGATTGGTAAGAAAAGAATATCTGACAAATGGAATAATTCGAGAGGATAATATGAATCTAGAACCACGAATCTTCGAGAGAATGGGCAAGATTTAGAGGAAAAAGTCTTCTTCGATCTCCAAATGTTGAGAATGACGACGAGGAACACCACCAAAATTACTGAGATACTTCGGGAGAATGAAAAGAGGAAAAGTTGAATCGACAACAAAAAGAATTTGAAATTTATCTTGGAGAAGGCATGTGACTGATGGAATCCATTCTTACGTCACACTTTGAAAAGAATTAGGAATGGCTCCGGAATAATTAGAAGATTCAGGTAAGATCCTGGGAAAAAACCTGTGGGTTAGGGCCCACTGAAGAGAAAACACCGTTGGAAAGGATTGTTGAAGAGATAGATGATGCACGGGAACAATTGAAATATTTGAATGAGGTGATAACCTCGAATTAATTCGAACATAGACGAATCTCCTGACATGTGTTGAGCACTCTAGAAGGATAAACTGGCGAGAGGCGAACGAGCAGGGAAAACACTTTATCTAAGGAAGAGAATATGATCCACACCGAAAAATTTGAATTGAATCCACTGGAAAGAAAACAGGACCAATCAATCATGAACTTGACAAGAATTCACCGGTTGAAATGATTAATGAAAGACTGAAGAGGCTCCACAGGAATGAAATTGATGCTCGAATAGAGACTCGGGCTCCGAGAAGAAGAAGGGGTGGGAGGGCAAAAAAACGAAGGCAACTGGGAAGGGCGAACTAACAAATAACTTGAAGAGAAGACACCGGTTGAACTAATTCAGAAAAGAATGCAAAGACTTCGCATGAGTAGGATGGATACTCGATTAGGGACTCCGGCTCTGATAACAAAAAGGGTGGGCGGGTGGGAAAAAGAAAACAAATGAGGATTTAACTTGGCAAAGATGAATAGGCTTGAGTCAACTTGACGAGAAATGCACCGGATGAAAAGAGCTGAGACACAACGATCGGAAATCTAACCGCGTGAACCTAAAGAAAAATTTTAAGGGGAAGAGGAGTAATTCAAAACACCTACGTCAAGATTCCTCACCAGAGCGATGAAGGGGTTGAGGAGTAAAAATAATTCCTACTCTCCGATATAACTAGACTCCGAAAAATGTTTTCTTCTAGACTCGACAACAGCCAGACTACGAACAATCAAGGGGGCTCCTATGCTCGGTCGAGGCTGCGATACCAACTTTTCACGCCCAATATGTGACCCTATCCTGAAGGAACTCGAAGGTCCCACCAATGATAGAAGTGCATATTGGAGACACTTTTGCAAGGAGGATATCATTACATCGTACCGTTACATAATAGTTGTGGATACATACAAGAGGCATACAATGCCACATGAATACAACAACGTCATACATGAGAGCAACATCTGACTATGGATGAAACACAAATAGAAACTCAAATGACATCCACCCTGCTAGCCCAGGCTGACGACTAGGAACCTATCCCCTGAACGACAAAGTAGAAGAAGAACTCAAAACAAGCAAGCATCACTCTCCTGTCATGATCGTCGCATTACATGTACCTGCAACTGTTGTTGTAGTAATCTGTGAGTCACAAGGACTCAGCAATCCCATTACCATGGGTATCAAGACTAGCAAAGCTTAATGGGTATGGAAGGGATAAGTGGTGAGGTTGCAGCAGCAACTAAGCATGATATAGTGGCTAACTTACGAATACAAGAATAAGATGAGAAGCTACGCAAACGGTCGCAAACTAGTAATGATCAAGAAGTGATCCTGAACTACTTACGCTCAAACATAACACCACCGCGTTCTCTTCTCGACCCACTTGAAAGGGACCATCACGGTTACACACGCGGTTGGGTATTTTAGTTCGAGTCTGGTGTCAAGTTCTCTACAACCGGATATAAACAAATTCCCATCTTCCACATAACAGCGGGCATGGCTCTTGAAAGTTTAAACCCTGGAGGGGTGTCCCAACTTAGCCCGTTATAAGCTTACGATCCGCGGAGACAATCCTCCATCACGGGACATCCGATCAGACTCGGGATCTCGGTGCACAAGACATTTCTACAATGGTAAAACAAAACCAGCAAGACCTCCCGGTGTGCCGACAAATCCCGATAGCAGCCGCATGTATCTTGTTCTCAGGGCACCACGGATGAATCAAACTACGAGTAAAACCAGCCCTTATGTTTCCTCGAGGTGGCCCAGCAGGCTGCTCGGTTCCGACCAACACTTAGAGAAGCACTGACACGGGGGGGGGGGGTTTAAAATAAAGATGACCCTCGGGTTTATAGCTCCCAAGGGAAAGGTATAGGTTGTTAGGCAAATCGAAAACCAAGGTTGGGCCTTGCTGGATGAGTTTTATTCAAAGAGAACTGTCAAGAGGGTCCCATACCCCTCACCGTGTTAGGGACACAAAATCAAGGAACATAACACCGATATGACGGAAACTAGGGCGGCAAGAGTGGAACAAAACAACAGGTATAAAGGCTGAGCGCTTTACCAAGTATATAGATGCATTAATTAAATAAGAGATATTGTGATATCCCAACATAATCATGTTCCGACATGGAGCAATCGTCAACTTCACCTGCAACTAACAACGCTATAAGAGGGGCTGATTAAAAGCGGTAACATAGCCAAACAACGGTTTGCTAGGAAGGATGAAAAAACTGTTAGAGGCTGACATGGCAATTTGGGAGGCTTGATAAACAAGTGGTAGGAAGCGCGACATAACAATAGCATCAAAACAGCTAGCATAGCAATGATAGTAGTGAGATCAAGGGTAACGGTCATCTTGCCTGAAATCCTGCTAGGAAGAAGAACGAGTCCATGAAGAAGACGAACGGGCAAAGACGAACCGAGCGTAGACGAACGAATCCTCACGATCGCAATGAAACAGGAACTATCGAGAAGAAGCACAACCGGAAAGAAGCAAACAATATCGTAAACACACAACACATAAACATGACATGATGCTCCACCAAGTATGATGCATGACAAAGGCTATATGATGCTACTCATGGCAAGAGATGATGCATATAATGTTAGAAATATTAGCAATTTACCATATGAATTTATTAACAGAAATGCTAGATAAAGCATGATTAAAGTAGCAGAGATATAACAAGTCATGCGATCTGATAGAGAGAAGGTAAATAACGCATGCATATATGAACTAGAACCAAACACCTCTAGAGTAGACAGTAGATCAAGTTGCATATATGAAGTAGAGCCTAACATGTCTAGGGCAAATACTAGAACGAAGAACTGTGGCAGGACCTCTAACAGGAAAAACCAGAACACGTACGGGACAGCAGCAGCAATAGTAGCACTGGACTTGGGGTCGATGTCCTCGGTAGCTATGTCGTCGAGGAGGTTGTCAACGTCGGGGACATAGTCGTCGTAGGGGAAGTAGTCGTCGTCGGGAAGTAGTCGTCGGAGTCCGGGGCGTCCATGACGAAGTAGTCAGTAGTCGCGCAGAGCGCTCCCCGAAAACCTTATCACCCTCCCGTACAGGACTCAAAGAAGTGCGATTTTGGAGGCCTACTGTCCTGACCTGCTGTGCATGCCTCATGTCGGGATGAGGAAGATCGTAGCAGCAGCGAAATGTTGAGGAACCGGTGGCGAGAGGAAGAATGAGTTCTGGTGCATCTCTCTGAGAGGAGCGACCTCCCTTTTATAGACACAAGAGAAGGAGGCGAGAGGCTGCACCAGGAGCTGAAGGGAACGAGGGAGACGAAACGAACAGGCAGCAGTCGAAGGGTGATGTGTTCGTATTCAATATCCACCACAGCAAAACTTTTTAGCTCCCGAGTGACCTTTCGTATACCCGTAGTGCGTGCCAAAAATTTAGACATAAGCTCGGCTCATTCCCGCAACCCGTGGCGGTCATGACGAGGCGTGGCGTGGCGTGGCGGGCGGCGGAGGAGGAGCGTGCGTGGATGTCCCTCTTGTTCTCATGCTCATACAAGTGGGGAAAGAACCTCCCTTAAAAAGAGGTCCAACTCCCTCTAAACTAGCAATGTGGGACTAAACTTTTGTTCCACCTCTTTCCTTGCACGAATGGGCTGCGTGGGCCTCTAGGATTTATTAGGAATTTTTGAAACTGTTATTGGGCTAGGCCCAAATAGACAAAATTCCAGCAATCCCCCAGCAGACCCAGAGGCACACAAAATTTGCCTTTGGTTCCAAAACACTGTTTTATATACCGGTACTGCAGAGGAGACTATTAAGTTGAACTTCCACCTAGAACCCTATGCTACACTAGTAAGAAACTTGAACAGTGGACTGGGCCTTGAACTGCAAGTTTTCTGCGAATCTAGCTTCACACAAAGCCTGGACCGATACGTGGCTACCGTGGGTCTTCCCCGCGGGTGGAGCTTATGCGTCATACTCCGAGACCTTTCATGAGTTTACTAGAGAGAATCCTACTCTCATAGATTGTGATGTTTAACAATCAGACTCATATAGGTGCGTTCTTCAAAAGATGTTCTGTAGGACAACATCTCTGCTTCAAAGATCCACTTAGAACACATTAAGATATAGATGAACCTGCCATCAGATTTAGGAGAGTATTGAATCTTCATGGAGTGGTATTTTTAATAGTAAGGATAATATCCTCTCAGTTGACCAACAGCTTGTCTTCCACATCTAATTCACGGGATCTCCGATCACAAAGAATAGGTTACCACTGTGAACAACTCATGTTGTGGGTCTCATACCCATCTCCCTCGATGCATTATCTATCACATTACATGATAAACCCTTAGTAAAAGGATCAACCAGATTTTTAGACGTTTGGATATAATCCAATGCAATAACTTCGGAGTTTCTCATTTTCCTAACAAACTTTAACCTTCGCTGAATGTGTCTTGATGACTTCATGTTATCCTTTGAGCTGCTCACTTTCGTGATCACAGTTTGATTGTCACAGTTCATAAGGATTCCCGGTACAGGTTTCTCAACAACCGACAAGTCACTCAAGAGACGGCGAAGCCAATCTGCTTCGACCGTAGCTGTATCTAGTGCTGTGAGTTCTGCTTCCATTGTTGACCTCATTAAGATGGTCTGCTTGCAAGACTTCCAAGAAACAGCGCCACCTCCATGAGTGAATACATATCCGCTCGTGGCTTTTATCTCATCAGCATCTGAGATCCAGTTTGAGTCACTATACCCTTCAAGCACCTTTGGGTGCCCAGTGTAGTGAATTCCATAATTCGCAGTGCCTTTCAAATAATGCAAAACTCTCTCTAGGGCTTTCCAATGCACATCTCCTGGTTTTGAGACAAACAACTCAGTTTGCTAACAGCAAAAGAGATGTCAGGTCTTGTAGCACTGGTTAAGTACATAAGTGAGCCAATAATCTGAGAATATTTCAATTGGTCTCTAGCAATTCTTCGATTCTTTCAAAGCAACACACTAGCATCATATGGTGTTGGAGAGTGCTTGCGGTCACTGTAGCCAAAGCGACTCAAGATCTTTTCCACATAGTGAGATTGAAGCAATGTAATCCCACCATCATCGTCCCTCAACAACTTGATGTTCAGAATGACATCAGCCACTCCTAAATCCTTCATCTCAAAGCAACGAAATAGGAAATCCTTGACCTCCTTAATAACCTTCAAATTTGTTCCGAAGATCAGTATGTCATCAACATACAAGCAAAAGATAACTCCCTCGCTCCCACCATGGCGATAGTACACACATTTATCAGCTTCGTTAAGAACACCACAATTTTTGAACTATTTAACATGAGATGATGATGGAACTAGTGATTATATAGCAAGGACAAGCTCCACAATTTATTTGGGAATTTTCTCTGCTATAAAAATAGTAGTTCCTTTAGAAAATGGGAGAAATGCAATATTGGCATAAAATAGGAAAAGGCCTTTTTCCTTATTTAATTATGGCCAATATCTTTGCCAGAGTTTGGATTAGGCATAAATATCAACTCCACCAATTCACATGAATTTAGGAGATGACTAGCCATGCCTTTGGATTTTATTCCTCGGAAAGGCAAGAAAAGGAATAAATCATAATTCAAAAATATTGCATGGTACTTGGCAATATTTTTGCACATCCAAGGTTGAGAAGGATAGGAGGATCTCTGGGAACAGATGGGATGATCAGTAGACCAAGGAAAATGATAGATCCTTTGTAATCACAAAGGTCATGATCAAATTCCAAAAAATTGGAATTAGGGTTTGAGAGGGTTTGAGCTGAGGCAAATGAGGTCTTGCCCACTGACAAAGACATGAGCATGGTTTTGAAAGGTTGGAAATGACAAGAATTCTCAGAGTCATCCAACAAACTCAGGAGAAAGATTTTGAAAATGAGTGCCAAGAAGGAATAACGGCACAAAAATTAATAACCCAATTTTGGGGCTGGTACAGACCTTCCCTCCTTAAAAAGAATCTCGTCCTCGAGATTCCTAGGGTTACAGCACCAAAGGAAAGATAGACACTCCGGGAAAAACCTTTGGGTTAATTTTAACCCTTCGGTCAGATTTGAACAAATTGGGGCGCCGATAATTGGTACACCCAGGGAGAGATATGGGCAAACATGGTTATATCCACGGCTAGGGGCACTCGAGATCAAACTCTTGAAAAAATGCTAGATGCACCCAGTGAACAGTGGACTCACCTGCTGACATGTGGGTCCAGGGCCAACTGGCAGCCTCCTTCTTGTACCTCCAGCTAAGTCTTCCTGTGTGCTGCTGCTCCGCGTGCGGCTTGGCGCAGCGCGCATCTAGCTCCTAGAGCGATGAGGACCCTAGTGCCGTAGTGCGCGGCATGCACGGCACCGATGCAGCGAGCACTCACGTCGCGTGCCAGCACCTTGTCGGCACTGCTCGCGGATTCGCCTCCTCGACGCCGGTGCTCGAGCGACGAGCGGTTTTCCTGGACCTCGCTCACCGTACACCGGGGTTGTGCTATAAAAAATGGCAGCGCGGCTCGCTTGCAACACACAAACACAATGCCGCTCTACTACCTATTTGGTTTGGAAGGGATCAAGATGAGCTCCTTTGGTGAGGCCGTGTTCCTAGTGGCGCTATGGTGGTCCCTTGCTGCGCTGTTGGCCACGCTGATCGGCTCGTTGATCATCCTGCCGACGATCATTAGGTATGAGCGAGCTCGAGGCAATGTGCGGCTGGGATGCAGTGGCTCGAGGTGCGGGAGAAGATGGTGCACGGGGTGGTCCTCCGCCATGCTTGGTTCTCCATCACTTCGCGCCGGTGGAGAAATCGCGTGCTGCGGTGGAGCGGTGGTGGCGACTTGCAGCGCCACGCAAGACAATGAAGGTGGTGGTGATGGGTTCGGATGAGAGTGAGGTGGCTACGCCAGCTCAGGAGTCAAATTAGGGCATGAGAAAAATTTCGCGGATTGCTCCACGAAATGTATGTGTCGAGGTAGAATTGGAGTTGAAATCTGTATCGGGGAGTTGTACTGGATCGAGGGGAATAAAGGTGGCAGTGTTTCTCCAGAAACGTGATTGGGTTAATGAAAAAGAACTAGTGACGAGAAATGGCCAGATGGAAATGCCTCTTCGAGGCTCTAGGTTTAAAAATCTGGCACACGGGGTATGCACAGATAGAGAGGGATATGTGACTTTTCTTTTCCCCGAGTACTGCCCTAAATGTGCTCGTGGGTGAACCGGGTATGCATGCAGGATGCAAGGTAGTCTAAACTAACAAGAAAGCAGACAGATGCAACATACAGGCAACAGAAAAACACACTAGGCAAATCACACTAAGGTGTTTTAATGCTAGTGGGTATATGTACTCCTGGTATACGTATACCTACACCAGCACGTATTTTATTATAGACTCAGAACGAGCCAATGTTGTTTTTAGTGTATGTGTTGTACTAATTAAAATCTTGTTAACAACACAGTGCCAACCCTGTCAAACATTTCTACTTGACAAAGAGACAAGAAAAAACAAAGGCACAAACAAAAGCAAGTAAGCATACATATAACACAGTATACTGATTACAACAGTACCATCATACAACCAAACACGAACGCACTGCACGCTAAACAAAACTACTCGCTCCGGGATACATGGTTCTATCCTCATATCAAAGATGTGCCAACAGACATATCAACTAGCGGAAACCACTGACTGCGTGACTGAGGTCATGCAGAGGACTGGCCTTACTGGGGCTCTCCGGGAGGACGAAGACTGAGCCAATCTCCATCTTCATCATCCGACACTACTATGGGTTGGGGCTCTACTGCTGGAGGTGTGGCTGAAATCGTTCCAAGAAAATGTTGCTGGTGGATCCGTAAAAGAGCCTTGTCGAGGGTGACGATGTTTGGCTTGGGCCATAGGGCTGAGAGGATAGCACTAGTTCGGATGGCGTTGGGCAAACGACTTGAGATGTGAATTTACGAGCCTCACGATAAGCTTCCTTGATGACTCGTACCACATCATTGTCCATGGTTCTAAACTCGGCAAGCATCTTTGAAATCATCATCCCCTGGGCAGTGATGTATTGCACCAGGCGAGCGATTGCAGGGTCATCTCCTTGGATAGCGGGAGAAGGCCGCATTCCTGCTTTTGCCACAATGGGGAAAAAGCAGAACTCCCGCATTGTTGCTACATGCGGGAACATGGTTCGCAGGTGTACGATAGCCTCCATAGCAGCGGCCTGAATGGCTAAATCAGAGGTAGGCATGGCTCTGCCTTGTAAAACCAATGGCTGGCCATCTACTGCGGGACCTAGGCTGATGTGCACTCTTGCATCAAAGCAATGAAGGTGAGGGATGGGTGACGATTGGAACACCAGGTAATCGGGGCTAGCCTTACAGCCAAAAGCTTTGGTGAGCATCTCGGCAAGAAGGGGTGGAAAGCCAGTGTGGTTGATGGCACAGGTGCAGGTGTAAAACTTGGGAGCTCTAAAGGTGCTAGCCATGGCTGGGGAGCTACTAGCTAAGCTTTTCTGTAGGGACATGGCTGACTGAGGAGTGAGCGATACGGCTAGCGGAAAGGGGGGGCTTTTATAGGCAGCTGTGCGGGACATACCCGCATGGTGTGGCCCCTTTCCCTTAATGGCGAAGGGAAAGCGGTGCGGCCAACCAAAAAGGATAGGGTTGCTACTCGCTCCACGGATAACTAGGCGGGGACAGTGGGGTGAGGACGTGTTGGTCCCGACTACGCCATCTGTTGATTAACAGTGGCCATGCCGGATGCCAGGGATGGGTCAATTCCCTTAGGGTCATTACCGGTTGATGGTAGAGGTAATCTAATTCTAGGATAACCTATGACAGCCTGGCTGCTCCGATACCATCTCCTGTGGCACCCCGATCTACATAGAGCAGGGGGCCTTCGCACGTCAGCCCAGGATTACGCTTGACACACGACATGTCCATGATAGAACATTCAAGGTACAATAATATTCATCAAATACATGTGTATATGATTACATCATTGATGAATACAATTATCTGGCATAGCCCTAAGGCTATACGGATGGTAGTGGAAGTCTATTAAATTGCGGCAGAATTCTTGGTTTGGCAGCGTCTCTCTCTGGCTGGGCTCCATAACTCACATGACTTGCAAAATTATGGCCTAGCATGACAGAACAAGCGAACAAGTTGGGCACAACCTACAAAACTGGCATGACACGTCAGGTCAGTACATTGAATGTACTTGCAAGACAACCAAATACATAGCATCCAAACAAACAGATGACAAAGCAAGAACCAAGCATATGCAAAAGTCTACTTCAACACAACTTCTAAGCATGGCATGATATTAACTAGAATCATAAATCAAACTAAGCATGAATAACAGCACAACATCTACTAGCATGGCATATCAAACTTACTTCTAGCAAAGCAACAACAAATCATAGCATATCAAAACATGGCATGACATCAGGAAATTATGCTGAAAATAAACTACCATTTACCTCCTGTGAAGACATGTTGCATTAACCTATGCAACAATCACTTACTCTGCCATGGCTCCTTGGAGCACAAGCATGACTTACCGAGACCTCTTCTCGGGGTCGTATAAACACATCATCGTGACTTCTCATGATTATCTCATGGGCCAAGTCAGCACATGATTTATCACATCTTAGTTATCACACAAGTTATTAGCAGATTTATCCTCTATTTCAATCGAGACCCGATAGGGTGACCTACTATGAACTGTGCCCATGACCGAGGACGCGGCTATCGATAGATTAGATACGCTCTGCAGAGGTAGCGCACTTTACCCACACTATGAAGCACCTAGCCTCGCATTCCCATTCGGGTGGACCAAAGCATTCCGACGAGACCCTCCCTTTGGCATGCACTCTCCCCGGCCACTCCGACCAACTCCCCCTCAGGGCTAGGTCTTGGGTGGCCCCGTGTCTAACAAAGACACCAACGGCCATCATTGTGGAAAAACGGTCCCAAACGGGGACAAGGTATACCATAAAAACAAAAACAAGCACACAAGGTTATGTCCGCCTACCTCATCAGGGTAGCGCGTGCCCATAACCTTTCCTCGTGGGAGGCACCGGCGAGAGCCACGACAAAGGACCAAATCAAGACCTTCCCATAAGGTAAATATGGTTGCACTGGAGAAAGCTCGATTTGGGTGGCACTATGATATCCCAGTGATGACGGAGGAGGTTTGTTATTAAGTCATATTATTAACTTCTCCATCATCAATCATCATGCGAGCATTATTAACATGAATGCAACAACTAACATGCAACATACCGATGTAGTAACAAAACATCAAGCATTTCCAAAGAACAATGATAGCATGCGAAACATGGCAATACCAGGTACTAGCAAACTTAATAGTGCAACCGAATTATCATAACATCGATAGTACTAACATGAAACTAAACTAGACAAAGGCATGATATTATCAGTAACAACAACAAACTAGCATGTCAACTTACTTTATGAAAGCATAAGCATGCAAGACAGATAACAGAAACATATAGCACGAATGAAATAACAGCGGACGGAACAGACAAGAAACTACTGCAACTAAACACACACACAAGGTGCAAGCAAAGTCAACATGCAAGTTCGGGGCTCATGGTAAGAGGTTTGCATGCCTGGGGTCGAGAAATACTCCGGGAAAAAGTGTGAAACGATCGCGGAAAGATTTGCCGAAAATAGTTCTCTCTCGGAGGGGGCTGTTTACGGACAAGGGCAAAATGGTCATTTTCAGAATGTGCAAACATGGTGAAAATTATTCCATCAGAATGGGCTCGGTGAAACTAAGATGTGGGCTTTGGAATCACCTGATTTGGAGCTACGGTTGAAAAGATACGGCCGTTTAAAGCTCAGGGACTAGTGTGTAAAAATATTTCTACAAACAGGTCCCTGGTGGTTTAAACAGAAAGCGTATTTTCCGAAAATACGTTTTCGATTAGGGAAAACGGCTCGCGATGGGGCGCCACCACTTATCCGACGTGGCGCTTGACCAGTCAATGCGGCAGCTGCGGGGCCGGGTGCCTAGGTCGCTGCCATGTGGGGTCGAGGAAAAGGCGCGAGGCCCGCCTGGCCAGGTCAGCTCCTCCCTCTTCCACCCGCTCGGGGCGCGACAAGACGAGGGCGGCGGCCGCCTCGACAGCCATCGCCGACGACTCCGGGCACCATTCGCGACGCCCGACCTAACCAGACGATCAGCGGCGAGAGGCGCATCTCCGCGTGGTGGTCTCTGCCGCCGAGGAGCATCAGAGGGTGAGCTGCAGGGCCCGCGGCGAAGAGGGCTTCGGCCGCCGGTGGACATGGGGCTAGGGTGGGGGAGAGGATGGACTGAGGCTATGGGAAGGCTCACCCAACCCTGGGAAGGGAAGTGGTGGTGAGGGAACGGAGAGAGGGTGATACGTCTCCAACGTATCTATAATTTTTGATTGTTCCATGCTATTATATTACCCCTTTTGGATGTTTATGGGCTTTATTTTACACATTTATATCATTTTTGGGATTAACCTACTAACCGGAGGCCCAGTCCGTATTGCTGTTTTTTTTGCCTATTTCAGTATTTCGAAGAAAAGGAATATCAAATGGAGTCCAAACTGAATGAAACCTTTGGGAGCGTGATTTTTGGAACGAACATGATCCAGAGGACTTGGAGTGCAAGTCAAGAAGCAGCCAAGGCTCCCACGAGATAGGAGGGCGCCCCCCCTATAGGGCGTTCCCCCTGTCTCGTGGGCCCCTCGGTCGGCCACCGACGTACTTCTTCCTCCTATATATACCTACGTACCGCAAAAACATCCAGGAGGAGGACGAAACACAATTTCCACCACTGTAACCTTCTGTATCCGTGAGATCCCATCTTGGAGCCTTCGCTGGTGTTCTGCCGGAGGGGGGATCTACCACGAAGGGCTTCTACATCAACATCCTTGCCCCTCCGATGAGTTGTGAGTAGTTTACCACGCACCTAAGGGTCCATAGTTATTCTAGATGGCTTCTTCTCTCTTTTTAGATCTCAATACAATGTTCCCCCCTCTCTTGTGGAGATGTATTCGATGTAAACTCTTTTTGCGGTGTGTTTGTCGAGATCCGATGAATTGTGGGTTTATGATCAAGTTTATCTATGAATAATATTTGAATCTTCTCTGAATTCTTTTATGTATGATTGAGTTATCTTTGCAAGTCTCTTCAAATTATCAGTTTGGTTTGGCCTACTAGATTGATCTTTCTTGCCATGGGAGAAGTGCTTAGCTTTGGGTTCAATCTTGCGGTGTCCTTACCCAGTGACAGAAAGGGTTGCAAGGCACGTATTGTATTGTTGCCATCGAGGATAACAAGATGGGGTTTATATCATATTGCTTGAGTTTATCCCTCTACATCATGTCATCTTGCTTAATGCATTACTCTGTTCTCATGAACTTAATACTCTAGATGCAGGCAGGAGTCGGTCGATATGTGGAGTAATAGTAGTAGATGCAGGCAGGAGTCGGTCTACTTGTTACGGACGTGATGCCTATATACATGATCATGCCTAGATAATCTCATAACTATTCGCTTTTCTATTAATTGCTCGACAGTAATTTGTTAACCCACCGTAATACTTATGCTATCTTGAGAGAAGCCACTAGTGAAACCTATGGCCCCCGGGTCTATCTCTTATCATATTTGCTTCCAATCTACTTTTATTTGCATCTTTACTATTGGCATCTATATTATAAAATACCAAAAATATTTTTTTATCTTATTATCTTTATTGGATCTCACTTTCCCAAGTGGCCGTGAAGGGATTGACAACCCCTTTATTGCGATGGTTGCGAGTTCTCAGTTTGTCTGTGTAGGTGCGTGGGACTTTTGAGGAGCCTCCTACTGGATTGATACCTTGGTTCTCAAAAAGTGAGGGAAATACTTATGTTACTATTGCTGCATCACCCTCTCCTCTTCGAGGAAAACCAACTCAAGCTCAAGATGTAGCAAGAAGGATTTCTGGCACCATTGCCGGGGAGGTCTTCGCTCAAGTCAAGACATACCAAGTACCCATCACAAACCCATCTCCCTCGCATTTACATTATTTGCCATTTGCCTCTCGTTTTCCTCTCCCCCACTTCCTTGCCGTTTTATTCGCCCTCTCTTTCCCAATCTCCTCCTCTCTTTTTCGCTTGCCTTTTTCTGCTTGCTTGTGTGTCTGTTTGTCCTTATGGCTTCACCTAAAGGTCCTGACCACCTTCTCAGAAGGATGGAAGAGATTGAATCAAATATTAGAAGCTTTATGAATTTGCAATTTGAGCATAATAATTTCTTTAGAAAAGAGCTTAAGGAACAAAAATGTTTTTTGGGATTTATGAACAAAGAGCTTGATGATATGAATAAAGAATTTTATGGTGTTAACGCTCAAATTACCCGGCTTGAAAATGCTATAGCCAAAATTTCTGACAAGCAAGCCACCTTAGTCAATAAGATGGCCGCTAAACCAGAAAAATTCCATGAAAATAATGATGAGGATCTTAAAGTTATTGATGCATCTCCTATTAGATCTATGTTTTGCAATATGAATTTTGATGATTATGGGACTGATGATGAATCAACTTTGCCTAGAAGGCGTCCCAAGAATTCGGAGTCTTTAGATCTTGATGCTAAATTTGGTAAAAGTGAGATTGGAGAGGTCACAACTTGAAATAACATTGAACCTACTATCTCGGATTTCAAGGAATTTGATTATGATAATTGTTCTTTAAAAGGTTGTATTTCCTTGTTGCAATCCGTTGTTAATTCTCCTCATGCTTATAGTCAAAATAACGCTTTTACCAAACATATCGTTGATGCCTTGATGCAATCTTATGATGAAAAACTTAATTTGGAAGTTTCTATACCTAGAAAACTTAATGATGAGTGGGAACCTACTATAAAGATTAGAATCAAAGATCATGAGTGTTTTGCTTTGTGTGATTTGGGTGCTAATGTTTCCACGATTCCGAAAACTTTATGTGATATTCTAGGTTTCCATGATCTTGATGATTGCTCTTTAAATTTGCACCTTGTGTATTCCACCATTAAATAGCCAATGGGAAGGATCAATGATGTTCTTATTGTTTCAAATAGAACTTTGGTGCCCGTAGATTTTATCGTTCTTGATATAGATTGCAATCTTTCTTGCCCCATTATTCTTGGTAGACCTTTCCTTAGAACGATTGGCGCGATTATTGATATGAAGCAAGGGAATATTAGATTCCAATTTCCATTAAATAAAGGCATGGAACACTTTCTAAGAAAGAAAGTCAAATTACCTTATGAATCTATCATGCGGGCTACTTATGAATTTTGTGCCAAAGATGGCACTCGTTAGATCTATCTTTGCTTTCATGCCTAGCTAGGGGCGTTAAACGATAGTGCTAGTTGGGAGGCAACCCAATTTTCTTTATGTTTCTTTGTTTTTTCTCCTGTTTAGTAATAAATATTGCATCTACCTTCTGTTTAGATGTGTTTTTATCTTTTAATTAGTGTTTGTGCCAAGTAGAACCTATAGGATAACCTATGATGATAGTTGATTTGATTCTGCTGAAAAACAGAAACTTGTTGCGCACGAATATAATTTTGTTAAATCACAGGAACGTGCTTTTGAGTTGATTCATTTTTCTGCTGATCAATAAGCAAATTTTCCAGGACGTCCTATTTTTGTAGGATTTTTAGAGTTCCAGAAGTTTGCGTTAGTTACAGATTGCTACAGACTGTTCTGTTTTTGACAGATTCTGTTTTTCGTGTCTTGTTTGCTTATTTTGATGCATCTATGGCTAGTAAAATAGTTTATAAACCATAGAGAAGTTGGAATACAGTAGGTTTAACACCAAAATAAATAAAGAATGAGTTAATTACAGTACCTTATGTGGTGGTTTTGTTTTCTTTCACTAACGGAGCTTATAAGATTTCCTATTAAGTTTTGTGTTGTGAAGTTTTCAAGTTTTGGGTAAAGCTTTTATGGACTATGGAATAAAGGGTGGCAAGAGCCTAAGCTTTGGGATGCCCAAGGCACCCCAAGATATTCAAGAATAGCCAAAAGCCTAAGCTTGGGGATGCCCCGGGAAGGCATCCCCTCTTTCGTCTTCATTCATTGGTAACTTTACTTGGAGCTATATTTTTATTCGCCACATGTTATGTGTTTTGCTTGGAGCATCGTGTATTATATTAGTCTTTGCTTTTTAGTTTACCACAATCATCCTTGCTGTACACACCTTTTGGGAGAAGCCTATTTGATTAGAATTTGCTAGAATACTCTATGAGCTTCACTTATATCTTTTGAGCTTGATAGTTTTTGCTCTAGTGCTTCACTTGTATCTTTTAGAGCACGGTGGTGTCTTAATTTTGAAGAAATTATTAGCCTCTCATGCTTAACTTATATTATTTTGAGAGTCTTTTAGAACATCATGGTATTTGCTATGGTTACAAATTTGGTCCTAGAATGATGAGCATCCAAGTTGGGTATAATAAAAACTATCATAGAAAGTGAATTGGATGCTATGATCAATTTGATGCTTGATAATTGTTTTGAGATATGGAGGTAGTGATATAAAAGTCATGCTAGTTGAGGTGATTATGAAAAATACTTGTGTTAAGGGTTGTGATTCCCGTAGCATGCACGTATGGTGAACTGCTTTGTGATGAAGTTGGAGCATAATTTTATTCATTGAGTGTCTTCCTTATGAGTGGCGGTCGGGGACGAGTGATGGTATTTTCCTACCAATCTATCCCCCTAGGAACATGCATGTAGTGCTTTGGTTTTTGATGACTTCTAAATTTTTGCAACAAGTATATGAGTTCTTTTGACTAATGTTGAGTCCATGGACTATACGCACCCTTTCACCCTTCCATCATTGCTAGCCTCTCTTGTACCGTGCAACTTTCGCCGGTACCATACACCCACCATATACCTTCCTCAAAACAGCCACCATACCTACCTATTATGGCATTTCCATAGCCATTCCGAGATATATTGCCATGCAACTTTCCACCGTTTCGTTCATATGACACACATTACTTTTGTCATATTGCTCTTTGCATGATCATGTAGTTGACATTGTATTTGTGGCAAGGCCACCTTCATAATTTTCATACATGTCGCTCTTGATTCATTGCATATCCCGGTACACCGCCGGAGGCATTCATATAGAGTCATACCTTGTTCTAGCTTTGAGTTGTAATTCTTGAGTTGTAAATCCATAAAAGTGTGATGATTTTCATTATTAGAGCATTGTCCTAGTGAGGAAAGGATGATGAAGACTATGATTCCCCCACAAGTCAGGATGAGACTTCGGACTTTACAAAAAGAAAAAAAGAGAGAGAAAAAAAGAAAAAAAAGAGAAAGGCCAAAAAGAAAAAAAGAAGGCCAAAGAAAAAAAATAAAAAAAGAAAAAAGGAATAGAAAAAATGAGAGAAAAAGAGAGAAGGGACAATGCTACTATCTCTTTTTCCACACTTGTGCTTCAAAATAGCACCATGATCTTCTTGACAGAGAGTCTCATATGTTGTCACTTTCATATACTAGTGGGAATTTTTCATTATAGAACTTGGCTTGTATATTCCAATGATGGGCTTCCTCAAAGTGCCCTAGGTCTTCGTGAGCAAGCGAGTTGGATGCACACCCACTTAGTTTCTTTTGTTGAGCTCTCATATATTTATAGCTCTAGTGCATCCGTTGCATGGCAATCCCTACTCACTCACATTGATATCTATTAATGGGCATCTCCATAGCCCGTTGATACGCCTAGTTGATGTGAGACTATCTTATCCTTTTTTGTCTTCTCCACAACCACCATTCTATTCCACATATAGTGCTATATCCATGGATCACGCTCATGTATTGCGTGAAAGTTGAAAAAGTTTGAGATTATTAAAGTATGAAACAATTGCTTGGCTTGTCATCGGGGTTGTGCATGATTAAATACTTTGTGTGATGAAGATAGAGCAATAGCCAGACTATATGATTTTGTAGGGATAACTTTCTTTGGCCATGTTATTTTGAGAAGACATGATTACTTTGATTAGTATGCTTGAAGTATTACTATTTCTTATGTCAATATAAACTTTTATTTTGTATCATTTGGATCTGAACATTCATGCCACAATAAAGAAAATTACATTGAGAATTATGCTAGGTAGCATTCCACATCAAAAATTTCTTTTTTATCATTTCCCTAATCGAGGACGAGCAGGAATTAAGCTTGGGGATGCTTGATACGTCTCCAATGTATCTATAATTTTTTATTGTTCCATGCTATTATATTACCCCTTTTGAATGTTTATGGGCTTTATTTTACACATTTATATCATTTTTGGGACTAACCTACTAACTGGAGGCCCAGCCCCTATTGCTGTTTTTTTGCCTATTTTAGTATTTCGAAGAAAAGGAATATCAAACGGAGTCCAAACGGAATGAAACCTTCGGGAGCGTGATTTTTGGAACGAACGTGATCCATAGGACTTGGAGTGCAAGTCAAGAAGCAGCCGAGGCTCCCACGAGATAGGAGCCCCCCCTATAGGGCGTTCCCCCTGTCTCGTGGGCCCCTCGGGCGGCCACCGACGTACTTCTTCCTCCTATATATACCTACGTACCCCGAAAACATCCAGGAGGAGGACGAAACACAATTTCCACCACCGTAACCTTCTGTATACGCGAGATCCCATCTTGGAGCCTTCGCTGGTGTTCTGCCAGAGGGGGAAGCGACCATGGAGGGCTTCTACATCAACATCCTTGCCCCTCCAATGAGTTGTGAGTAGTTTACCACAGACCTACGGGTCCTTAGTTATTAGCTAGATGGCTTCTTCTCTCTTTTTGGATCTCAATACAATGTTCTCCCCCTCCCTTGTGGAGATCTATTCGATGTAAACTCTTTTTGCGGTGTGTTTGTCGAGATCCGATGAATTGTGGGTTTATGATCAAGTTTATCTATGAATAATATTTGAATCTTCTCTGAATTCTTTTATGTATGATTGATTTATCTTTGCAAGTCTCCTCGAATTATCAGTTTGGTTTGGCCTACTAGATTGATCTTTCTTGCCATGGGAGAAGTGCTTAGCTTTAGGTTCCATCTTGCGGTGTCCTTAACCAGTGACAGAAAGGGTTGCAAGGCATGTATTGTATTGTTGCCATCGAGGATAACAAGATGGGGTTTATATCATATTGCTTGATTTTATCCCTCTACATCATGTCATCTTGCTTAATGCATTACTCTGTTCTCATGAACTTAATACTCTAGATGCAGGCAGGAGTCGGTCGATATGTGGAGTAATAGTAGTAGATGCAGGCAGGAGTCGGTCTACTTGTTACGGACGTGATGCCTATATACATGATCATGCCTAGATAATCTCATAACTATTCGCTTTTCTATTAATTGCTCGACAGTAATTTGTTAACCCACCGTAATACTTATGCTATCTTGAGAGAAGCCACTAGTGAAACCTATGGCCCCCGGGTCTATCTCTTATCATATTTGCTTCCAATCTACTTTTATTTGCATCTTTACTTTTTGCATCTATATTATAAAATACCAAAAATATATTTATCTTATCTTATTATCTTTATTAGATCTCACTTTCGCAAGTGGCCGTGAAGGGATTGACAACCCCTTTATTGCGTTGGTTGCGAGTTCTCGGTTTGTTTGTGTAGGTGCGTGGGACTTTTTGAGGAGCCTCCTACTGGATTGATACCTTGGTTCTCAAAAACTGAGGGAAATACTTACGGTACTATTGCTGCATCACCCTATCCTCTTCGAGGAAAACCAACGCAAGCTCAAGACGTAGCAGAGGGGCGCGACATCACCAGAATCGGGCGAGACCCGAGGTAGTGGCCATGGCGATGGTGGGGATCAGAGAGCGACTCCGGGGACGAGTGGGTTGCTCGGGGAGGCTTGAGGACTGTGAGTGAGCTCGGGACAGCTTAAATAGACTCGGGGAACAGCTCTAGAGGGAGGGGCGAGGCGACACGTGGCGCGGCTACGTGTCCGGGTGCCGGCAGCCCGCACGCGCGGCCAAGGGTCATGGGGAGCGGCGGGAAAGCGACGAAGGGTACACGGACGAGTGCCAGGGGGGTCACGGAATCGAGCCGATCTCGGAGACAAGAGGAAGAAGGAGACAGAAGTGAGGAAACGATGGTGCACGGGCGCGTACTGTGTTTGGTGACGGCGACGGCTCAACGAGGAAGCAAACGAAGGAGGAACGAGCTCCAGGCGCACGGCAATGATGAAGATGAGTTGTGTGACAAGCTTGGACAAGCCAGAGCGAGCTGGAGTTGCGCTACTATGGCCAACAGTGGAGAGACCATCGTTTTTGCCCGCTACCCCCGAGGTCACCATGGACAAGGTGCGCCCTGGCCAGCTACGCCGTGCCAAACCATGTCAGCAGTGAAGTCCTTCCAAGGCTTATTAAATATGATGTGATTGCACGGGCAAAAGTGAAGGGAGCAGAGGGGCACAAGCTCGACAAGTTTGCTGTTGCAAACTTGGCCATGTTCTAGAGACTAAACCAGAGAGGTTAAGTGAAAACTTGATGTCTAGGAGGTTTAAGGTAGCAAGGACTACGGTCCTGGGAAGTTTGAGATCATTAGGACAAGTATTTAGCATAGTTGAAGTACAAATGCCAAATCTGGTCCAGAAATCAAATGAGGAAGAAACACTCACTAGGAGTGTTAGATAGAGCTACCACTTGGCAATTCCTCATGATTTGGTCATATGTAGATGCTGCAAGAAGATCATACCAAATGGACTTGCCAAATTGGTACTTGCTTCACAAGCATCACTTTTGACCAGAAACATGAGAAAATTCTAGGAAAATATTGGCTACATGAAATGAGCCAAACTCTTGGGTTCGTGGGTTATATGGACATGAGAAGGCTTGGAGATATTTTCAGCCATAATGGGGCAAGATAAAATATACTTGCTTCACAAACTGAAAATTTGGACAGAAAACAAGAATTGCTCCTGTGCTCACATAGATCAATGAAATGAGCTGAATTTGGGTTGAGGCTAATGATTTGGAATACTTGAGAGGATTGAAAAGTTTCATCCCATTTGAGAACACTATGAAGGTACTTCCTTCACAAAGTTCCATTCTAGTCAAAAACTTTGAAACATTGCACAAGGAGCTAGGATGAATGGATTGAGCTCATCTTTGGTATCCATGGGTGATTTATCAATATTACTCACCCTGCCAAATTTCATCTCAAATGGAATTAGGAATAAAGCACTTCCTTTGCAAAATTTCAAAGAAGGCAGAAAGTTGCATTGGATCATGTGCCCAATTTTTGAACTGATGAACATGAGATGATGATGGAACTAGTGATTATATAGGAAGGACAAGCTCCATGATTTATTTAGAAAATGGCAGAAATGCAATATTGGCATAAAATAGGAAAAGGCAATTTTCCTTATTTAATTAAGGCCAATATCATTGCCAGAGTTTGGATTAGGCATAAATATCAACTCCACCAATTCACATGAATTTAGGAGATGACTAGCCATGCCTTTGGATTTTATTCCTCGGAAAGGCAAGAAAAGGAATAAATCATAATTCAAAAATATTGCATGGGACTTCGCAATATTTTTGCATATCCAAGGTTGAGATGGATAGGAGGATCTCTGGGAACAGATGGGATGATCAACAGATCAAGGAAAATGATAGATCCTTTGTAATCACCAAGGTCTTGATCAAATTCCAAAAAATTGGAATTAGGGTTTGAGAGGGTTTGAGCTGAGGCAAATGAGGTCTTGCCCACTGACAAAGACATGAGCAAGGTTTTGAAAGGTTGGAAATGATAAGAATTCTCGGAGTCATCCAACAAACTCAGGAGAAAGATTTTGAAAATGAGTGCCAGGAAGGAATAACAGCACAAAAATTGATAACCCAATTTTGGGGTTGTTACAAACGATTAGCTACACTATAGAGTTATCATCAGGAGTGTGTTACGAGGTATCACCCTCGGCACTCGATAGTAGCTTTGCAGAGTCGTACAACTAAGGGGGTGTAGTGTGCTGTGTCGGGCCTATGACGTCTATCACGTTGATCGTGTCACCTGGTAATCCAGTGGGGGCAACAGGGACAAGGTGAGGGTCACAAACCAACCTATACTAGGTAAGGTACAAGAGCAGATTACAAAAGCAGGCTATGCATTAGAATAGGAGCAATCAAGTACAGTAGCAAAATCTGATGCAAGCATGAGAGAGAATGGAATGGGCAATATCGGAATGATCAAGGGGGGTTTTCTTACCTAGAAGTTGTGCGGCAAGTGGCTGGACGTCAGAGGCATAGTCGTACCTAGCAGCAGTGTTGGTCTCGGTGTCTACCGGAGAGAAGAGGGAGAATAAGCAATAAATACAAGCAAGCAAGTCCAAAACTATGCATTGCTAGGAGTGTTCTAACGTGGTACTACACGTTGCAGACGAGGAGGAAAAACATCCATCCCAGTGTTTAGCATTTTATGGATAGATGAAAAAGGGGGAAAGTTCCATGTTTAGCATGCTAGGGGCATGTGACAGATGAACGGATTGCATATTTGAATTCACTAGATTTTTCTGAGCAATTTTAATATATAAATTATTTTCATCCGAATTACGGTTTATTTTACATGATTTTTCAACCTTTAAATGATTTTTGAATTTCTCGATTTAATTTAATTCGAAAACATTTAAATAAATGCTATGGGTAATAGAAGTGTATCCATAATTGTGCAACAGAGACTGACATGTGCGCCCAGTCAACTGCCCAGTCAGCAGTTCACTGGGTCAAGGTTGACTAGTCAAGGGTGCATCAGGGTCCCACCTGTCACTGACTCGGACTGCCCAGTCAGCAGGTTTGACTAATCAACTGACCAGTGGGACCCATGTGTCAGTGAGACATTTTAATTAACACATTACAGTTAACTTAATTAGTGGTATTAGTTGTGGGGCCCAGTAGTGTGTAGCACAGTGTTTAACAGAGTTTAATTTAACTTGAGATTAATTAGCGCCGGTGGGGTCCATTGTCAGTGGCAGTAAGCATGGGGATTAGCCGCTAATGACCTTGCGTGTGGGTCCCATCGGTGTTTAAACGCCGGCACGCACGCCGGTGGCACACAGGATGGCGGAGGGCTCGGGATCGTCGCTCCAATGCTATTTAAGCACCGGAGACGCGCGTTCAAACGCGGACATCCAGACACGTCCAACAGAGCTAGCTGCAACGGCACTTGCATTCTAGTTCGACGGCGGCAACAAGCAGATGCGGCGGGCCGGGGGCTCCGGCGGTGCTTCTGTCATGCATGGGCGCGCGTGAGGGAAAGAAGGGCACGGACTCGAGCAGCAGCTGGCGTCACGAGCGTGCATGGGCATGGCCAGGCGTGCGCTGAGCGGACAGGGCACGAGGCGTGAGTGTGTGGTCGTGAGCGAGCTCCGGCCACGCGCAATGCTGGGCAGTGGCCTATGGTGTAGCAATGGAAGGGGAACATGGGGTTCGACAGAGGCTCGCTCCGGTCCAGGACGCAGCGGTGGTGAGGGCGAGATCTGGGGTGGAAGCGGGGGAGTGGGCAGACGAGGAGGAGACCGACGAGCGAGGGGTCCTTATCCCCCAGTTGACACTGGCGAGGTGGTCGGGCGGAGCCCGCTCCCGGTGCTCGGTCGGAGGATTAGTGGAGGGAGAAGGTGACCGAGGAGGTATGTGGCCGGCTAGGCCGGCCCAGGTGGGCTAGGTCCAGGGCTTCCTCCTTTTTTCATTTTTCTTTTATTTTTGTTTTCTTTTTTATCTTTTCTGGTTTTTCTTTTTATGTTTATTTTATTTTTAGTTTTATAAAATATAATACTAGCCCCTAAATCAGTATTATTAATTATGCCACCGCCACAATTAATTTGGCCCTTTAATTAAAAAGTTTGCATTTGTTTATTATTTAAAAAGCATTTAATAATTTTTTTAGCCCATGTTTTATTCATTTAACGACATTTAAATACTTTATAAAATATGGGTTTCAATAGGACAATTATCCCAGGGTTATTTTCCACACTTTGAACATTTTATTTTGCATGTTTGAGAGCCTTGAATTTTGACTTTAATTTGAATTGTGTTTGAATGCAAGTGAGGATTAGCAATAGTAAGACTGATGACATGGCACCATTAACTTGGGTTTAACAAACAGGGTGCTACAATTCTCCTCCAGTGCAGGAAATCTCGTCCCGAGACTTAGGAGGTAGAAGAAACAAAGCAAGGTATTCATCATGAAGACAATCCTCGCGTTCCCAAGTGGCTTCATCTTCAGAATGGTTTGACCACGGGACTTTGAGGAACTTGATCACCTTCTGACGGGTGCGACGTTGAGCTGGGTCGAGAATGCAGACTGGATGCTCTTTATACGAGAGGTCTTGTTGCAATTCAAGCGTTTCATGATCCACTCCTCGGATAGGGTCCTCGAAGCAGCGGCAGAGCTGTGACACATGGAAAATTTCGTGAACCTGAGAAAGGTTCGATGGAAGTTCCAATTGATATGGCACTTTTCCACACCTTTTGAGAATGGTGAAATGACCAATATAGTGAGGACCTAGCTTGCCGTTGATCCCGAAGCAGTGTGCACCTTTCATCGGTGTGACTCGAAGATAAGCCTTTTCGATAGGTTGATAGACCATATATTTATGATGGCGGTCATACTGACTCTTCTGGCAAGATTGGGCAGTCTTCAGATTATCGCGAATAATGCGGACTTATTCTTCGGCATGTTGGATAATATTCGGACCGAAGAGTGACCATTCCCCAGTTCTTGACAAATTCAGAGGAGTTTGGCACTTTCGTCCATATAACACTTTGAAGGGGGCAATCTTCAGACTAGCTTGATAGCTATTGTTATAAGAGAACTCAGCATACAGGAGAGATTCCTCCCATTTCTTGCCGAAGGAAATGAAACAAGCTCGAAGCATGTCTTCAAGAACTTGGTTGACTCGTCCTACTTGTCCCTGCGACTGAGGATGAAAAGCAGTGCTGAAAGACAAATGAGTTCCCATAGCTTCCAAGAAACTTGCCCAGAATCATGAAGTGAATAAGCTACCATGGTCTGAGCTGATTACCAATGGGATACTGTGGAGAGAAATAATTTTGGACATATAGAGAGCTATCAGCTAACTAGCAGTGATCTTTTCCTTGATGGCTAGAAAAACTTTCAAAAGTCGGTCAATGACAACAAGAATAGCATCATTACCTTTTTGCGATTTGGGAAAACCGGTCACAAAGTCCATTTCAACATGGTCCCATTTCCATTCATGAATAGTAATAGGTTGCAGAGTTCCAGCAGGTCTGTGATGTTCTGCTTTAATTTGACGCCAAACGTCACACGAAACAACATAGCGAGCAATGGCGCTTCATATTTGGCCACCAGAATCTCTAACGAATGTCTTGGTACATCTTTGTACTACAAGGATGAATAGACAGAGGTGTATCATGAGCTTATTTCATCTCCTTCTGAGTCATATCCAGCTTTTTCGCCTTACTAAGAACCACTAGGGACCTTTGAAGAACAAAGCGCCATTACCATCAAGAGTGAAGAATGAGGGATTTCCTTCTGCAAGGTAGCGTTTAATCTTCTCAACTTGAGAGTCATATACCTAAATTCTCTGGATGGAGTCCAGGAGATCTGGTTTGACAGCCATGGTATTGAGGGAACCCTGGGAAACAATACAGAGGTTCATCTTTCGAAATTCCTTTGGAGGGGGAGCGTGTGCACCTGGAGGAACAGTATGGAGGTTCGGCTTTCTGAATTCTTCACTGAGAAGGGGCTAAATCTTTCAAACCACGAGGTGGTTACAATAAGACTTGTGGCTCAAGGCGTCAATGATTATATTAGCCTTGCCTGGGATATAAGAAATACCCAAGTCAAAATCTACTACGGTCTCCATCCATCTCTGCTGACGAAGGTTCAAATCTGGCTGACTAAACATATACTTCAGACTTTGGTGGTCGATGAAGATCTCGCAACGATTACCGAGGAGGTAATGTCGCCACTGGTTAAGTGCATATATGACTACAGCAAGCTCGAGGTCATGAACTGGATAGTTCTCTTCCTGAGGGCATAGCTGACGAGAGGCATAAGCAATCACTCTGCGCTCTTGCAATAGGACACAGCCTAACCCTAGACATGAAGCATCACAGTAAATGACAAAATCCTTCTTAGAATCTGGGGGAGCAAGCACTGGGGCAAAAGTCAGCTTGTCTTTGAGCGTCTGGAAACTTTCCTGACACTTTTCTATCCATTTGAACTTGACACCTTTATGAAGCAGGTCAGTCAGGGGATTGGCGATCTTGAAGAAGTTCTCGAGGAATCGACAGCAGTAGCTGGCAAGTTCGAGAAAACTTGTGACTTGTTTGACATTCTTCGGTGGAGTCCAATCAATAATAGCCTAAACTCGCTCGGGGTTGATGGCAATACCATCCTTGAGGATGACATGCCCAAGGTAGGTTACTTTGGGAAACCAGAATTCACACTTGGAATACTTGGCATATAGTTGATGCTCTCGAAGCTTTTCTAGAACAAGTCGAAGATGTTCAGCATGTTCTTCTTTGTTCTTGGAGTATACAAGAATAACATCCCGATAAACCATGACAAACTTGTCGAGGTATTCCATGAATATATAGTTCATCAGACGAGAGAATGTCGCTGGAGCATTGGTTACACCAAAAGAAATAACGATGTACTCGTATGAACCATATCGAGTAACGAATGTTGTTTACAGAATATCCTCTTCACGAACATAGATCTGGTGGTAACCCAACCTCAAGTCGACTTTAGAGAACATTGATGAACCAACCAGTTGATCATATAATTGATTCGAAGAAGCAGATATTTGTTTTGAATAGTTGCTTGGTTGATAGGACGATAGTCTTGGACCAAACAGTTAGTTCCATCCTTCTTCTTGAAAAAGAGAGAAGGTGCTCCCCAAGCCGAGGAACTTGGACGAATGAATCCACTACAAAGAGATTTGTCGATTCCCTCTTTAAGTTTAAGGAGTTCATGAGGTGGCATCTTGTAGGGTCGTTTGGCAATAGGAACTGTGCCTAGTTTCAAGTCGATGATGAACTTGACAGCCCGAGCAGGAGGTATCCCTAGGAGTTCTTATGAAAAGACATCTTGGACATCGCAAACAACTGGAATGTGTTCAATTCCCTCAAGTGGCAATGTGTTGAACGCATTCAAGGAATAAAGCGGTGCCTCGACATTTTGAACAAGACGAGCATGGTAGCTTACTATCTCGTCTGAAGGGTGAAGGAGAGGGACGGGTTTAGTGGAGCAAACGATAGAAGCAGTATGCACTTTCAACCAATCCCTTCCCAGAATGAGGACTATATTGGAAGAGTTCAACATAATGGAGGAGGCATGAAATTCCAACCATTCAATTTCAATGACGACATTGTGGCTAACCAGGTGGTTTGACATTGGCCCGCGGGAGTGTGTACCAATAGTAGAGTGCTCATCCCTTTGTATTTAAAGCCATGCATGAATGCAAAATCTTGTGACATGAAAGAATGTGATGATCCTATATCGAATAAAATAGAAGCTAGTACTCGATTAACAAGGAGAGTACCCATCACAGTTGCAGGCTGGTCTTGAGCTTCATTCAGATCAATGTTATTAGCATGACCACGACCATAAGGCCTAGCATTGTTGTTGCAGGGCTGATAGTTACCATGGCCAGTTGGAGGAAGCACAAGATGGTACTGATTCTAAGGGCAGTTCCTGGAACAGTGGCCTGGAAGGCCATAGTTGAAGCATAGACCATCATTGGGATTGGGAGCAGGAGCTCGAGGTGGTGCAGATGTAAGTCTTGGCTGCCTAGGCGGTGGAGGAGGCAGACGCGGTGCAACATAAGATGGTCTTGGAGCAGGTGTTGTTGGACAATACATGATGTTGGGGATCCATGTCCGACGCTTTTGTGAGGGCGGGCCTGAAGATTAGCCAGCGTCACAGTTGTGTGTGAGTGATCCCTGATGTTCTAGCGGGCCAGTTTCAACCGGGATGGCCTTGTTCACCAAGGTGGCGAAATCAGCAAAGTCATGCACAAGTAGTGCAAGCTTGATATCACGGTTAAGTCCATCATGAAACTTTTCTTGCCTACGAGCATCAGTAGCAATGTCTTCTTTAGCATAACGGGACAATTCAAGAAACTCCCGCTGATATGCATCCACAGCCTTGTTGCCTTGGGTGAGGTTGTTGAATGCGTGCTTCTTCATGTCCATGATTCCCTCAGGAATGAAGTAGGCACGAAAGGCGCTTGGAAATCTGGTCAAGAGATGACGGTTCTAGCAGGTAGTGAACACCTATGGTTGTACCACCATTCAGTAGCGGGGCCCTTCAGATAGTATGCCACGAAGGTGAGATAGTTGGCAGGGGCTACATCAGCAGACTCTAGCTTGAAAGCGATGTCACGGAGCCAGTCATCAGCATCAAGTGGCTGAGTTGAGCGGCGGTAGATGATGGGGTTGAGGCATGGAAAGTCTTGTAGTGTCACTTGGGCTTGCTTCTGATTTATACTGGGGCGAGGAAACTGGCAATGACATTCTACATGAACTAATGATTCAGCTCAAACTGTTGTACCATTCCGGCCATGAATTCGTGCGGTGGTGGAGCATTGCCACCACGACTACGACCAGCGGGTCCAACCATCCTGCGTAAATGCAACATGGGTAGTTCAGCATTGAGAAATTACAGAGACAAGGAATCATTCATGAAGTAAAATGCACAAAGGAAGAAGTGCGATAGATACATCATAGTAGTCAAACATGACATATAGATCCACGCACAGAGTTGGATAAAATCGGCAGCATGAGTTCGGAAACACACACAACTAGACCACTAGGCGATGCGCAGGCACGTGGTAGAGGGATACAACAACGAGACATAGCAAAGGCTACATCAACGTCGGAGAAAAGTACCAGAATGAGGAATCTATAAGAGATGACGCAAGGTGCGATAAAAGGATCCTGTAGTCCGTGAACACACAGTGAAGCAGATCCTGGTTCCCAATTCAAGAAAGGGGCAAGGCAAACCTCCGGGTGGATGTGATCACGAGATCCTAATGTTAGAGTTAGCAAAATCATTTAACCAAAGTAGAAGAGAGATCAGAGTCCCGGAGTAAAGGTCAAGGAGTAAAAGATCCTAATACCATCCAATTGTGATATGGGCCCGTAAGCCAGACAAGAATGTTAGTAGAAGTTTTCCAAGGACAAGACTCAACTTCGGCCAAGGAGTTGGAATGGGGGCTTACTACAGGAAGTCGTCTCTGGTACCAACTTGTGACGCCCCAATTCAATCGTACACTAATCATACACGCAAATGCGTGTGCTCAAGATCAGGGACTCATGGGAAGATATCACAACACAACTCTAGACACAAATTAAAATAATACAAGCTTATATTACAAGCCAAGGGCCTCAAGGGCTCGAATACAAACGAGTCACGGAAGAAACAATACCTAAGCACAGACATAAGTTAAACAAGTTTGCCTTAAGAAGGCTAGCACAAAAGCAACAACAATCGAAACCTGGTAGCCTCCTAACTACTGCTGGTCGTCGTCGGCCTCCACATAGTTGTAGGCACCCTCAGGGTAGTAGTCGTCGTCGTTGATGGTGGCATCTGGCTCTTGGGATCCATCATTTGATTCCAGTAAATGGGTATAGGGGGAAAAGAGGTATCAAAGCAACCGTGAGTACTCATCCAATGTACTCACAAGACTAACATCAGATCTAAACTAAGTATACATCAGTATCAAAGGAATGGGATGTATATATGGACCGAACTGCAGAATGCCAGAAGAGAAGGGAATGCCTAGCCTATTAAAAGCACAAGTGCTTCCTGGGTGATTTTGGTAATTAATGTCAACATATCTTTTGTTGGACTAATATGTTATCTACTATATTTCAAATAAGTTCAACAGTGGAGTGGCAAGGACAAGAGGGTGTGGAACCCCTTCAAAATGTTAAGGACAAAAACTGGCAAAAGCTCAAGACTCTTCATTTCTATTTAAGTGATCCAAGGTCACATTGAGTCCATAGGAAAGACAATACTAATAAAAGGGGATGAGGTGTTCCTTAATGGTCTACTTGCTCAAAGTGCTTAGTGATATTGCTCCAAAACCCTCGACCACTTTCTCCATCCAAATATGTCCAAACCCTAATTTCAAACTCGGCCCCACCGATTCTTCCTACCCGGAGCCATGGAGTTCATTTGGCATAGCCACTGATGGAAACCCTAATGATTCGGTCACACCAATACGGATCTTGGTCCCACCGAAATGGCCTTGCCAATGCTCTCTGATCTGTTGCATTCACTTTGGTACCATCGAGTTTATGTGGTCGCTCTCACCAAGTTGGCTTGACAGATTCTCTGTTGCTTATTGCTTCACTTCAGTCCCACCGAGTTGATGCAATCAGCGACAGCGAGATGATGTTTGCCATAAGCCCTAGCACATCGGTCCCACCGAGTTCTTCCAGTTGGTCCCATCAGGAGTCCTAACATTCATATTTTTAAACAGATCGGTGCCACTGAGTTTCCTAATTGGTGCCACCAAGATGAGTCAAAAGTGTGTAATGGTTGGATTTTGTGTGGAGGCTTTATATACCCCTCCACGCCTTGTTCCTCATTGAGGAAAGCCATCAAAATGTGCCTACACTTCCAAAATTCATTTTTTGAGAGAGAACCACTTACTCATGTGTTGAGATCAAGAGATTCCATTCCAACCATTTGAACCTTGATTTCTAGCCTTTCCCAAGTTGCTTTCCTCTCAAAACCCTCTACCACCATAGCCAAATCTGTGAGAGAGAGTTGAGTGTTGGGGAGACTATAATTTGAAGCACAAGATCAAGGAGTTCATCATCAACACACCATCTATTACCTTTTGGAGAGTGGTGTCTCCTAGATTGGTCAGGTGTTGCTTGGGAGCCTTCGTCGTGATGTGGAGTTGAACCAAGAAGTTTGTAAGGGCAAGGAGATTTCCTACTTCATGAAGATCTACCCAAGTGAGGCAAGTCCTTCGTGGGGGATGGCCATGGTGGGATAGACAAGGTTTTGTGGACCCTTCATGGGTGGATCCCTCCGTGGACTCACGCAATCATTACTATTCGTGGGTTGAAGTCTCCATCAATGTGGACATATGATAGGACCACCTATTAGAACCACGCCAAAAACTCTCTGTGTCTCTGTTGCTTTTGCACACTCCAATCCTCATCCCTTTACATTCTTGCAAATTGCATGCTTTACCTTTTTCTGCTGCCTATACTCTTGTCATGCTTGCTTGAGATGTATTTTGTGTGCCTTAACATGTGCTAAACATAACCTCAACCTGAAGAAATCAAAAACTGCCACTTTTTCTTGTTAAGGGTCTAACCCCCCCTCTAGACCCCTCTTCTCGATCCTTTCAATTGCTATCAGAGTTGTGGTCTCCATTGCTTTGGTTTAATCACCGTAGGTGGAAGATGATGATTCTATGTTCAAGAGTAGTATACTTAGAGTGCCTATTCTTGATGGGAAATTTTATGGTTCATAGAAAAATGAGATTCTTTAGATTTTCAATGAATGTAATTTGAACAAGTATATTCTTAGCCCTTATGTTGTCGGCGTTCTAGAAATGGGGGTACCCAGACTTGCCTGCCTGCGGCCTGCGGCGTGGCTCAAGGAGTGGCCCAGTACGGCCCATCTTCATCAACACATGCTCAAGACCCTTGCGAGGGGCCAAGCCTCGCGGGGCGGACGACAGGAGGCTTCCTCAGGCACGGCCTCGTCAGGCTGGCTCACGAGGAGGCAGAGAGATCAAGGCGGGGTACCTCATGAGGTGCCCGTGACGTAAGCCATGACGACCAAGGCCAGGCGGGCGCCGGCCTGCGCAGAGTCCTTGTTTCCCCTTTGGTGCAAAGGGGGCAAGCGCAGTCAAGGGTATCAAGCAAAGGCAACCATTTCGGTGCAACAAGACCAAGACCAGCAGGACGGCAGGACGGAGGTCATCGTGGAGCCCCAGCCGGCGTCATCGTGAGGGTCTTTGGCAGGCGAGGACCAACTTTAATCAGGATAAGTGTACTAGATGTTCCCCTTCAAAATGGCCAATTGTTGGTGCCCTTCCCGCTCAATATTTGGGAAGATGCCCGGGGCCTTCACCTATAAATAGGACTATCCACCCACAGGGTAGGGGACCGGATCCACATCTGAGACATAGAGAGAGAGGCGACTAAACTCCCACTAGCAGTTCATCGCACCAACCAAGAACAGACCCTCGCGAGGCTGTTCTTCCCTTGTACTGTTCCTCATCAGCCGAGAGGCAATCCACCACACCACAAACTGGAGTAGGGTATTACACCACAATGGTGGCATGAACCAGTATAAATGTCGTGTCCCTTGTGTTGTTCTTTGCGTAGTTTAGATCTTGGCGAGGCGGTGAGACATGGGTAGGCTGGAGGTGTGATTTCCGCGTGCACCCCAGTGTTCGAACCTCTAGGGTCTGCCGGAACCCGAAATCTGACATTTGGCGCGCCAGGTAGGGGTGTGCCGGGATCTGCCTTCCTTTGCCTCGTGTTTCACCGCCCATCCCATCCATGTCAGACGCACGTCGCGCCCGCGCCGAGCGTCGGGCCGCTCTCGCCACTCGCGTCGCCCAGACGGCCCCCCTCTGCGGGCGCCCCCGTCGTTCCCCGTCGCCTGTCGTCAACGCTGCCACCGGCCCGGTGTGGAACGGGCAGCAGGCATCGTCCCTGCATCCTTTAGTGCGGCGAGAAGGCCGCACCGCCACCCCGTCGCTGACTCCGGCCGGCTCCTCGTCCCACGCCCGTCACGCTCCTGCAGACGCGCACGCCGCTCTGCTCCTGGCGCGGGAGCTCCTGCACTACCATCCCGTCGATGACCTCTATGACGAGTGGCTCGCCTGCATCACCGAGCTCGTTAGCGCCGCTGGGGCTCCCCTACACCATCCCTCTCATTGCACCGCGCCCCACCCTGCACAGGCGACGAAGCTCTGGGGGCGCCTCAGCCGCCTCCCCCTCAAGAAGGCGCCTTGGCTCCAAGGCGCGTGGCCCCTGGGCGGAACCCACTCCATCCGGCGCCAGCACAACAAGAGAAGAGCTGCCAAGAGATCCCTCGTCCCCAAGAAGCCGCCCGTGTGCTCCCCGCACCGGCCCGGCACGAATGCACACCTTCTCCAGCGCATCAAGACCCCGCGCTGCACCTGGTTGCAGTGCACCGCAAGATCAAGCTCTCCGTCACCAAAGGGCTCCCGCGGACACTGTAGGCTGCCATGCCTTCTCCGCCGAGCTGTGCAGCATGGCTTGGCCATGCAAGTTCAAGCCAGACCTGCCCCCACGCTACGATGGCACGGCGGACCCTGCTGAGTTCCTCCAGCTCTACGAGCTGGGCATCAAAGCCGCCAACGGGGACGAGAAGGTCATGGCGAACTGGTTCCCCATGCGCTCAAGGACGGCGCCCGCACCTGGCTCCTGGTACGATATCCTCCTGGGACGAGATGCGCACCCGATTCATCGCCAACTTCCAGGGCACCCGCGATCGGTCCCCGGCCATGAGCGACTTGCGCTGCATCAAGCAGCAGCCGGGAGAGATCCTGCAGAAGTTCATCCAGCGCTCCAACAGCGGTCGCCTAAGATCCCCAAGGTTTCCGAGGAGGCCATCATCTCAGCCTTCTCCGACGGCATG
Organism: Triticum dicoccoides; assembly: GCF_002162155.2. Classification (NCBI taxonomy): domain Eukaryota; kingdom Viridiplantae; phylum Streptophyta; class Magnoliopsida; order Poales; family Poaceae; genus Triticum; species Triticum dicoccoides. Next base: position 313,364,044 of record NC_041385.1, on the reverse strand, counting down.
CGTGACGTCAAGATGTAGGAGGAGCTCGCGATCCATGAAGACATGTGTACCTCCCTGGAGCTGTTCAATCTGGCGACCAAGTGCGCTAGGGCTGAGGAAGGGCGCCTTTCCCTCCTCGAGCTGCCAGCTGCTGACTCAGAGGAGAAGAAGCCCAAGACCAAGGACGTGAAGCGCAAGGGGGCTGCCGTGCTTGCAACAGAGCCAGACACCAAGCGAGGCAGGGATCAGCCCAAGTCATCCAAGGGCAGCCGGTACTGTGTGTACCACGACCTCCACACCCACAACACCAACGAATGCCAAGAGCTCAGGGCCGTACGAGATGTGCGTGCCGGCCGACGCCCCGAGCGCAGCGACAGGGGCTATGGCCGAGGAGGAGGAAGAGGTGGAGGACGATGGGAAGACCGTCACGGTCGCCAAGGGTGGCGTGAACGACCTCGCGAGGACCGCTGGCAGGACCAGCCTCGTGAGGGAGGTTGGAGGGACCCACCTCACGAGGGGTGTTGGAGGGATCAGCCTCACGAGGATCGCCCACAAGGCAACGCCGGCCTCCCTCCTCTGCCACCACAGCCAAGAAGGAATGAAGACCATCACCGGGACGAGGGGGCTGGAGGTTTCCAAGAGCCGCGCGCAATCGCTTGCATCTTGGGCGGCACACAAGCCCCGGCCTCTCAGCGCATCTTCAAGCAGTTTGCTCGCAAAGTGAATGCAGTCCTCCCCAAGCTTGAGGCCACACGCCCCCTCAGGTGGTCAGCATGCGTTATCACGTTCAGCTCAGCGGATCAGCTGAAGTGCGCGGCCACAGCAGGAGCCCTCCCGATGCTTTGTTCCCCAATCATCAGCAGCGTGCAAGTCACCAAGACCCTCATCAATGGCGGAGCAGGGCTGGGTGTCCTATCTGTCGAGACATTCAACAATTTCCAAGTGCCATACAATCAGCTGCAGCCAACCAGGCCTTTCTCAGGAGTCACTAATGGTTCCACGGTTCCGATAGGGCAGGTCCGCCTTCCTGTTACCTTCGGGAAGCGCGACAACTACCGCCCGAGCTCATTGACTTCGATGTTGCTCACATCCACCTGCTGTATAATGCTATCCTCGGGTACCCAGCCCTGGCCAAGTTCATGGCCATGACCCATCACGACTACAATGTCCTCAAGATACCAGGAAGCAGTGGAGTCATCACGATGCCCTGTGAAGAGAGAGACGATGTGTGTTCTCTGGAATGTGCTTTCCAAGCCGCATCGATTGAAGACCCAGATCACAGGAACGGGAGGCCTCCCGAGGCTGCTCCTAAGAAGAAGAAGACATCTCCTGGCCCGACCCCTCGGGAGGCAGGCCCCTCAGGGTCCGCGCCTGTTCAAGGGGCACCTCCTTCTGTCGCATAGGAAGGCGCGCCCGGCGCCCTCCTCGAGCAGGGCTCGGGGGCTCTCTTCTGGAGGGCCATCAACTTTGCTAAGATCACGAGGGAGGAGCTCGGGCACCACTTGGAGGCGTGCTTCAATGCATGTTTCCCTCAGGAAGGAGCAAAGCAAGGAGGGCCAAACCCTCAGGAATTTGTCAGCGAGATCATTCAGGAGCTGTAGGAGTCAAGAGTCATGAGTGGCAGCCGCTGCTTGCCCGCCGTAGCTCCCCATCCAGGCGAGGATGGTGGGCTGCGCGTCTACATCGACATACCAAGACTCAACCGAGCCGCCTCTCAGGAGCGCCTCTGGCCCTCATGCGTGGGGCGCTGCGAAGGCCCACCCAACAGCTATGTTCGCATGTCTTACGGCCTGCCGAACGCGGTTGCTGTGCGTCAGTGCCTCATGAGGGGCATCTTGGAGGCTCAGGCGGTCAGGCATTCCGCAGTCCTGGCGGAGATGGAGATGGTCCGCGAGGAGCCGCCAGCGCCTCCAAAGCTTCCCGAGGCCCCTGGGCCTGGGGGCTCGTGAAGATCGTCTCCCGCAGCACACGCCGTCCGCTACTTCAGCATCCTTCCATCTTCAACATTATCAGGTGACGTCCTTCGAGTTTCACTTTCAGCTGGGAGCGCCCCCCAGGGCTGCATCATTCCCAGGCCACGTGGGTCCATCCCTGCGGCGTGTATCCCTTTAGTTCACGTTTTCAGCTTACTTTATCGGGGCCGCCCCTCAGGCTGCATCATCCCCAAGGTCGCTCGGGCCCGACCCAGTGGTGATCGTCTTTTTCTGTGTCTATCTAAATGAATTTCCTCCTTCATGGCTAACGTGCTTGACCTAATCGTCCGCTCGATTGACACCAACTAATGGAGCTGCTCCCTCACGGCACGATGCTTGCGCATGGGTCCGTCCCTACAACGTCGACAAACCTGGACGACTGAGCTCTGGCCGCGGCAACCCCGCAGGGCGCCACCTCGCCAAGCCTTCAGTGCCTCGTCACCTTCCTAGAGCAACCGGCAGCTGGCCGGCAATTGTAACGGCAAACCCTCGCTTTTCTCATGATGAACTCGCAGGATCGTTTTAAGGAGCAACGTCCGGCGAGGCCTCCGCAGCGTCTCCTTCACTCTCGACAACGCGAACCACTTGCACGTTAAAGTGGGGGTACCTGAGCATCGCGACTCATGGGCTCTTACTGGCTCTCCAGCCCTCACCCTCTGGCCTTGTCCACGGCATCGCGACCTGGCATACCAGCGATGGTTGAGCCCACTTGAGGACCGGGACCTGAGGACGTAGAGCACAAAGGGGAGCAAAGGCGAGAGCAAAGAGGCACGTGGGGACCTCGCCAAGCAACTCATCGGCTGCCAACGCGCGGGCCCGGCACCGCACCAAGGAGTGGTTTCTGACCCCCGAGATAAGTCATCCTGCAGAAACACTAGCTGTCACAGCACCAACCTCGCACCTAATGCAGTCCCGCTTTGGCGACATCCCACTCCTTTCTCACCGTACGATGGCTGCTTGAGCGCTAAAGGGGACCTCCTGAGCATCGCGACTCAGGGGCTCTTACTGGACCCCGGGCCGCTCACCTCCTGGCCTTGACCACGGCATCGCGACCTGGCATACTAGCGATGGCTGAAGCCTGCCTTGGGACCGGGACCTGTCAGCGCAGAGCGTCAAGTCCTCGCGAGGTTTGAAAGGAGGAATTAAGCTAAGACGGGACGAGCACCCCTCACCACTTCATGATAAGGATCATATTAACAAATGGAACTACAAGAACCTTACAAACCCCCGCGGGGTGCGTTCTTCGATTCCTCGCAGGGAACAAAAGGAGCAGATCCTAAAGAGTGCTAACTACGCGCGCCTCCGCAAAAGACGCCATCGTCAATAGTGGGCCGTCAGCCACCGGCGCCAACCCCATACAGATCAGTGGCGACGGCGGCCCGACGAGACCGCCCTGCTCTGGGAGCGACACAAACTCGGGGGCTCGTAGCTTTCGTCACTCATCTCCGGGGTCGCAAGGAGCTCAGCGGAGTCACTGGATCCTCCGACACCTCCGCCACCTGAGGAGCTGCTGGGGAAGTGGTTGACGAGCCTAGTCCTTGCCACAGCAGGGCCCCGGCCGCCTTTCTCAGGGCAGCACTCCGGCCGGCGTCCTGCCGTGTCGAAGACCTTGAAGAACATCAGGGAGGCGCCATCATACTCGAGGTGGATTGTGAGGGCGCCACCCGTCCTGCCGACCCGGGCGATTCGCCCCAGCCACGGGTCAGGTAGACCTTGCCCGGAGCGATGACCTCGACCTCCGCTTCGGTCGCAGGGGCACTGCAGTCGGCATGCTGTAGCCAAAGCTCGATAGGCCCCCTCGGCGGGATCTCGAAGGCGAAGGAAGGAGGGAGGCGAATCCAGGACCGGGGAGGCATGGCGGCGTGAAGCACGAGCTCGCGAGAAGAGCCTTCGGTGTGAACTCCTGGAGGAACGACGCGCACCGTCGTGACCCGCCGGCGGCGACGGCGCCTCTGGCGATGCCGCTCGGCGCCAGCACCTTCAGGGTCGTCGATCCGGGTTTACAGGGCCAATGGGAATCCCGGCGGCGGCAGCTCGAACCATGGCCTCGACACCTCCTGCCAAGCACCCCCTTCCCCGTGGCAAGAGATGAGTCGTTTCTTTGGAGGAAGCGGGACAAGACTCTCTCAGGGGGCCTTCCCCTTCTCTTCAGCAGAAAAATCGACGGATCAGTGCCATTGGCGAAGGTAGGAGCAAGGACGAAGAGGAAGACGAAGAGTAGCGGGAAGAGACGGATTGGAAGGGCTCGCGCCATTCCGTACATATATCCGAGGGAGGCCAACCGACAGCCTCTACGATCACAGGTAATCATGACCAGTTTTGCATGCAGGGACTTGTCAATTCATGCAGTTACTGAGGCGTCGTGGGGGAGCCAGGACGCCCACGTCCAATCAACCGCCACGCGGCGCCCAAGGCCGCAGGGTATTGGGGCCCGCGGCGCTTCGCACTTGCCTCTTCGCTTCTCTGCTAAGCCAAGTCCAAGCGCGCCTTGGGCCCGGGGGCTACTGTCGGCGTTCTGGGAAAGGGGGTACCCAAACTTTCCTGCCTGCAGCCTACGGCGTGGCTCAAGTAGTGGCCCAGTACGGCCCATCTTCATCAACACATGCTCAAGACCCTCGCGAGGGGCCAAGCCTCGAGGGGAGGACGACAGGAGGCTTCCTCAGGCACGGCCTCGTCAGGCTGGCTCGCGAGGAGGCAGAGAGGTCAAGGCGGGGTACCTCACGAGGTGCCCGTGACGTAAGCCATGACGACCAAGGCTAGGCAGGCGCCAGGCGAGCGCCAGCCTGCGCAGAGTCCTTGTTTCCCCTTTGGTGCAAAGGGGGCAAGCGCAGGCGAGGGTATCAAGCAAAGGCAACCATTTCGGTGCAAAAAGACCAAGACCAGCAGGACGGCAGGATGGAGGTCATCGTGGAGCCCCAGCCGGCGTCATCGTCAGGGTCTTTGGCAGGCGAGGACCAACTTTAGTCAGGATAAGTGTACTAGATGTTCCCCTTCAAAATGGCCAATTGTTGGCGCCCTTCCCGCTCAATATTTGGGAAGAGGCCCAGGGCGTTCGCCTATAAATAGGACTAGCCACCCACAGGGTAGGGGATCGGATCCGCATCTAAGACACAGAGAGAGAGAGGCGACAAAACTCCCCCTAGCAGTTCATCGCACCAACCAAGAACAGACCCTCGCGAGGCTATTCTTCCCTTGTACTGTTCCTCATCAGCCCCAGAGGCAATCCACCACACCACAAACTGGAGTAGGGTATTACACCACAATGGTGGCCTGAACCAGTATAAATCTCGTGTCCCTTGTGTTGTTCTTTGCGTAGTTTAGATCATGGCGAGGCGGTGAGACATGGGTAGGCTGGAAGTGTGATTTCCGCGTGCACCCCAGTGTTCGAACCTCAAGGGTCTGCCGGAACCCGAAATCCGACATATGTGCCTCCCATTGATCATTTGCATCTTACACCCGATGAGTATCCTGACATGGTTTGCAATCTTATGACTATTGCTCTTATCATTAGAGGATTGCGTAGAATTTTGCTTGTTTGCTTGCCAACCCCTGAATGTGCATATACTATATGTAATTATCTTGAGGAACGCCTTCCAAATTACTCATTGAGAAATCTAGATGAGATTATCCAAAAGTCCATTGCTTTTCAGAAAATGGAGCCCGGTGATCCCAAGTTTGATGAATGTCTATTTCAGCTCCGTGGTCTTATGTGTGCTAAGGGAAATGTTGGAATCATTAGCAGCATCATCTCGGAGACAATTAGAATTCATAAACTTGAACATTGTCAGGGTCATAAATATAATGAATCACTTGTTCTAGATGATGATCACATACATGATGACGATGACATTGAACATGGTTACAATGATGAAGATGAAGAAAGTGACATTGACTATGAGAAATCTTAGTCTCATGGAAAACTTTCATGGCTACATGGCCAGAGGAAAAGAGTGGATTCTCGATAGTGATTGTACCGGTCATATGACCGTAGATAAGGACATGTTCCGTGAGCTTGCTAAAAATGATGGTCCACACAAGAATGTAACTTTTGGAGACAACTCCAAGGGTAAGGTACTTGGCCTTGGTTGCAATCTTATTTTCATATCTAGGCTAGCTGACTTTGGTTTCAATGTTCTATTTACCGAAGTATATAGCCAATGGTTTCATAGAGATAATCATAATATGGTGTTTACTAGTATTCGTAGAGGTGATCTATACATTGTTGACTTCACTAAGAGAGCCCAACCTTGTACTTGCTTAATTGCTAAATCTTCTAAAGGATGGTTATGACATAGAAGGTTAGGTCATGTGGGCATGCAAAATCTTGATACACTACTGGAATCAGCTACTTTGTCATCTGCCAGCTCTTTACCGTCTGCTAGCGGACGACAAAGAAGCTCTTTGCCATCAGCTACCGAAAAGCAGACGACAACGAAACGGGAGACGGCAAAAGAGTCCTTTGCCATCGGCCATTTCTTTGCCGTCCGCTGGCTGATGGCAAAGAGGGAGGTGGCACCCACTAACGGAAACACTTAACGTCCTCCCTCTTTGCCGTCTGCAGCGGACGGCAAAGAATCCAAAAAGCAGACGGCAAAAGCTGGACCTAACTAGCCGAGCCCCCCCACCCCCCGCCCGTTACTCTCTCTGTTCTTCCTCTCTCCTCCCCGACGCCCACATCCACCCACCGCGCCGCACCCGCCGCCCGGCGCCGCCCCTGCCCCCGCCGCCCTGCGTCGCCCCC